>NC_071572.1:26098301-26413878 GCF_024509145.1 Vidua macroura
ATTTTTAGATTTATTCATTAAGTGATCAGCAATTATGATTTGGTATGTGAAAGCCTAATTTTAAGAAATTTGTCATGGTCATTAGGACAAACTTCATGTGCCAATAGCATACACACCCTAAAAGAGATGAGGAAAACAGACTGCAGGTGTTTCTTAGTGTATTTTCTTGGTGTGTGAAGTGGACACTTCACAAAATTATTAGTAAGAGCTGTGTGGCATGGAGTACTACTAACAATCTATTAGATTTACAAAATGTATCACTGCAATTCTTAAAATTTAAGTGGTGATAAAGACTGTTGTGTGTACAGATTATTTTTGCTCCCATTCAGTTTCACATACTATATTTTGAAAATAATCTGTCATAGAATGCTGTTATTTGGGGGTGATTTAAGAGAGTATTTTCAGTTGAGCTGTTCTGAGAGCTCACCTGCCTGTTGTCCATTCCTGTCACTGGGGTGCCCCTTCACAGCAGGTCTGATTTGTACAAAGCAGCGCTGTGTGCTGGTCGTGTACTTTGTAGCTCTCTGCCTCTGCACTTGAACCTGAAGCACAAAGAAAGCTGAGGAAGAATACAGTTTTCTTTTTAACTATCTGCAGTATCTGTCTTTATGTGTTTTTATGTTCTTGGGTGGGGTTTTTTTCCCCCAAATTATTATACTCTCTTGAAATAGTTATAGCCAAAACACTGTCATCATTACTCTCTGCGAGTTTTGCATCAATCAGCAGCTTACACTCAGTAGTCCTTCACATGTTGAAACTTAAGATCAACCTAATACAGCAGTATCTGAAAGAGTATTTGAGCCCTTAAAAGAATTAAAATATTGTAATATATTTACTAAAATACTAAAATGGGGATACCAAGATGCCTTGTGGTTCAGAGTGATGCATTGCAGAAGGAAGTACAGCCTGGGTGCTCCATTGTCTCAGTGTCAGTTCTTCCAGTTACTTAGTCATCCTCTCCCTTAATGGTAAGGGAGCTGAAGAAAATCCCTGCCAGTGATAATAATCATCAGGCTAGTCTGGAGAGGCTCATTAGGTTGGAGTACATGTTTACAGAACAAACACAGGTTCATGCAAGCCTGATCCAGGTCCTGATCCAGGCTTTCTCATCTTAGATCGCTGTCCCTTGGAGCTTGCATTCTTGCTGCCTGACAGCAACAGATAAAATCTGCTGCATGGAAATCCATTTCATTATAGCACAAAATAAGGAATTCAATAGACTGTTTTTAAGGCAGGTGGCTGGAATTGATAGTTGGGAGCTACCCATATGTCATTGCACTGAGCTCCATGTCTATATTTCTCTCCCCTTTGGAGAAGTAGTATAGAAATTTAGGTGGTAAGGACAGTCCATGGTCCACAGGATTCCTGTGAGGCCAGGACGAATAGCACAGAATCACAGAATGGCTTGGATTGGAAGGGATCTTAAAGATAATCTAGTTCCAGCCCCCTGCCCTGGGCAGGGACACCCTCCGTTAAGCCAGGTTACTCAGAGCTCCATCCAGCCTGGTCTTGAACACTTCCAGGGAAGGAGAATCCAGAACTTCTCTGGACAACCTGTTCTAGTGCCTTGCCACTCTGACAATAAAGAATTTCTTTCTAATACCTCATCTATTCTGTTTCATTTTGAAGCCATTCCCCCTTGTCATGTCACAACATGGTCTTGTAAATTTACAAGTTCCTCTTCATTTTTCTTGTAGTGATTAACTGGCCATGGTTGGAACTTTTGTTTTCCAATCACTGTTACAATAAATCATCATCATTCTCTTTAATGAGATTGTCATTTGTACATTAGGACAGTGAGAAAATGCAGAAACTGTTACTCAGAGAAAGAATGGTCATTTTCTCTCTGATTGTGCTTCCTCAAGATGCGTTAGCCAAATATATTCCGTGTTTTTACCTGCCTATCAAGGGAGCCTCTAGGAGCTGTAGTTCTTACTTCTACTTCAGAGATTGATAGGTAATTGTAAATTCCTTTCCTCTGGCATACTGTAACCTGTGACTTCACATGCAAAGCTCCAGAGTGTTTTAACAGCAGCCTTGTGTTTGGGCAAAAACACAGCTCAACAATTTGCATTTACTGAGGCTGAAACACACAAAACATCTCAAATGTCATAAATACCTGTTTAGTTCACATTGTTTAAAGGGTTTTTTTAAGAAATCATGGAACAGTTGGAAGTTTAAAAGAAGGAAAAGGTTGCTCTGTGTAAAAGCTTAATTATTTTAAAAATAGCAATAGTGTTAATCTTTTACTCAGCTGTACTTCAGCCCTAGATTGCGAAACCTTTCTTTCAGTTTTTAGGCTAAACTCTGTTCAGGAAATCCAACACATTCAGTGATAATTTTATACTGTGATTAAAGTATTCTAGAGACTGCAGAGGCTGCTTCAATGCAAAATCTTGATAGAAGACTTTGCAACATAATTAGAATGTTTAAGGCTTCATTTTATCTTGTCTTAAATGCTTTTAGCCTTAAATATTACTGGATAAAATTTTCCTCACACACTTGTGTCTACTACTTTCCTGTTTTGGGGGAAGTTTGATTATAATAGCTGTCAGCTCTAGCCTGCCACAAAACATCTTCCTGTCAATTTAGACTTCTGTATTTTTATTCTATTATGTATTTTTTGCTGTGTGATAAAAACACTGATCAAATCTTGAAATAGGTGGCTTTGAGTTTCTTGTCATACACTGACTTTTTCTTTTCCAAAGTCCTGTTACTACCACACAAAACTAAAGCAATAAAACTAAGTTTGTGTTAATGTGAAATCTTTTCTGAAACTATTTTGGAAGGAAAATTCACTGAGATGAGCCTAAATCTGTCTTTCTGATGTATATAATCTTGTGCATGCTCTCAGCATTTAACCTGTGAAGGACGAGACCGAGTTTGAAGGCTGTGAGCTACTTCATAATTGGAACTTAGTTGGAAGAAAATAGTAACACAAAACAACTGGCATTTCAATTTATTTCTAGATTAATCTCTTAAAACTCTTGATGTTAATGTTTTGTTCTGCTTTCTCCCATATTTGAACTCCTTCACAGAGGACAGTGAATTAAGAAGAACCTTGCAGTCTTTAGCTTGTGGAAAAGCACGAGTATTGATTAAAAATCCAAAGGGCAAGGATGTAGAAGATGGAGATAAATTCATCTTCAATGGCGATTTCAAGCATAAATTGTTTAGAATAAAGATCAACCAGATTCAAATGAAAGAAACAGTACGTACTTTTTGCATTCATTCAGTTTATGTATTAACTGTTTATCTACATATCCCATATGGAAAGACATAATCTCTTGTAATTTTTGCACATAAAAAATGAAATTTTTGCATATAAAGAAATGAATATTTTATTTCAAATGATAGTTAATTTTTAGTAGTCAAGATGACTCAGAGAGGCAATACAGACTTTAAAATCACTGAAATTGAAAACAGCTTAGGTTGCTTCCTTTGCTTGCAAATTTAAATGCCTATATATTAAACTAAAAGGATCTTGTAGATGTTTCAGTCCATCTTAGAAGTTTCTGTGGTATTGCTGTAGTGTTGGTACTATACTGAACTCATGAATCAAATGTCACCATGTCACTTCTATACTTAGCGGGTAAGAAGGCTATAAAAGTCAGGGTTGTCCCTCATTCTGCAGTGAAAACAACGTACTTTTTTGTTGTATCTTAATTCTCATTTTTGACACAAGGTGACATATTCTAATTAACAGTGACTTGTTTCTTTTTTGCCATTGCATATTAAATTCCCTAAAAAGTCAAAAAAGTGTTATGTGTTCTCTCAAAAATCTTAAGGGAGTTTCTAAGATTTACTTTTATTTATCAAATAATGTAAAATAAGACATATTTTTTCCTTTACATTATCCTGAATTTTCTCTTACTTGCTTTAGCAGTGCACATCACTTAGCCCTTAGAATGCAGTAATGCATGCATCTGTCTCAAAGATAAATAAGAATGCATGTGCTTCATTTTATTGTGAAGTTTAACTATAGAGATGGAATTAATAAAAAGTAGTAACAGAGGGTGATATTATTTGTGGTGTTGTATTGTTCTTTAGGTTGAGGAACAGGTCAGCACAACTGAAAGAGTATTTCAGGACAGGCAATATCAGATTGATGCTGCTATTGTACGAATAATGAAGATGAGGAAGACTCTTGGTCATAATCTTCTTGTTTCTGAATTGTATAATCAACTGAAATTTCCTGTAAAGGTAACTTATGTTTTTTTTTTTTTTCAAATCATCCTAGATTTATCTAAATATATGTAATATATGTTTCTATTCAGCTTATCTATAAGAGCAAGAAATGTGAAATATCATAGAATTAAACCCAAAGATTAAGGTATTGTGTTAAGAGAAATAAGTCGGAGTATCAGTACTACATCAGTTATATACTATGGTGCATTTCTTATGTAGCTTTTAGCATTATTTTTTTAAATGTTTGCCCTTGTATTACTAACTGTTATACTAATCTCATCTTTTCTTGTAGCCTGGAGACTTGAAAAAGAGAATTGAATCTCTCATTGACAGAGACTATATGGAGAGAGACAAAGACAACCCCAATCAGTATCACTATGTTGCATAAAGGAGAAGAAAGAATTTTATTTTAAAAAATTGAAAAACTAAAAAATAAAAACCAAAATCATCCACATATATCTTTAGGACACCAAATACCTATGCTGTTCCAGACTTTCCTTTTAGCAGATTGATCAGGTTGATCTGTTTTATTCAACCAGCTGCATGCACTGCTGTGGAAAAGAAGCAAAATGACATGTTAATTGATCGCCTTTGTCAAGACTTCTTACTAATTTTAAATGCCCTGGGTTTTTTTTTTTTCCCTTTAGTTTATCTTTTGTTCTCTTGGGTTCTTGAAAATTTAGTTTTACAGTTTTGTTTAACAATGTCATTGAAGTTGGATGGAAAGGTAAAATCACCTGTGTGAGAAATGCTTTTGTCATGGATGCAAGTCTGGTTTCTCCATTTAGGTGTTCCTAACTGCATCCGTAAAGTCCCTAAATGCTGCATTCTTTAGCTACAGTTACAACTTGGGTAACTTTTTTAAAATGCTTCATTGATGAACATGTATGTACAAGCAGTGTTGTTGAAATGCACTGAAGTTTTGCACCATGAAAACCCTTAAACTTGTGTTCAGTTAATATTCTTTCAAGTTATTACAAAATTCAGTCTGGTTTGGATAAATCAGGTTTTGAAGTGAGATTCTTGAAGTGCCAAGAGGACAACTGCATTCATGTGTGTACTGAGCTGTTGGATTATTTAGCTAAAATATGGATTGTTCTATTATTACTACTTCTGCTGGCTTGGGTGGCAAAGATTAGATCTGAGTCAATGAGGCCCTACCTCATTTTAGGGCAGCAGGTGTATTTCACTGTTTCTGTAACTGCCGTAACATTGAATTCTGCCTTGAAAATAACATCCAGGGAACCTACTGTACAGCGTGCTCCACTTTAAGAAAACAAAACCTTTTTTTAAAAAAATACTTTTATGGTCTCAATATTGGGAAAGCATAGCTTTTTGTCTTGAAAGACTAAGGACTTCGTGAGTACTTTGTTACATATTGTACATATGTAAGTTGATTTGAATTAAAGAGTGAAAGACACTGTAGACCTGTTAGATAACTGTAACTATAAGGAAGACACTTCTTCTGGTAATACTTGCAAGACTGTTTATTTTCCTGATTTTTGTCTACTGGTATGTTTCATTCTGAAAAAGAGTTACCAAAGGAGTTTTGATCACTACATAAAGGAGAATTTACCTGAGCAATATTTTCTTGAGAGATACCTTACTGAGTTTATGTAACGTGGGGTTTGTGCATCAATTAAAAGGCCACTTCTTAAAGTAAACATTGCTTTGAGGTGACAACTTGCGGAACTACATATTAAAAGTCCTTATTCTGTCCTCTGGTGTTATTAATTGTATTGCATTCTGAATTATTTTTGTTCCCTTTGTGTTTGGAGACTAAACACGTTTAGTTTATTGTATTTAAAGCATATTTAATATTATAATTTAATGTAGACTTATTTTAATATTTGAATCTTCAGTTAATGCAAATAAAATCTTTGATGCATATTAAGTATTAATTTCTTAGCCTTTGTGAGAATGTGGCACTTTTTCTGAGATTGGTTTTTTAGTGTTATACCATTCACTTTGTAGTTCACTTTTTATGTATATGGAAACCAATCAGATCCATCTTACTGGACTTCTAAACCAAAAAAAGGAGTATGTGCCTCACAGAAAGGATAAATGGCCAGAGAGCATTTATTCACACTGAAAGCTGGCAGTAGTGTGCAGTAGCTGTTAGGAAGCAGTGAAAATGTATTGCCTGCCCCTTCTGAACCCAAATGTTCTGGTTCAGCAGTTTTAAACAATAGTTTAAACTAGTGGTGTTATCCTGAAGATGACTGAAATGGTTCTGCCTCAAGAAGCAATGTTAATTAAAAGGGCTGAGATGTGCAGTTTTTCTTAATTGCCACAGACTGAGGGCTCTTTGGCCACATTATTCTGGTCTAGCAATTAAAAATGAATTGTTCCACAGCAGTGGAAATTATGAAGCCTGTCTTTCTGTGCTGTATGCCCTTGGTACCCAACTGTATCATCCCTTGCAAATAACCTGAAGCAGCAGTACTCAGGGGAGTTCTCCTTGGTTCTGCCTTTCTGCTTGTGGGAGTGGGGGTTTTGTCCCTCATCAGCTGCTCATCTCTACCCACCTGAACCTACAGAGAATGTCATCCCTGAAGACTTTTCCAGACTGGTCTGCAAGTGGTTTCAGAGGTTCAAAAGCTTTGGCCAGGTAATTGTAACTCTTTTTCTCAGGTCTTTATTTTCAATTTGATTTCCTCAGATCTTTGTTACTAGGACATTTTATGTGCTAAACCAAACAGGTAAGCAGTTATTTTATGAATCAGCATGGAAATCACTTCTCCATAGTGAAATAGCTGCACTTGATTGCTTTTCAGTAGCTGGTGATAGAATTTGGCTGAGCAGTCTGCCTCAGTCAGTTGGTTCTTTGGGGTCACACTGTCTGAGTGTACCTGTACCCACAAAAGTTGTTAAACATTTCTTCCTGGAAGAACACCCAGTGTTGAAGATGTTGGGCAGTAGCAAATTAACAGATGTCCTCTATAGAGCATCAATGTTCAGGTATGCCAGGGAAACCTGGATCTTGGCAATTCAGTGAACTTAAAACAAATGGTATAGCAGCTTCTATGGAATGACAAAAATAACAGCAGGGGCCTGGATACAGATGGGGGGGTCTAACTTATCCAAACATACATTATATGCATTTAAAAAGCAATTTTTCTAAATGTGACACGTTATCTAGCCCAACGTTTCCTGAGGGAAAGCAAGTGTGAGAATGTAGGCTGGGGGCTGACTTAAAAGCACTTCCCAAGCCTGGCAGTTACAGCTCTCCTTAACCAGCCAACAGCCTCCTTTCTGCCCTCTCCTTGGGTCTTTTTTTTCTTAGTTCTGTATTTTAGCTTTCCCTGGATTCCTTAGCTGAACCTGGGTTTAGCATTTAACTCTCTTGATCTGCTGCAGCTTTTTCATCCTTTCTTTGTGCCATACATCTTTGGAAAAAAATATATTACACACCTTTCAGGTAACTTCAATGTCTCAATTTGTTATGCAGCTCTACCTATGCACTACTCCAGGCAGGGGGGCTGAGTGCCTGGGAAGCTGCCCAGTGGAAAAGGACCTGGGGGTGCTGGTGACAGCGGCTGAACGTGAGCCAGCAGTGCCCAGGTGGCCAAGAAGGCCAATGGCATCCTGGCCTGTATCAGCAATAGTGTGGCCAGCAGGAGCAGGGCAGGGATTGTCCCCCTGTACTCAGCACCAGTGAGGCCACACCTCAAATCTTGTGCTCAGTTTTGGGCCCTCACTGCAAGAAAGACACTGAGGGGCTGGAGCCTCTCCAGAGAAGGGCAGTGGAGCTGGTGAAGGGTCTGGAACACAAGTCTGGTGAGGAGCAGCTTGGAGAGCTGGAGTTGTTAAGGCTGGAAAAAAGAAGGCTCTGGGAAGGGAGCCTTATTGCTCTCTTCAATTGCCTGAAAGAAGGCTGTAGCCAGATGGGGGGATTGCTCTCTTTTCCCAGGTAACAAGTGACAGGATGAGAGGAAAAGACCTCAAGCTGTGCCAAGGGAGATTTAGATTGGATATCAGGAAAACTTCCTTTACTGAAAGGGTTATCAATCACTGAATCAAGCTCTCCAGGGAAATGAAGCCACTATCCCTGCAGGTGTTTAAAAGGCCTGTAGATGGGGTGCTTAGGGACATAGTTTAGTGGTAGGCTAGGCAGTGCTGGGTTACCAGTTGAATTCAGTGATGTTTGACGTCTTTTCCAACCTAAGTGGTTCCATTCTGTTTGTAGGTTTATTATCTTTGGCAGGTATGTTCAGGAGAGTGGACTCTCTACCATGAACTTGGTTAGCCATTCCTAGCAAGTCTCTTCTGAAAGGAAGTAACTGTGTGAAGTCAGGTAATACTCAGCGAAAGGCTATGGGAAAATAGTCATGTTTTGTGGAAATTCTTTCCATGTAAAATCTCCTAGCCTGTACTCTGTCTCCAGTGCTTGTACTCTGCCTTGACCTCACAGGACAGTTTTTACTGTAGTAATGGCTCCTAATTCTCCTGGGTGTTTCCCATGAGCAGCCCATTCTGCATCCATGGCTCTAAAGAAAGGCCAGGGAGTGCATCATGGTTCCTATCTGGGCCTGTGAGCATGCTGGTTGGCCAGCAGCTCTGTCAGATGAAATGTGTAGTGGCTGGGTATGGACTATGTTTCCTTTTCCTCAGTGAAAGCACTAATCTGGACCTCCAGGCTGTGTATAGAGCAGCTTTTACAGAAGCTGTGACTTTGTTTGTTTATGTCTTACCCTGCTATCATGTTTGATTGATATCAGCCAACAAGTTACCAAGCAGTGTGGCTGATGGCCAGCATGGTTGTGCAAGACTTGATGCATTTGTCTAACAAACACCCTGGTAGTACCTGTATTGAAAGGAGGTGGAAATTGATATGGTGCCGTCTCCACACCATTAATAGAGGCCCAGTGAGCTAATGATCCACATCATGGGAGGTCAACATCATTCTCTGCTGATAGTCTTATGTTCTTTATTTACCAAATTTTACCACAGTATTGTTGCTTTATGCAACTTATATATATTTTTTTTTTTTTGTTAGCAATCCAAGCATCTGCCATTTCTCCATTCAGAGATGCCTACTGATTTTCCAGCAGGGAGGCAAAATACTGCCCACCAAGTTTAAACCTGACCTTGGGCTTCCCTCCCCATTTGTCTTGTGGCAGACTCTTGTGTTCTGCAGACATTCCTCCACTCCCAGTGCAGGTTCCAAAAACAGTGATCCAAAATGAGAACAACCCATGTCCCACCTCCATTACCCTCAACTCCTCTGCAGATGAGTCATTCAAGCACTTGACCAGAGTTGCTCATTATGTCCTTTTTCAAACTAACTTCTGCTTTTGGCAATGCATGGAAAGAATAAAGATTATTGGAAGTGTTGCAGGGAAAACCAAACAAACTAAAATAATACATTACTGTGTCTAAAAATGCACAGATAAAAATGCAGCGTTAAAAAAGAAATATGTGTTTATAGAAATAGCATTGAAAATGAAAAGTAGATCCCCATGCCATCCTAAGGAGCAACTAAACTTATCCAGGATGTTTTGAGGAAACAGGAACTGTGAGTGAACTGAGACAAACAGCAAGGACAGGTCAAGTTCACAGCAGCTGAACTTGACTTTAGCAGCTGGGAGTAGCCAAATTGCATTTCAAACGGGTTCAATGTAAAAATGTATGAAGGCAGCTTGGGAGCAGAAATCATTTTGTCTCCGAGATGATCAACCTGGAGCAGCCTGTAGTGAGGAGAGGGACGGTATGGCAGTCATTGTGAGAAAGCAGAGGCACGCTGCTACTGGCACGCATTCCAATCGCACTAGAAACAGGATTGCAGGAGCAAGGTAGAAGCTTCTGAGGTTTCAGGTGAAGTAAGCATATCCCTAACAGTGTGGATAAAGGAGAGCATTGGATTACAAAGTGATCAAATTACCTGGGCTGTCCATCTCCATTACATGTGAGAATGTGTGCAAGCTAACTTCACCTTCTTTTCTGGTTTTCTCAAAAAAAAAAAAAAAAGAAAAGGGATTCAGCCATCTAAAGCTATGTGAAATTGCAACTCTTACCCATGCAAACAGACGTCATTAGCAGGCCCTGTTTTGTCTCGGAACACACGTGACTTATATGGACACCGGGGTATATACAGATAGAACACTTCAGAGACAACAGGCCATCAACTTCCAGTGTTTTTATACAGCTGGGAGTGAATGAATTCTGTGCGAGACGACCGTACTCACCTCAGGCTGCCTTTGCAGTCAGTGGCACGAAGCCCATTCCGGCGGCGCTGCAGGGCTCGCCGGGGTCACCGCGCGGCGCTCCCGGAGCGGCCGCGCTCTCGCGAGATCCTCCCCCCCTCACGGCCGGGGCACCGCAGCGCCGGCCCGGGTCACGTGACGGGCGCTCCGCCCGTGTGACGTCAGCGGTCACATGACCGGCCGGGGCCGTCGCCAGAGCGCCCCGAGCGCGGAGCCGCCGCCGCCGCCGCCCCGCGCCCGCCCTCGCTCCGTGCCCGCTCCCGCCGCGCCCCGTCCCTGCACCCCGACATGGCCCGGGGGCTGCTGGCGGCGGCCGCCTTGCTCGGTAAGGAGGGGGAAGCGGGCGGCCTGTGCGATCGGCGGAGTGGCGGGGGCGGGTCGCAGCGGCCTGACGTGGCCCCGGGGCCGGCGGGGCTGGACGCCGCACCTGTAACTGGAGACCCGCCCGCCCGTCCGCTCCCACCTGCTGTCGGCCTTCCCGGGTGTTGAGTGACCCGCGGGGGCTCGGGGTTCTTGGGGGGCCATCCCGCCCCCTCCCCGCGCCGGGCCCCTGTGGCGCCCGGGAGCCTCTGAGGGCCGCCCGGGCTACGAGGGCGATGATGGGCGGGCGGCGGCGGCTGCCGCGCTCGGCGCGGTGAAGCCCGGGAACGCCGGTCTGAGCACCTGCGTTGGGTGCAGGGACTGCGCTCCGGGAAGAACCTGGAAACGCGCCTGGTGCACGAGGCATGGAGACGCGGGAGCTACTGATGTCATTGCTAGGAAGCAGCGCTTTTCTATAGGGCATGTAGTGCTCCGTTGCTTTCTTCCTACCCTGTCTGGAGTAAAATATAAAACGTTCTGGAACAGAGCGATTTCAGTGCCTTGATGAGAAGGCCTTGTTAGGTCAGCAAGGCTGTTTTACGAGGAAGTGTGTCTTGCTTACTGATAACTACCTTGCTTTTGGTTTCTTGTCTTGAAAGCCACATCACACAAGCTATCAGGTTTCTGAGATGTGGTTTTGGCAGCAAAGGAAACTTGTTCAGCAGCTGGCCAAAACATTTCCCAAATACAGTAGCAGTTAAGAAAGGACAGTCTTTGCGACTCCTGTAACGTCTCTTTGGTAGTAAATATCGTTATCACCATTGACCGTGCTTCAGTTTCACTGAGCCCAGAAGATGCCACTCGCAAAGGGCACTGAGCAGTTCAAATATCCAGCCCTCGTGAGGCAGTGTAGCAAGCACAGTGATTACACTGCTCCTTGCTTTTTAGGGCTGCCAGCTGAAGTGTCGTTGAACTGGTGTCATAGTGGGAATTATTTGAATAGTTTGTTTGATATAGTTATGGCTTAAATGAAGAATTGCTTTATAGTTTGCTTTCAAATCAGCTTTTGTGATTTTTATGTGGTACCACAGTTAATACTTTCGGCCATTGCAGTAGTTCTCCTTTGCTTAATTGGCAGTTACAAACATCATTCACTTCACTATCTTTGTCGCTTTCTGACATGTAAGATGTGTTAGTTTTCTGCAACTGAGGCAATAGTTTATTTTACCACTGATTTTTTTTTAAATTTTTTGTTTATTTACTGATAGTTGGGACTTTGTACCAGTGTCTAGTAGCTGGGTGTTTCTACATAGCTTTGTACTACAATCCTGGGGGAAGATCTCGTGGTGCAAATAGAGACCCTTTCTTGCTAGAGTGTGGGATTTGGGTTGTAGGTGAGGGGAGAAGAATAAGAGGTAAAGATAATATATGAGCTGAAGTCTTCAGATATTCTAGCTCATTTGCAGCCTTTTAATCATCTGAGTTAACACTGGTTAGGATAAGGTCATCATCACAGGAGACTGAAAGATTAGTATGGGTGGGGCAGACGTGAAAACTTGTTTGGTGGTGCCTTGACTTCAGGACAGCAGAAATTTTTTTTCCACCTGAATACCTCACCATACCTCACTTACTGTTTCAGTTTTCTGTTTAGATTGAACAGCAAGCAGTAAGCTGAACGTTTCATGTGTCAGCATTGAGCATTTTGTAATTAATTTCCTCGCTACCATCAAATATACATATGGAATTAAGAAAACATTTAGGTAGTATATGGTACATGAAGGGAAAGGGGGCTATGGGAAATGGAAGTACCTCCCCTAAACTTAGCTGCTGCTTTTTGAAATACTGAGTAAGATGGTGCTTTTCTGTTGTTGAGCACGATGAGTCAGTTGGGTTGTGTGCCAAACCCAACAGAGCTGCTCGTGCTCTCTTGAGATGTAGAGCACCCGTACATTTTTTCATTACTGAAACACAGACATATCAGAGAACACTTTCCTGAAAATTTAAGATTAGAATCAGACATGTGTAGTGAATAAAAAATGAAGTGTTTGAGAATTGCAGAAGGGAAAATTTGTTTTTCAAGATAGTGTGATGATATTTCAGAGTCACTGACGTATAATCCACATATTTCTATTGTGCAACTCTAGTCCAAAGAGGAATTTCAAACCTTGCTATGTAGAGATAGTTGAGAAACTTGATAATGAATTCCAGCCAGTGAGCAATATGGTGCTGAATTGTTTTTTTCAGGTTTGGCATTATTGGACATTTGAAACTGAGACCAGTATAACTTGATTTTCAAAAAATCTAACTGCTTTAATGTTAAGCAACTTTTGAAATATTGTTTTACCAAGTGCTGCCCTTGACAGTGTTTGCTTGATAGCTGCTTGAAGTGTGTTGACACAGTCTCTAAGGATCTGAGTTAGTGTGCCAGTCATCATGTGATAGGTTACTTGGCTTTGGCTTCAGCAGCTTTTTTGACTCCTGAAGTAACTTCTTACTTGCTGAGAACTCTGCAGATTCCCTGGCATGCCACTTTTGAGATATGTTTCCAAGGTTTCTGTTCAGGCTGACCAGGGAGTTTTATTTTTCTTGTAACCTGCTTCTAGATTGTTCTGTAGCGATTAGGATGTTTTCTAATCAGTAGTAGATGACAAAGTGAAGAATTGCCTCTAAGTACAGAGGAACCTGACTCAATGATTGATACTTTGTTGCAACATTAACTGCTGTTATCTCTGATAAGTCTTTGTAGGTCTCAAAGATAAAAGTTTATTTCTAGCAAAAGGCACACCTTGCTTTTGCTTGTTTCAGCTTCAACAGTTCGTCTTTGCTCTCGAGTCAGCCGTGATTATTTGTGAATTCCTTGAGAAAGCTTGGTGCTGGTGCTGAAATGGATTTCTTGGTATGTGTTCTCTTAAGCTTGGCAGAAGACACTTTTGAGCATGTAAGTGGTAGGAATTACAACAGCCCTTTGAACAATCCCTTGCATTATCTTGATTCTATATTGCATACTTTTAAATATACCTTATGTTTTGGTAAATCAGGATTCCACAGTTTTTGGGCATCTGACTTCAAGATGGACTGGTGTCCCTTTCAGTCTTTGTATAACAGTTTCTTAACCTTCTCTGTCCCTTGACAGCACCACTGACTATCAGTACTACTTTTTCTACTGTTAATTCTAAATGTGAGAGTCTTAGGTGCACCCTCACATTAAGAGTACAGAGTATAAATGTGCTTCAGAGGGTACTTGTTCCCTCTCCAGTGTTCAGCCTTGAGCACAGTAGTTCACAGTTAATACGTTTGGTTTTCTTGTATTAAACTTCTGATGGCATCTATTTTCTTAACAAGACTTCACTCCGTATGATACTGTATTTTTACTTTCCTTGACAGGGTTAAGATCTACTCTGTAGGACTAGGAGAGTAGTTTTACTCAGGCAATTACGTTTATTGCCTTATTTCCAATATCCTCTCCTCTGGGGAAGCTTTCTCTTTAAATTGTCACACAGTGCTCCTTTCTTCAAAACATTGTTTGAGGCTGGCAGCTGCCTTGAAGAATGTGTGTTAGTTGTGTGGTGTGATACAGCAGCACTAACCAGAGCCAGTGCAAAATGGACTTGTGTGAATACTGAAAAGGGTCTAGCTGGGGGAGTTCAGCTCTTCCAGTGCACTCATGCAGTCATTTGCTGTAGAGCTATCCCAAGACTTCCTTCCTTTAGATAGGAAGCCATAAAGAAGTTTCACGTGACTAAACTTGATGCAGTTGTGCAATTCTCTGGTTAAATGGCAAGTGTATGGCTGTTAGATAGCCTTTCCTTTCTAATGCTTTTGTACTTTTATAAATTGGTTTATAAAGACAGAAGTTAATAAACTGCGAACTGAAATTGGAAAACAAAATGTTTGCTCCCTTGATTGAAGTCAACAATATCAAAACCATAATCTGAGATTACATTAATTTGTCTCTTGGTTGGCACGGATGCACATTCTGGGCTGGATCGGGAACTTGATATAATCAGGTGCTGCACCTGCACAAGTGCAGCTGGTTCTCTTATCCCCAAAAGTACTCCCATGCATCCTTGAATTGAGCTCTGTTCTCCCTTTCCCACCACTGTGTGGGTGTTCAAGTGAGTCCAGCCTTGTCTTTTCCTGTCAGCTTTCAAGGTAACCAGCATTCAGTCTCACATGTCTGTGGGTGAAAGGTAAGTGTAACTCATCATTTTATGGAGACCATCTCGCCTCTTGCAAAGTGTTTTGTATGTCAAGCCTGTCAAGGGATTTTCCTGCTTTCAGTTGTTCCTGTGTTTTTCTTTCTGTATTATCCCGTGGTATAGGTTCTGAATCCTAAGGAAGTGATCTTGACTTGGTCTTCTGATAAAGGACTTGTACCTGGTGTCCCTCTGGGAGTGGTGCATACACTGGAAGACATAGCATTGTAAGAGAGTGTAACTCCTTGGGGATTTTTCCATTCTATTCTCTGGCATAGATTTAGGAGTTAAAAGTGGTGACTGAAATTACCACTGTTCACAAAACAGCACTGAGATGACAGGATCATTGTGAACCATCAGAATGAGTAAATTACTGGGCAGTTTAGTTAACATATACAATAGAAAATAGAAAACGTTCTTTAGAGAATAACCAGCATTTCTTATCTCCTTGGATTAATGCCCTACAAATAGTAGTGTTCGCTGTGTTTGTCATCAGAGCACCTGGGCAAAGGTGCAAGGCAGCACATCAGTGCTGCAGCTTAGTCCAGAATGATTATGTAGGGCTGACATCCCTTACCCTGGAGTGCTGCTGCACAGTATTTCCAGGGAGGGCCGGAGCTGAGGAGAGTCCGTGGGTGTGACTAGGCTGTGGGATACTCTGAACCCCATCACAGCACATCCCAGGAGCTGGCAGCTGCGTGGTGCTGCAGCCATGGTTTTCCTCCTGAACACTGTAGGCAGGCAGTTGATGTAACTACAGACAGTCCCATCCACTGGATATCTGTATGGCTTAAAGGACTGATGATACGGGATGTGTGTCCAGCTGGATTTGGATGGCTTGCTGCCCTTTATTCCAAGAGGGAGAACAATGCTAAAGAAGTTTTTACTTATGCAGGAAACATCACTGTAGTAATAAACCCCAGATTATCCAGAAGTAGCTTTTGTTTTTCCTTATTGTCAGTGTTCCATATTTCTAATAAAAATTGGAGGCAAAGTAAATCATTAACTGTAGTAACTGAAGCCCTCTTTGCAAGCAGATAGTGTACACAATTACCGTTAAATATACTTGGTTTTCTAGCACACAACAACCATTTGTCTCTCTCCCTTAGTAGGTTTCCATTATATAGGAGAGTAAATCGTGAGTAGCTGTGTTTGACTAAGAGGATTTCAGTTATAAAAAAGCTGAAACCTGAAAGCATGTGTTAGATTGTTTTGTTAGCTTTGTAGTTTTCAGCTTAAAGCAAACAACTTTATGAGGTGGATTTCTTTAAGATAAATTGTTAGACAATCAAGGAAGTGTTTCTTTTGTTTGACTTAGTTATTTTATCTCAGACTATTTTAATTAATATTTAATTAATATATTTTGGGTTTTTTTGAGGTAGGTATGTTAGATAAAGAAGAAGGCTGGATTTAATTCAAGCAAGATCTTTAGTTGTTGCTTTAACAGTTACCTTAAGTGTTTTCTTGCATGAGACTGTAATTGCAGAAATGAGGTCTAAAGGGAGAGATTGTCACATGATTTTCAATTGAAAATATGCAGCTAGAATAAATATTATAGGCAGTCTTTTTTTTTTTTTGAACTTACTGGAATACAAAGGAAGCATCTGAACCAAGTGAAATTTCTTTGATGTTAGTACATTTTTGGTAATTCCTTGACTAGATATCCATAATTTAATGTTAATATAATAATTTAATATTAATATAATGTAGGGTTTCCTGCCAAATGAATAATGAACCTAACAAAACTTACTTTTTGCTATTGAAAGGTCTTGGACTGCTTCCTTTAAGTCTGAAGTACTGCACTTGCTGTGCCACAGTTGTCAGAGAGGGCTCTGCAGTTTAATAAGAGGAACATTTAAAGCCTAAAGTTAAGAATCTGGGGGCTGTATCAGTTTTTGTGTTTAACTGCAAAGAATGATAATGTTATGAGATGTACAAACAATATTCTCAACTTGTAGATATGCCCTGATAGAATTAAGCAATACATTATGTAACTTTATTAGAAATATTCCCAGGATGGATTGATTCTACATCAGTTTGCTTTTCTGTAGTCTTGACATTTTGACTGTAGGCTTGCAGTGTTTGTGGGCTGGTGATGATTCATGCATTAATCACTACTCGACACTGAAACTGCCTTCACAAAACTCAACAGCTGCTTTCCTGCGAGCTGTTCCTGTGCCTTAAACTGGCTGGAGCAGAGAGTTGGCGGGACCTTCTTTCCTTCAGTGTCTTGATTTGTTCTTCAGTGGTTATTTCCTAGTTTTTCTTTGCTCCTATGTCCCGTTTGTTTCACTCGGTTTCATCTGCATTCCTTCAGGACCTTGGGAGCAGATGATGCTGCAGCTCAGTTCTCTCTGATCACCATCCCTGTGAGTGTTGCCTTACTTGCAGTGAAACAGCTCTCACCACTCTATCAAAGACACTCAGTGTCTCGTGCTGGATGTATCTGTCTCATCACTGAAACTGCAAATCCAGCAGCTGCTGAATAGTTCTTAAGAAGGACTGGGGTTTTATAGCATTTGTTCCACACTAATGAAATCAGGATTCATATAATGATATTACTTTAACCTTACAAAAATCTAGTAGTTACATAGATGTTACTATTTAATGTTTATTCATGCCCCTTATTCTTTATTACTTAAACTAGCTGAGGGTGATTTATCAGCTCTTCATTACCAGAATTTGTCTTCCATTTGATGCTTTCTGGTAGTTCTGCATTGTCTGTTGTTCTCTGAATCATTTGTAATGGACAGGTCTGTCATGTTTTCATTTAGGCCAGCAACATTTTTTTTAATTGTTTTTCAGTCTTTTCTTTCCCCTACATTTCTTTTAGAAATTGTTTTTCTTTCATTATTTTACTCAGTTACTTCATTATTTTTAGCTCTAAAATTGCCAAGATTTTAATAGCTACCAAACAAGGGAGTCTGCATGCACACTGAAGGTTTTCATTCTAGCACATTTTTCAGTCACAGTGTTAGTTCAAGGAGCAATGGATTCTTATTCCCTGCCTCTGCTCTTTTCTACACTGTGCTAGCAATCTTCAGGAAAATGTAAACAGCTTGCTTTGGAGAAAACTAGTGCTTGCATGAAATGTAAACAAGTTCCAGATGCAAATGTAAATTGAAACTTCCATGTGGATGAACATGTTTCTGATACTGCTCTGAATTGCAGTAAATAACATTTCTTTATGAATATGTGGTCCTTAATGAACATTTTATACTGGACATAAAGGCAAAGGTAGGACAGTTTTCATTTGAAGTAAGTTTTCTACCCTGTCTGTTCTTAAGCATTTTCTTCTGTCTATCTCTGATTTCAAGTCTAGACTCTCCAAAAACTGGGTAAAGTTGAATGAATTCCAGTTTCAGCTTTGCCCTCCTTGGTGCTGGGAGAGGATGTGATGTTGCTAAGGGGAAGGCGACAAGGGAAAATGCTTGCTGGGTGCCAGAGAAATAGTTTCCAATGTGTTTCTGCAACTGATGTGCCTTCCACTGAAGTCCAGCTGACAAAAGTGCAATTTTTCCTAATAGTTGTCTTTGTACAATTGTACACACCGTAGTTTTGCAGTGAAAAGTTTTAAGATTTGTTTTTTGAAAACTTCTCAGGGAGGGAAGCTAGCTAATGGATAATCTGGATCTCTTTGCTATTATCAGCAGTTGAATGGGTTAGCATGTTTGACTCCTTAAAGCTTATTTGCTTGTGATAACGGCTTATGTCTTGCAACTGTTTTTTTATCAGGTTTTCTGCAAGACTAGAGTTGTTACAAATGCAAACTGATAAAGTGCTAGCATGAAAATGGTGCAGGCTTTTCGTGGTGAGGTTCATTTGTGGGGGGGTGGTGGTAACAAAATGAGAATCTGAAAAAGAAAAGATTCTAAAATAAAGAACTGGGCAAGTGCAGCAGCACTGTCAGGTATCCCTTGCTACAGATGAAGTAGGAGATAACCAGCTTTCCAGCTGTTTCCAGCCTGCCACAGTGCGTCCCCTGTGTGAAGCTTTGCTGGGCACTGGTCACACTGGTGCCAGTCCAAGCTGCCATCAGAAAGGATGACTGCTCCCCTTGCTGCATGTTCTTGTTCTGTTGAGTCAGTACTTTGGGCAGTTGTACTCAGTGTGCTCTGAGCGTAGAGGCTGGAATTGAACAAGGGGCAGAAAGGATTCTCTCTGCTTTTCTCAACAGCTCAGTCTGAGTTTAGCTTAAACCAGTAAGGAAAACATAACCTCAGTCTGTGTCAAGGTCTTGGCATCTTCCTCCTCCTCTAAAGTGTGGAGAGAAGTTCTCCTGGCAATGGTAGCATGCTCTATCATGCTATTTTTGGCAGTGCCTTCAAAACTTCTGCAGTCAATCCAGGCTTTCTAAATGCTGCATTCAGTGCATGTACAGCTGAGTGTCCTGGTACAGCAGGAGTGAAGGCTGCATGGTGTGCTGTGGGGGGAAGGCAGAGTGTTGGAGGCATGCAGGATCAAATAAACTAAGCCAGGTCTGGCTGAAGATGGTAAAATGGTTGCTGTGTGCAGAGAACACTGAAGCTGCTTTGAACACTATGACTGGTGTTTGTTGCATGTCTTTCTTATCTCTTAGGACCCAGAATGTCAACAGTTTTGGTTTGGGTGGCTTTGCAGTTTTATAAATGAGGTGTTTAATTTATCTTCTGTTTGTTAGTGATGTTGAAGCTAATCTAGAGACTGTTAATGCCCAAGTTTCCAAACTCAACTCATGCTTAAGTTTTACTCCCAAAATGTACAGTTGTATATATTTGTCTCTTTGGGATTAAAAATGCAAATTTATGTGACACCAAGTTAACCACTTTTTATTTTTATCAGGCTTTTTACAGGCTTCCTCTTCATTTGAAGTGAAAGATTCAAGTGGTAAGGTCTGCATAATTGCTGATTTGACAGTAGCCTTCTCAGTGGAATACAAAACCAATGTGCAAAAAGAGGTAAGGGCAGTGAAGATCTTACTGCTTGTCATTTATTAGTATTTTTAGTATATATAAAATGTGTGATATCCTTGCACGTGTGCAGTATTTAAACTTTCTCTGAGTAGCTATGTATGAAAAACTGCTTCAACAAAGATTTTTACTCTCCCAGTCATCTTGCATCAGCTTTTCCTTATTATGGATGCTTCTTCTAATTAAATGGCAAGATTGAGGCTGCCTGAAACAATCACAAACAAAATATGTGAAATTACTTTTGTGACTGAAATTCCACACCTGTCCTGTTGATAACTAAAATGGCTTTCACTGGAACTATAATGACAAGTTCTCTTTTGGTAACTTGGTCACACTCACGTGGAGTAAATCTGAACTGAAACGTAGCTTTTAAACTTTTTTAACTCCGGAATTCTGTGACCTTCTTACTTAGCAAATCTCTAGATTTCAATGCATCTACAGACTAATGCAGTGCTTACAAATTGTTCCATATTAACAGCAAAAACTTGTTAATGGAAATTAAGAATTTGCCTAAACAAATAAGTTTTGGGGTTTTTTTGTATCTTCACTATTGAATAGGAATTGGGGATTATTTATAGTCTTTTGCAGTTTTGTGTTGTTATTTTTTTCCTAGCCATCAGTGTAATACAAGGTTAAAAAATCCTACTACTTTACCAGTAGTGCACTTGCTATGTGTTATTTGAACTGAGCCTTATATTGTATAATCCATGTTTTCAGTGGTGCTGATGGTCTGAAATCCTGCTGATACTGGTATATGTGTTTGCATTCAGAACTGACTTCTTTCATAACATACTTTTGTCTGTTTCTTATTGTAAGCAGTAAGCTCAGAACTTAGCAGTAAATGTTGTATTGGTCTTCGGGTATCATGTTTCTTCACAATGTGTAATAAACTCAAAGTATTACAGCCAAGCTACGTAGGATGTACCATTCACTTTTGTTCTTGCTTAGTTGTACTACAAGAAGCAAAGCTTAAATTCTCCCATTTTTCACGTGTCCAGAGTTTGATTCTTGTAGTATAGAAGTACCTGCAAATTCATACTGCTGCTGTAGAAGGAAAAAAAGTCTTAAGAGATGCTGTGAGTATGTACTATGTAGTCCTCCAATTTCAGAGAGCAAGATTCTCAAACTTGAATGTCAGTAACATGCTGCTTGCTATATAGTGGTATATAAGTAGACATATATTAATGTCTGCTGTATATTTGTAACAGTTTCATAGGATATTTTAAAAGCTGTGAGGAAAAGCTTACATGTGTTTTATTTTCTACCCCACAGTTTGTACACTTTTTTCTTCCGCAAAATGCTTCAGTAGGCTCACAGAGCTCATGTGGTAAAGATAACGTATCTCATCCAGTTCTGGTGTTGGATTTTGGAGGAGGACATTCCTTAAGCCTGAATTTCTCAGAATCTGCAGACAAGTACCAAGTTGAAGAGTTAGTTTTCCACTACAATCTGTCAGATGCAACTTTATTCCCAAATTCAACAGGTAAAATAAAAACTTTCTATTGTTACTGTGAAACCCTTCCAGATGTAATACTAAGTCTTTGCTTTGAATACTGGTACATACTAATGCAATGTGGTTTTTTACAGGAGGCATGAAGACTGTATCACATAAAAGTATCATTCAGGCACATATGGGCACAAAATACAGATGCATCAACTCCAAGCACATCAGTATGAAGAATGTGAATGTTACTTTTAGCAATGTCACTTTGGAAGCCTATCTCACAAATGGAACTTTCAGTGTGAACAGTAAGTATCTTGTAACAGAAAATGTACTTGATGAGGTAATATTTCTAATGATAGGTTATTTCTTTTTAAGTCCTGACTAATCATATTTAAGGTGAGTACAAGAACTCTGACAACAGCATCTTTTTGAAATGAATGGACTTGCCCCAGGTTTTCTCTGTAGGATGTTGGAATCTGTGGCTGGGGGATAGTGCCCTGCGTTCCCATGGTATTGTACTCTTCATGAGTATGGGTGTTAAACACATGCTGCAGTAGGTTGAGTGGGCACATAGCCAAAATCCTAGTTTAAGAAGTATCTGATAACTTCCAAGCATTATGGCCTCTACCAAAGTAATTTGAACTAGTTACTGTGTGCTCTAGGGAAAATGAGTGAAATAATTGCAGACAGGAGAGAACTGATCTGTAGAGAGCAGAAATGTACATCTTCCTACAGGAGGTTTTATGTCAGCTGTAAAAGTCAGGTTTTTCTCCTTCAGGGACAATCACAAAGTCAGATTTTTATCCCGATTGTTTGTTTTGAAAAGTAGTGTGGAATTTTACTTCAAATTATTAAAGGCCAATTAATTCATGGTGTGTTTATGTCCTTTAGTTTTATGGCAGCAGTCTTCAAACACAAAAGAGCTATATAAGCTGATCACCCATACTATCTTAAGGACTGATAAGTCTTTGCCTTACTTTTAGAGTCTTCGTTTTCCCTGGGATGCAGAACTTTTCTTCAGCTGTCAAGCCCATTTATGCACCTGCTAAGTTGAAATAAATATTAAAAACTAGGGTAGCCAGTGCTAGCGTGGAATAGATACAATGAACAAGTGCCTTCTACTGGAGTATCTCTACCTTGTCCCATTTCTGTGAAAAATACCTTGCCTGATACATGATAATAGTGGCACTGAATTCTTTTATGGCTGCTTCACATGACTGGCTCAGATCTGTATGTATCATTCCCTTGATCAGACTTTTCCATTCAGTGAACTAGTTTGCAGTAAAGATGTGTACCTACATTTATGCTTTAAAAACCCACACCAAACCCTTCAGTCTTCAGAACTAATTATGAAACTTTGATCTAATTGTTTTTCCAGGTAAGTATGATAAGTGATCATTTATCAGCAGGCTCAAACATAAGACATGATACTGGAAAAAGCTGATTTTTAACTTTACAAAACTTCAATAAAATCTCCCTACTGCGTAATACTTTTCTTTTTAAGACCTTAAGATCTGCTTTTATATAGTCCACTAGTTCCATTCTTGTAGGCTTGAGCCTTCCCCTGTCCCTTAGGCAGCTAGTTATTGATAAACTTTAGATCTGGAATTTTTCATTAATGTTTTTCTTTTCTCTGCGAATCTTTAATGGAAAGACATTTCTGCCGGTGATTGGTACAAGGCTCACTGAAGGGAAGAAGGGTCGATATTCAGTGCATCTGCACAACTAGAAATTGTGACTTCTGTCAGTGTGTTAGAAGTTAGTGACTGAGGGAATGGCAGTGGTTATCTAAAACTCTGAAAGGGAGACTTCAATTTTCTCTCTATTGGTAGTTTTGCCAGCTGCTTTCTTGTAACTGTCAAGAAAAGACATAAGAATATGTCTCATCTTTTCATCTGTCCTGAAGAGCTACTAGAAACTGCTCTAAATCAGTTCAGTAAAAATAATGTATCAAAACTGCAACTAGGCTAAACTTCTATTCAGTGTGATTTGATGCTTCCATCTCTGCCAACTTAAAGAAGAGCCTGTATGTGTTGAGGTCTTGCAGATAGAGGGTAATTCTCCATTGAAGTGCCCAGAAAGATGCTTTTTGATTTGTTAGGAAATTATTGCATTTTGGGATCAGACCAGTATCAGTCTACAAAATACAGGATCACTCCTCCTTCATCCACCTTCATTCTGCTCTTGGACTTTTCAAGGAGTGGAGTAGAAATAGCATGGAAAGCATGCTGTGTTGGAGTGTGTGTGACTTCAGATGGTGTGATTAGAGTTCTTGTTTCTGAGGCATAATCAAAAATTAAGCTGCTTAAACTGTTTCAGTTTAAGGCTATTTATTAGGTGTCTTGTATCTGTGAAATATGTATGCATTAAATTTTAGAAGTAGGCCCTTTGAGTGAGAGTTGATTGCTGCTGCAGTTGCTGTTGTCCTTAAAAAGTTGCAAGTTGTTATCCCTGGCATGTGGAGATGACCTTGGCTTGGAACATGGACGTCTCTACTTTAGTACTGTCTTTGTTATGACCTTTGGTTTTGGCTTAGATGTTCAATGCAGGAACGTTCTTGGCTCCCAGATCAAGTTAAGATCTTGCTGCCACATGTTTCCAAGTACTCTGGCAAATAAATCAGAGTCACTGTTCCCTTGGAAGTTGCTGCTGGACTGGATGAAAAGAGAAGGTGAACTTGCACACCTTCACAGCCTTGTTAACCCCATGGAGGGTGGCTCCTCATGCAGGGCTGAAGGGAGGATGGATGTGAGAGGATAGAGCAGAAAATTTGGCATTGGATGCAGTGTCTTAGAATCCCCCTGTTAAGGATAGAAGAGCCAGAGCAATATCTTAAGGCTACTCTGGGTATTGCCAGAATAATGAGAGTGAGGGGAAGGAGGACACATCTCCTGGGAGACTGCTTTGAACAGTGAGCAAGAGAATGGTTGCTCTGCTTTTCCCACACGAGTGCCCAGGGAGTGCTAGGGATCCCAGCCTGGCTGTGAAAGGACAGCAGAACGCTGGCTGTGTCACGTTTATCCTGACCCGATGGCAAAGCGAAATGATGGACCTGAATGAAAGTGAATGTGGTCACCATGAACTTCAGTAAATTACCAGCAGAGGTGTTGTTTTCACATGCCAGGCTTTAAAAGTGTCTCAAACTTTGCAACAAGAGTTTAGGTAATCCTTTACTGCTGTTTATTATCTTTTATTAGGAAAAAAGCTACTTGAAGTTGCATCGTCCTTTCCCTCAAGGATTGAAAAGGTAGATCATCCCCCAGCTTCATTTTGTTTGGTACTGACTGTTTTCCTTTCTCTGCAGAGACAGAATGTGCTGAAGATATGGTCTCTACTACTACTATGGTGCCTACAACTCCTAAACAGACTACTAGACAGGTTCCAACAACTAGCCCAGCACCAACATCATCACCAGCACCAACATCACCCCCAAATCCTGCAGTTGGTAAATACAATGTGACTGGTCCCAATGGAACCTGTGTACTTGCCTACATGGGCTTGCAGCTTAATATCACCTATCAAAAAAAAGATGAAAAGGTACATTTTGATTTTTGTTTCTTCAAAGCCTTCAAATTTCTTCTTTAGGGAAGACTTGGTAAATTATTATAAGCTAATCTTTCTCTTTTAGAAGCCCAGGTGTTTGTGTTCATCCATCATTATCCTCTATTTGAATTGCTTAACCTGGTCTGGACTAGTGACATTCCAAACACTTGTACTGAAAGTGGTTCTTAAAGATTATTCCATTCACTAAAAGCAGTAGTAAACTTGTCTGTTGAATCCAGGAAGTGTATATATGGTCATGTAAGAGAAGCAGTAAAAATTACCAAGATATAACTAGGGGAATCCTGTTATCAAAGTTGCAATTGAAACAAGATTTTTAAACTGTTAAATAAAATACAGAAATTTGGCCTCAGGTATAGAAAGAATGAATGACTAGTGGAAGGGAAAATTAGTACTGTAAAACTGGACAGGCTTCTGACTTAATTACCCTCCAGCCAGCACTGAAGACATTTGAGTTTGACTTTGATGCTTAAAAGCTACTTAACAGCTGATTTTAATAGTAAAAAAAAAAAAAAAAAAAAAAAAAAAAAAAAAAAGAAAAATACAAGATTTATGTAAGATCCAGCCCTGGCACAAATTCTTTCCCTCCACTATTGGTGCAGAGCCTGGCTTGCGAGCCCTATGGATAAACCCAGAGTCCCAAAGGGACTGTTGAATCCCCCCAACAGGAAACAGTGGTTTGCAAAAGGAGCTACTGCATTTATTTATGATGTTGATGACTGAAAGGTAAAATCATGATCACTTATAGCTGGTGTGTGGCTGTACAGTGGCTTATTGTGATGGTAGCTGTGTTTTAGCCACCTTAATGGTGTGAAATTCCCTGATTCTGGTGTTCTGCTTCTGGTGGAACAGCTGATTTCTAGTGTAATGACCAGTGAAGAGGTGGCAAGTAGGTTTTCTGGTCACATGAGAATCAGCTAAGAGCTAGTGAAAGGGTTTCTATTTAAATTGTTTGGCAAGTGGCATTTAACCCACAGCCTTCTGTAGATGCAAGACAGTATAAAATCACAAACGATGGACAAAACTAAAACATTTTGAACTGAAATGATATGCAAGATGATTGTGCTGACAGGTGGTCCCCTTAATTGCTTCTACCTTATGTCAAAGCAGTATTTTATAGCATCTTGCCTTCTGTGTGGTGTGGTGGTCCTTGATGTTTTTTCTTATGCTGCAAGGACCAAAACAGTTTGTGTGGAGAAAGGAGTTGGGTTCTTGCCTGCAGCCAGTCAGGGCTGCAGAAAGCTTGTTAGATGTACCCTTAGTTGTGTGTCAGCCTGGTAACTCGGGTGCAGCCCTGGGTCTGCCCTGGTGTCTGGAACATAGGGCCAACACAACTCTGTAGGCACGAGACACAAGCCAGCCACATCTCAACTGAGTGTAAGGTGATTTGCTCCGTCTCTTCAAGTGTCATAATTGCTCCTCTTCTCTCACAGATGGGTTTGGATTTGCTGAATTTCATACCACGTAATACAACTTCTTCTGGGAGATGTGACAATACATCTGCCTTGTTGAACCTGACTTTTGAGAAAACGAGAGTTATCTTCCAGTTTGCATTGGTAAGAATCTCTGCACCAAGCGTGTAGGGTCTGCAGCACTTTCCGTATGGGAAAACTAACTGGGGAAAGTGCAAGAGGAAAAAAGACAGCTACAGAAAGGGGAGTAACTAGTTCCTTTGGTTTTAATACTAGGATTTAGTGGGTTTTATGCTTGGTTACCACTGTGTGAAAAGAATATGTTTGTGTATATATGCACACATACATATGTGTACACAGAAGAGTATTTTGTTTGGAGTGGGAACTTCCTTGAAGATTTTATTTCTTACTCTTTAAGGCATCTTGCCGAAACTGGGAGCAGCCTATGACAAGTGGGCATCTAATCTAATTTTAAGCCTGGAGCTGGATTTAAGTCCTCATTAATATTCTGTGTAGAGCCCAAAGGCCAAGTGTGCTTGTCTTCTGGTCCACTATGATGACTGGGAATCCTGTTTCCCACAGCCCTGTTCCAGGTGCTGTATTGGAGCTGTGTATCCTTGAGGACTGAATCCACTGTTCGTCAGAGCATGCTTTTCTTTATGCTGATCACCTTGAACTGTTGCTATTAAATGACTCTACAGCTCTGTGGGGTGCCAAGTTCATTGCTTTAGGCTGCTTAAGCAATGGGTGGGACTGTGCCTGCAGTGTGGAAGACAACAGTTCGGGGGTGACAAGGCCCCCTTTCTCTACCTCTTTGCCCTGTCACAAAATAATCTTCCTTAAGGTGCATACTTTCTGTAGCTTTTCTCTCCTAAAGTCCAACTAAACATCTCCTCTGGATGCTAATCCCATTTTTGGTCTACATTTTAAAAGCCCTTCTCAAAATGCATGCAGAATGGAACCTGAACATGAACAGCTTATGTTGTACATCATCATCTTAAATGACAACTACTGATTTGTTGGTTTTTGTTTTTTTTTTTTTTTTAAGAATGCAAGTGCTGAAAAATTCTTCCTGCAAGGTGTGAGTGTAAGCACGACCCTGCCTTCTGAAGCAAAAAGTAAGGACTTCTAAAAAATCTACTCTCTGTGACTACTTCTTTAAATATTAAGGGTAGCCTGCATTAAATAATGTATGAGAAATGTTGGGGATGCGTGTATCAAATCATGGCTCTATGAGCTTACAGCTCCTGCTCTTCAGATTTATATAATAAGACTTTCTCTTACACAGATCCAAAATTTGAAGCATCAAACAACAGTATGAGTGAGCTGAGAGCTTCAGTAGGGAATTCGTACAAGTGCAGTTCTGAGGAGAATCTGCAGGTCACGGACCAAGCCCTTGTCAATGTATTTAATGTTCAGGTCCAGATTTTCAAGATTGATGGAGACAAATTTGGGCCAGGTAAGAGGTTTGTATTTGGCAGCCCCTGTCAAATCCAAGATTAGTGAAGTATACTTCAATATAACATTCTGTAGTCAAATGTCAGCTCGTGGGTGCTGTGCTTAGCCTCTGCATGCCCCACTACAAATGATGCGGGGGCTGATTAAGATGTCCAAGTTGAGGCTAGTGTGAGAAGTATGTAAAAAGCTTTGAAACAACTTTGACTTATTCCTGATGGTCCAGAGAAGAGTTAAGGAAGTGTGCTACCTTTCCCTCCAAACTGTGTGCACACAGTTGTGTGAAAGGGGCACACCTGTCCCTTGTGGTGATGATGATGAAAGCAAAATGACTGTGGGAAGGGTCACATGGATATTTATGATGGCTAAATTTGTGTGTAACTAACAGCTCTTGAGGAGGAAACAATCAGTATAATCTCCATATTGTGTATACAGCTGGTATTAGAAAGACTTCATCCTGAATGATCATAGTTAGTGGACCTGGCTTCCTTTTCATTGTTGACATGCTAGCTGAGCCAGTTTTATCGACATGCTGAGAGCAGAATGCTGAAGTTCTGGATGTAGCCATCTGTTGGTGCACTAGTACCTAACATGGATCTTTTTCTCTCTCTTCAGTGGAAGAATGCCAACTGGATGAAAATAACATGCTGATCCCTATAATAGTTGGTGCAGCCCTTGCTGGTCTTGTTCTAATTGTCTTGATTGCTTACCTGATTGGCAGAAAGAGGAGCCATGCTGGATATCAAACAATTTAATTACTTGCACTAAAATCCAGCATAGATGAAAAGCAATTGCAAGAGGCTGGGGGAAAAAATCCCCCTACATTTCCCCTGAACTGGTTGATATTGTAAGGTAACATCTTTTCTTGCAAATTGCTTCTTTAAAGTCTGCTTTATTAAATGTGAAATCATCTTGCAGCATTTAACTATGCACAAAAATAACTTCTGAAAATTCTGGTGTTTAATTTTGCTAACTAGTTTTAATATTTACCCACTTAGAAACAAGCTAAAAGTTTTTAAGGGTGCTTTTTTGGAATTGGCATAAGATTATGTCAGCTACAGATTCCAGAGAGGGATGTTGCTAACTCTTGACTCAATTTCAGAACTCTTAACAAAGGGAAAAGGTTCATTATTTGCACCGCTGCCATTGAGCGATGATGTTAAACATACTGATGATGCATTTGAAAAAATTTAGTAACAACTGACAAAACTGAAATCTAAAATCTGAACTTCACCTTGTCTTTTAGGTGTGTATTTTTTACTAAGCTTTAAACTCAATGCCTGGCACATGCAGGGTGTGAACGACGCAATACTCAAACCTTACAGGAGCTCTTTATGATTGGACAACTCCCCTGTTTGATATTTTTGATGCTATGCCAGCTTGTTAGGAGCTGGTACTTTTTTAAAATGGGTGTTATTTTTATTTACTTTTTTTTGTAAAGTTATTTCAGTCTGTTCTGTTGGAAGGTTCAGAGAGATCCTGTTACTGCACATGTGTACAATATAGATCTCAATCTGCTGATTCTATTGCTTTAAACTTGGCTGGGGGGTTGTACACTTTAAGGATCAGTTCTTATGTATGCATTGCCTGTAACAATGCTAATAAAGACACTTTTTTTCTCTATTTCTTAGTATTGCTGATCACTCTTAAAACCATTTGTTGCCCATTTATTGAGGGCTGAAGTCATGGTTTGGCTATACTTGGGAAGCTTGAGATAATCTTTAGTGTGGCATTAAACAAGTGCTTACGTTTTTTCTTTGTGGCACAAAGGAAAACCTTCGTGTGTGTGTGTTGGAATCAGGTTCGTTTTGCACTTTGTGTTTGAGAAAGCTCTGTGTTGGTAACCTGAGACCTAGAGGAGTTAACTCTGTAAACTGTCACTTCCTGAGACATGTAGGTACACCAGTCTGCCTAAGCCTCACTTTCTGACAGTGCTGTTAAGATTCTTAAGTCTTAGGACTGTGTAAATGACATTTCATGTTTGATTTTGAAGTTGGCCTCTTACCACGAAGTAGGAAACACACATCTGCTGAGGGCTGTGTGCCTGGTTATGTGCTGGAAATGAACCTTGGTGTTTAAAGCTTCCCTGACTCCCTCCTACAAGGAAGGCTTAGTTGCTAACGGTACCAGCTCTGCAGGGCAGGAACCAGGGCATACCACAGCACTGCACAGAACACTCCTGACCAAGAGAACCCAATGCAGGGCAGTAAGGCTGGCTTTGGACCAGTGCCCTGCGATTTTCAAGGTAACTGGAAGCTATGAATGTTCCTAGTAGTGTTTCCCTATACCTGCAGACATACTAAGAGTATGTTACTGCTACTGTCCTTATAATTCAGTACTTGAGGAAAAAGGTGTATGTCTGGTACCATAAAGGATAGGATAGCTCAGAATCACTGTTGAGTAGCAGTCTTTAATTGTCTAGAAGAACATTCTACTTCCTCTGAAAAAGGTGATTTTTTTTCCTGCTGAGGGATGAAAAAAAATCTTAGTTTGCAGGATAGGGGGAAGCCATGATTCACAAGGAATGAAGAGAGCTTGGAGTAAAGTCTGAAAAGGATTGTGCTGTTAAAAGGTGAGGCTTTCCAAAGTAGTTGTTGCACATGGAACATAAAACTCCATAAAGTGCTGCAGTTGTCTCTCTTCCTTTCCCCAGCTGGAAGGAGAGTATTTGGCCACGAGAGGGCTCCGTATGGACAGGAAAGCAATTCTCAGACTCCTGGCCCCAGCAGGGCTGGAAGTGGCCCGGTGCCAATACAGACTTTGGAACTAGGCAGTGTCTTCCCCTTTCAAAGAAGTCTGCTTGTGGATGTCTTTACAAGTGTTTCTCCTCAAATTTTTAGGGACACAGGTGTGGGAGAACTGCACTACAGCTGCTCTATCTCACACTGCATAGATCAACTGCTAGTGGTGATCACTGATTGCTCTCTTGCCCTGCACTTTGCTGTCTTTGAGTTCCTTAAGTGAGAGCAGTGAGGAAAAAGATGCTTGTATTCCATGCAATGACTGGCAGTCAGGACTCAGATCACATCATTTACTCTACACCATGAAACAGGTTCTGACAAATTAAATTAATTTATTTTGTACAAATGGTAATGGTGTCACAGTTAACACAATAATACATAATTTTATACATCTGGTTGCTTTTAATATTACAAAATTCCCTGGGATTATTTTTTTAAAAGGAAGGTCCTGACATTAATCACATTCTAGTCTGAAGATACCTTAATCCTTAAAAAATAAAAACAACACACCACCAACAAACAATAACAGAACCACCAGTTCCAGTTATCAACAAACTGACATACAGTACAAAGTGTTAACACACTTACTTGAAAAGCAGGAAAAATTGGTCAAGTGTCAATTAATTCATGGAAAGCTTAGAGTGTGCTTTAATCAGTGCAAATAGAGGAATGTGTCAATTGCTGTAGTATCTGACCACCTGGTTACACCTGGCATGTTATCCCTGAGAAAGCAATTTCTCCCTGCAAGTCTCTCGGAGTTTGTTGATTGTTGCCATGGATAAGCTTCCAGGATCTGTGAATATTTTCTGAGGGCAAAAGAAGAAAATTCTTAGTTAAAATGCTGGCTTTGGACAGCATGCTAGAATTCTCACATAATGCTCTGAGGTGTGAAAGCTCTGCTTCAATGTCCATACTGTGAAATTGCTCACTGCTCCTTGGCCTTCCTGTAACAGGGTAATATCTTCATCTACTGAGCTGTAAACCTGCAGCTCATAACAAGTGCAGTAAGTTAAACAAAAGCAGCAATAGAAAATTTGGCTTGAATGTGTGTCCAGTTGAGATTATTTTAGATGGCAGGTGGTGGGAAGTTGCATATTTAGAATATATTAAACTGTCCTGTGCACTTCTTGTGTGGTGGTAGCAGAGGTGGTTCAGGCTCTGGAGCACAAAGAAACCAGTGTCTTCCTACTGCAAAAAATCAGTTTTAATCCCTCACGACACTACCTTTGCTTCTCTTCTCTACCAGGCTTTCCCAGGGAGTAATGGATACAGATGTAAGAACTTGATGTGTTCTGAATGTCATCACACATCTTCAATTAGGTTTTTTCTTTTGTTTTCACTTGTTGTTCAATAACGATACATTTGTTTCCACTACTTCACCTAGAACTTCTGAGTGAACAAAACTGAAGCAAAGCTACAGGTTTATGCACTTCAAGCTACAGTTAAGGTGTGTGGGCATCTCAGGTCTCTGAAGCTGTTAAATGACAGCTCTAGAGATGAGACTGTAATTTAATCAGTTCAGAACAGCTTTCTGGCAAAGAAACCTTCAAACTGAAAACTAAGGTTCTCTTCTGGGGGAGGAGGCCTAAAGATGCCTGCCATTACCTCTACTGCTACTAATACCTGTACTGCTGATAAAAACCCCAACCCAACAAACATCTGAGCACAAAAGTACATGTTTCAACGTTACAGAAGAACCTAACCAAAATTGTTTATCTAACTGCCTTCAAAACCCCATTACTATAGTAAATAACAGTTAAAATTATTTTAATCAGGGTAACTGCAAGAAAAGGGTGGTTGATTTTCTAAAAATAGCTGGTGTAAAATTTAACACAATTAAAGATGGGGGAGGGAAGTCCTTCAAGGACAAGTGTTAGCATCAGCCTTTGAACAGGTGTTCTTAAGGCAGTTAACGTTTAATAAATTCTTATTCTAAACTGTTTATGGAATGGAAAACCCCCTCAAATAGCTCCCTTCTAAATTAAAGCTGAACCTGTGTTTTTTCTCTTGCTCCTTTAATTAAAAGACTTAAAAATGTCAGTCAGTTAAACTAATTTTTCTTCAATATGAACAACTATCAAAGTTAGTATAAATGACATCTTACTATGACTGACCTATGCACAGAGATGTGCCATGAGCATGAAACACTTAGGGGGGTAAATGTGCACATGGTTTTGTGCACACTGAGCAAAACAATGATAGTGGAGTTGACCAAGTGATTTATGACAGATGTGCTCCTGTTACTTGTTCTGCAGCTATCACCTTTTATGTTTCCATCTTCTGAGATAAGCCCTGAATCTAATGTTTTATACTGATGTGGCACTCACTGTATTAATAATTTAAAAGAATAATCCTTAGCTTGCAGACTGTCTTACCACTTGGACATTGAACTTCATGGGTTTTTGTCTGGAAATAAGAACCTGCTGGTACCATCTTGTTCTAAACAGAATGCTGTGTGTTCAGGCACTACAGCCATTTATCAGTGCAAGTTTAAAATTCACTTCATGCTTATTCTACAATACTGTGTTTACAGTTAATCTGAAAAAAAGCACGGGATCAATATCCACAGTTCACTGGAAAAGTGCACTAAAATGATCTTCTCAGACTTCCTGTCTTAACTGGTAAAAAGGGCAAAAAGAATTCTTCCCTGTATGACAGATAATGTGGATGGATTTCTATATATAGAATTAGATAATAACTATTAAATAGAATACTTAATTGATAATAATTATTAAATATAAACCATTTAATATATGTATTAGAAAGGTTTGAGTTTCTTTTTTAAAAAACAATCCTAACACCTGTGTCTCTCCCAACTGTATCCATCTTTTGCTCAGTGAAAAACATTTCTAAGTCAGTCTTGGTTCTAATTTGGAATGACTAAAAGCTGCAAAGAATTTACCTGCATGAAGCTGTGACACTCTGTTACCAATGTTCCTTTGGTGATCTGCTTAAATTTATCACAAATGTCAGGGAAATTCGTGGCTTCCAAAATAAAAGCTTGGTTTTGCTTAATCAATGTTAAGGCCACACGGAAGATGATCTTTGACCCTTCATAGAATAAACAATCCCATATTCGGAGCACAGTCTGCAATAAAGGAGAGAATTCAGATTAACCTTGATTTCCAGTAAGCAAATATTACTAAAGTAGTAGAAATGAAATAATCAGGGGCGTAGTAAGAGAACTTTATGTTACCAGTTACCTCCACTGGAAGAATGTCAATGAACAGGCATATAAACCAGCGTGACACCACTAGGGTCCACATGACTCCATGTCTTTCCATCAGCTCTGCCACAGCCGGAACTTTCATTTTCACAAGTTCTCCAAGGACTTCCTGATCAGTTTTCAGGCCCAACATTGCAGGACTGTAATAATCTTGGCGAGAAGAAATCAAAACTCAGGAATCTGTGCACATGATCTTTTCGTTAAATTGAAGAGAATGTCCTCTGCAGCTGAATGTATAAAGGCACACTGAGCCTAGGAATCCCAAGGTGAAGTAAATTAACCCACAGCATGAAGATCTCTGCACTGTGGTTGTAGAGTGCTGCTCTTTCAGCCAAGCTGATCCCTCTACACAAACACTTCATTCATGCCTACTGAAGCATCTTCTTCCTCTCTGATGTTTTTTGGCAGTGCATTCTTCCTTCCCAAGGAAGGATCATTTAGATGGTTTTTGACTGCTAGCTTAAACTACAAAAGTATTACTAATATTTAAACAGTTCAATACAACCACCACCTCCTTCTGTGTGGGGGGCTGCACAACTCCTAGTCCACATAACATCCAGAGAGGTAACAAAAAACCCAAACCACCGCAATAACCTGCAGCCTTTAGACCAGGTCCAGTCAAACTAGAAATGCAAATTCTGCAGAGCATCAGCTGTGCAGGGGTGCTGGAGGCCAGATACTCCCCATCTTCCTAGGTGTGACCTAGCCATTAAGGTAGGAGTTTTTCTCTCCTTTCTCTGAGCCAAGAAAATCCCACTTTTCATAGAATAATCCAAAAGGAAATGAGTGACAGATCCCTCAGGCAACATCTCTTCCTACTTAATTTACCTGCAAGACAGGGACTGAAATAAGACCTGCATTCCTGCACTTGTGGTCACTGCAGTAACTGGTAAATTCACCATTAAGAACAACAGAGCACTCTCTGGCTGTCAGTCCACAGCCTGCTTGTCAGGGTAAGCATTTTCATTACCAAGGTGCAGGCTGAATAACAAGCATCTCAGCTCTATAAACGAGTAGCTTTGGGTATATTTAAGGGAAGAAAAAGATTTTGTTTCAATTCCTAAGTATTCAAATGCCCCAGTATGACACAAGAACTACACAGATGTTTTAAGAAATTCGTATTTTGGGTTTGAATGTTGAGAGAAACATTTAAGCTGGACTTGGACACTCCAGTCCTGGGAAGCAACTTGTGATAGTTCACAAGCACTTTGCTGACAAGACCTACGTTATTAACCTTTGTTGTGGAAAGAAACCAGTGGTGACACAAGCACTTTCTATGCCATTCTTTCCTTCACTGATTCTGGAAAGCTGCAATTCAGGTTTCTGTGTCTTAACTCGTTTCTGCCAATGTCCCCAGACACACAGCATAGGCCAATGGTTCATATAAAGGTGAAGGAATCAGAGTGAAGTCTATTTGCCTGAAATAATTCTAATAAAACCTCCCAGTGCCACAGGTAAGTTTAAAAATACTTCCAAAGTATGAAGTACATCTATAACCACTTAAATGTCTAATTTCACAAGAGCGGTTTAATATTTCACTCTTTCCTATGCCAAAGGTTTTCCTGAACAGACTTCCCACCCCTTGAGCTATTTGCTCTACATTTGCTCTGTCCAAACTCTAGAACATCTACAGGAGTTTTTAACAGTACTACAAAGCATCACATTCAATCTTTAGGAACCTAGCTTTCTCTCTGGGATCCTTTGTTACCCCTGAAGTCTGAGATGTAAAACTCCTCCACAGACCTAAGAGTCACTGCCACTGATATATATTCTTTAACCATCTTCCTTTCAGTTGTTTGTAGGGAATGCTCCAACAGCTTAAACACAAGTAATCCCATGGAAAAGTGTACTGAAAACATACCATGACCTCAGAGCCAACACAAAACCCTCTCTTTCTGCATATGTTGTATTAGTGCTGTGCTCATTTTTGAACTGGAATGCAGTAACAGTAACATTAATTGGCTGAGTACATATTTTTTAGAACGCTACTTTAATGCAAGTGAAATCTAATCACATCTCAAATAACAAGTAACAGAACAAGCCCTTTCCTATCCTTCCTCATCTCATATATCCACAAACCATTTTTTCCTCTTTATCTGTGCTCCTGAAACACATGAGTACTGAAAACTTCAAGTTACCACTGGCAAATGTCCTCAGGAGGAAGGACAGCAGCCCACTTGCTCTGCTGCAATCATCTGATATACTGAAACCAACCAGCAGCTGCTATTTTTAATCTGTACAGCAAAGTAAATGTCAAGATCTCAGGAACACAACTGGACACATAGCCAGCTCTTTGAGAGGTGGGAAGCAAAAAGTTTGTTAACAGACAGGCAGCGTGGATACATCACTCCACAAATTACTGAAGCAGCCAGGAAGCTTTGGTGTAAATTAAACTTTCATTCAAGTCTGTTAGACTGTACTGCTGGAGAGGAAGAAAAAAGGAACCATTCATCTATCTGGGGCAGCCCCCTGCTGCCCTCGTGGAGCAGGAGCAGCTCCCATGTGCCCTGGTACACAGCACTGCAATGTTCAGCCCAGCGCTGCTGCAGAACCAGTGGGAAGAGTGATTAACAATTTATGCAAATGCCAATAACTGAGTAGCAGGGGTTTTCAGGGATATTAGCTGTCAGTTCACAACAGAAGTTAGGTTAAAAGAACCTGCACTCAAGACATACATACATGAAATTATTGTATGTTAATTATAGTTCATGTAGGTGTTAATTATAATTATTACACATAATATGCAATTACAATTTTCTATTTATTTTTCCTGTATATATACTTTTATACATAAATGTATATACATCAAATTAGCTCTTCAAATTAGGAAAGCCACATTTCCAAATCCTTCAGAAACATTCCTGGAGGACCTCATATTTGTGCAAAACTTACCCATAGATCATTTACAAGGAACACCTTTCACAGTCCATGTCTGGTTTCACTAGGGAAAATGATTTTGTAACTTGGTTCAGTGCCTATGTGCTTGGTAACATTTAACCTACATGGCTTTTCTATTCCCTTATTATTTACTAGGGATTCCCAGTCATTAAGCCTTCTGGAAATGTCCCCTCAGCAAAAATCCTGCAGCGCTCCCTTGCTGCAAATGCTTCACTCTGTGCCCTACTTTCTTAATATTTTATAATTGGCTGCTCTGCCCAGAAGTCAAAATATCCTTGTTTACAACCAAGTCTACACAAGCCTATCTCTCCCCCACACCACAAAGCTGTTTTCAGAAAATACAGTGCAGGCAATTATTTTTACTCATCTACCAGTGAAACACATTAGCTTTATATGCCTTACATAACTTATATCTTACATCTTACAAATTGCTTGCATTTTTTAGATTTGCATGGTCCACATTTAATTAGCATCTTAATTATTTTTCCCCTCTCGATAATCTGGCAAAATACTGAGCAGTTGATGACCCAGAACATACCTGAGTTAGTAACTGCTCCCAATCTGCCACTTACTAATTAAAAAAATAGGCTAATTATATTGTTGATATCTGTTGATCTAGGTGGTTTATAGGAATGTCCTCTGATAAAATATTATTCCCTGGAAAAAACACATAGCCAGGTTGTTTCCCTTTTTTCTTCAAATGGTCAAATGGAAGTGATAATTTGTAGGTGATCACACACTACATTATTTTTCATCAGATTTTCTGGAAGGCAACAAATGAAATATGGCATTATAAATTATTATTGTATTATTAATTTATTACTAAATTCCAGAAGAATATCTAGATGAAAATCAAGTTTCTCAGTATGCATTTTCAAGTGCTTCTGTAAACTGATCAAAGGCTTTCTGTACATTCTTCTCAGCTTTCCCTTTGCTGCTTACCCCTGTGCTTTGCCCAATCTGTTCCCAATACCTGCCTATGGATTTTGGATGCCTTGCTAAGTTTAGGAGTGCCTGAGAGTGTAACAGAGGGCAATGTGGGCAGCATCCCACATGGAATTCATCCTGCTGAGTGCTCCTTCCTCATCAAAATCCTGACCTTGAACAGCACTGTAGCCCTGTGGCTCTGTTGGGATCATCAGCTGCTTCTTCTTGGAGTCAAGCAGCAAACAGGAAAAGCCAGCTTCACCAGCTGCCAGCCACTTTATTGCTACTGTACCACACAGGTGACAACACGAAGGGACTTTTTCCCTTGTTCAAAGGGCTTTTTGTTACAAACACTGCACTGCCTGTGGCATGCAGTCACTGAGCTGCAGTCTGTCCTGGCACTACATTTCATTGTCTCCTGGTCACAATAGTTAGCCCCTCTGGATCTTACCAGAATGTCCAGGACTAAGACATAACTGGCTGCTTGTGCTCCAGAACAATAATAAGATTTGTAGGAAATAAGGATAAAGCTTGTAGGGACTCTATGACCTTGTTCTCTGTTACAAATAGATTAAGAGGTTCCAAAAATAAAAGTTTAAGAAGCAATACTCTTATAGTCTTAAATTATCTCTAGGAGTCAAGAACTACAGAAGTTAAAAAAAAAATCCTTCCAGTCTGTTGTGTGTATGTCAGGGTAAATATACAAATTCTTAGTGGAACTAAATTTGTAAGTGTTACAAAAATACCCAAAACAAGACCTCTGTTCTGCTGCTTATCTTCCAGCATTTCTATTGTTTCAAGAGCCTACACAGCCCAGCCTGGAACAGAATGATTTGTCTTGGAGATCCAAACCAACTGGAAAGTTAAAAACTGGCTGGTTTAACTTTTCTCACAGTCTACACAAAGCAAAGTATTTTATTCACAAGAATATGTTCATAAATGTCCATGAGAACTGGGGTGGGTGGGTGTGTGTGAGATGATGATAATGTTCTCTCTTCTCCCATAGTAGCAGAAATAGTTATATACTTATATAGCTATATACTTATATACTTATATAGTTATAAATAGTTTTATACTACCAAGCACCATTCAAGAACATCTCCTTGCTGGAAATACCATTTGCTACCAGACCTCACTGGAATCCAGGAGGGAAATAGAGCAGGCCTAAGGGCTGGCACAAAAATTCAGAGGTTTCCATGAACAGAATTTCATGAAAAGCACTCAGTTCTACATTTCCTACATTTCAAGTCAAACCCAAAACAGAGCATGTGAATTTGTAGGGGAAAAATACAAACACTTAAAACATACCAGCTTTTGTGTCTTCTAAGTATTTACATCATGAGCCTTACATTAAAAACTGAACAACCTACATTTGGGAAGAAATCAGAAAGCCACAATATGAAAAGCAGGAAACCCAAGAGTACTTCCAATTCTTTTTGCAGTATCAGGCCAGAGTGACCCCTGCAAGTGTCCTGGCCAGAATGATATCTTGCAAATATGTGGTTAAATGGCAAGCTAAAACATCTTAACTACGTTTTTTTAAAACACAAGTTCCTAATTTTCCAGGGAACAAAAAAAACCAAAACAAAACAAAAAAAAAAAAAAAAAAAAAAAACCAAACCAAAAAACAAAACAAAACAAAAAAAAACCACCAAGCAATAGGCTCAAGCTATATTTTATTTCTTCCTTCAAACTAAACTGACTTGGGGTACTGAACTCACACCACAACCAGCATTAGCTGTATCATTCAAATTGAATATTGGCTTTAAGAAAATATAAGGAAATCAAATTTATCTTGGAGGGCTGAACTATCTTAAAAATGGGAATGCAAGCATTTTATAGATCCGTATTGGCTGGTATTGAGATTACACAGAATTTAGAGTAATGTATCTTGAGAAGTGACTTACTATTAACACCTTTCCAGCAGCACAAAAAGGCAGTGTTTGTTTCTACATAATGCCATCTGCCTGTATTCATCTTCTGCTTCTAGTCCCAAACTTGGAAAATAGATCCCAGGGAGCTGAAAGAGCCTTTGGTTTCCCATTTGCATTTCACAGAGCACAGTGGGTTTCTGAGCAGATGTAGTAGCTACCTGCCATTTGGAAACTGAAGAAGGATGCTTGTTAATTAGAAAGACAATGACAAGGCAGGCAAAGATGTCATCCATCCAGACATTACAGAAGACAGAGATGAAATACAAAGAAATACAAGAAATAAACAAGAAATAAACAAGAAATACAAAGAAACAAAGACTTCATGTGCAACCCCCTAGAGAAACAAACTGAAGTTAGCAGCATGCTTGGAAAACACAAATGCAACTTTCAGACATTCTAGTTACAGAGAATGAAATTGGCTAATTTATTTATTTACATACCAGCTCTATTATGTGTTGCTCAGTAGAGACATTTGCATCATTTAAAACTAGTCCAGCTTAAAGTCATAAATACCAAACCACTCCCATATAGCTTAGATATAACTGAGCAAAATACTGTTGGCCAGCTCTCCTCTCTTCCCTCTCTCGGCTCTTTGTATCCACTACCAGTGGAATGGCTATGTTTGCCGATAGCAGTTTTTTCACAGTATCACTGAGCTGACAGACACCAACAGACACTACACACAAAATATTCCCCACTCAGCTGTTTCCAAATAGCCTGGCCTGACTCCAGTCACTGCACCCCATGAATTGTGCCTGTCTAAAGAGTTGCATGCTTTGGAGAAGTCTGCAGCTTATGGGGCTGACCCAGGAGCCAAGGCTTTTAACTCACAAAACCCTTTGACAGACTTTTATCACCGATGTCCTCAAACCAAGAGGAAATTCAAGAACAAGCATTGAAAACTACAACTGCTTATCATGCCTGTTGAGGAAACAAACTTCTTAAAAAAAAGTTTACAACTGTATAATGAGTCTTAATGACTGATGACTTCAGCTGAATAAGGATTCCTGGATCTGTGTTTTTAACTCCTCCGCAGGATTAGGAAGAATAGGTATTTTATCAGCTGACCACACAAACAAGTTATTCTTAATACCTCAGCACAAAACACAGCAGTGATATCCTCTCATGTGTAAGAAAAACCCCAGTGTTACATTTTCATCAGCTCTTCACAGGAAAGCTACAGTCACACCATGGAGGCCACTAAGCACATTACTTGAGACTGAGACAGAAGCACCTTAAAACAGAGAGCTGGACCAACACATATGGTTCTAGTGCAACCAAGGTTGCATTTTCTAAGCATCTCTCAAACTAAACACTCACATCTTGTACACTGCGGTAGACAAAAGTTACTACTGTACATGATTTTCTTCATTTAATTTCCTTTACTCCCAAAGCACATCTCCTTACATCAAGAGATTATGTTGCCACTTATGCTGCATGTACACTATATACTATATTTTGAAACAGTATCAAAGCCTGCTGTCAGTGCATCTTTCTACTATGACATATTTTTAAAAACCCAACACTTAATACAGTTGAACTTTTGAAAAAACTCAATTTTGCAGTATCTCAAGATACAAATACAATAAATCCAGAGTAAGCACATCTTAGCTCAAAAAAGCCAAATCAATCCTTGGATATATTGACTGCTGACGAGAGAATATATCATGTCTGATTATGACATTAACAAAACTGAGGTTAGAAAACTGCACCCAGCTCTGATATTTGCAGTTCAGGCAGAGAATTGAAGAACTGGAGAAGACATGAAAGAAAAGGTCATATTTAGAAAAACTGAGTTCTGTAAGGAACCTGTTTATTTGTAGCATTTATGCAAGAAAAATTATAAGCAAAGTTAACAACTTCATAGAGAAAACACACCAGGCATTGTGGGCTTTTCAGTATAATAGGAGAAAGTCTTAAAAAAAAAGCAATACCTGCAAATTAGGACAACTCAAATTTCAATTAAAAAATATAGCAAGTGTTTTTAATAAGACTGATTTACAGTGTGAATACGCTACTAGCAGTGGTGGCAGGGTTGCTCTTTCAAACCAAGTCTGGGATCTCTCAGATATTCTGACCTGGCTGTGAACACTTCCAGGGATGGGGCACCCATAACTTCTCTCGGCAGCCTGTTCCACTGCCTTACTATCCTCTGAGTAAAAAATTTCCTCCTGACATCTAATCTAAGTGTTCCCTATTTTAATTTAAAACCATTCCCCCTTGTCCTATCACTATCTCCTCCTGTAAGAAGTTGCTCTCCACCTTTTTTTAAAGTTCTCTTTAAGTACTGAAAGGCCACAATGGGAATAATTACTACTATTTCCTCACCTGGCTGTTTGTATGGAAAGTTAGATTTTCAGTTACATTTCCAGTTTTATGAATCTTGGTACTTAATACACAAATAACTTCAAGCATATTAATACATTTTATGGGGGTTTACAAGTTAAAATACAAAACTGTATACTATATATGGATCTGCTTTGAGCACGTATAACCCATCATACATTTGTCAGCTGATATGTTATGCTTCTTACTGTCTAAGTGACATATTCAGGAAGGCTCATCTATTAAAATTGTAACTGAGCATACAGAGCCCTAGCTGACCATCAAAAAGTAAAAATCAAAAAAAGCTGCTGTGACTTTGCTGCATTAACTCTGCAGGTAGAACAGCACAGTCCCTTTAGCATGGAGATGGCTCTGTCAAAAGTATCATTTCAATACCACATGCACATGAGTGCTTTCATAACTCAAGCCATTAGATAGAAATAAAATAAATATTAAAAAAGAAAATAGAACTTCCCTCCAACATGGCTACTCTAATAAAATATAAAGCACAAACTGAGTAAGCCTTGTGCTGCATACTAAGGCTTGGCCACTAATAGGTTCTTACATGTTACAAAAAACCCAGAACCTCTTCTCCCAAACCCACACCTCTGTGTTTATGCCACTCTACGTAACTTACTCCTTTGCATGCAGCCATGGAATTCTACCTTTGATCAGTCCTAGCTGAATTAAGATTTCATTTGACAAGTTATTTTGCTGATGGCTTTTGAAAGGGATGAAACTTTGATTTACTGGGTAGATAAACAAGCAAATAGCACTGTCTGTGCAGACAGCCAAAGGCTGCAGTCCCACGTAGAGTAGTGCCATGGATGGCCTACTGATGATACTTTAAGTTCAACATAATCAAATTATATCAATGAAGGCTTGCTTGTCAGAATGAAGGAGGCATTCTTGACTTTGCCTTGGTGGAATAGGTCCTGCTTCCAGTGTAAATACAGTAAAGACACATGTCAAGGAACACAATATTCTTCAGTGTTTTTAAACACTGGGGTGCTTCTGCTGCATGTTTCCTCACAAAAGTAAGGCTGACAGCATGGATATTCTTGTCACGTACAGGAAACTTCTGTTTCATACGAAAGTGTAAGAGTTCTACCCAGCCACCTAAAACACACCTACTAAATAATGAGATTGTTCTTTTATTGATGAGGTTTGAGACTGGGTGGGAGAGAAATATGATACAGAAAGTAAATAAATTATTTCAAATGTATAAATACCTGTGTAATTTTAAAGAAAAAAAACCCATCAGTTGCTTATTTCCTGCTTGCTCAAGTCACACAAATCCCCTAGCAGTTCAGATTTGTAAGTAATGAGGATTTCAGGCTTATCATGGTTTCTAAATACAGGCACACGACTCCTTCATTCCACCTTCAGCTTAACAGGACACTGCATGCTTAATTCCTAGGTATATTCAACTGACCTCTAGTGCTCAAACACTAATGCTTTCATTGTGGCTGGGGGTTAATAGTAGAACATGATGGAGTCCCGTATTTCAAAACTCTTAATTATTCAGCTGACCAGCAAAATGCTCCTGTCTCTGAGTACCAGATCTGATGCTGGAGGCCAGAGGGGCACACCACTATAGCTTCAAATGCAATCACAGAGGAACTCAGTGGATGAGTGAGAATCCTGCCAACCACACCTGTAGCTGAGAGCTGCCAGAGGAAGAAGATAAAGAAGCAGCCCAGAACTGACCAATCTACTGAAATTTTCTGGTACTATAAAAAAAAGCTCAGTTGTCAAAAACAACTTTGCAAACATGGTGTCACGCATGTCACACATAGCCTTGAAAGCAGCTTTCCACACCAAAAGTACATGCTTGAGGTGCTGAGGTCTTCTCTCTGAAAGGAAATGCTTTTCATCACAACAGTCCCCATCTTACGCTGCAAATTTAGCTCAGTTTAGGTCTAGCAGGCAGGTTTTCTGCCTGCACAGCTAAATAAAAACACTTCCTGTGAAGAGGTCCACTCCCTTTGGAGACGCAGATCTGAAAAGATGCGGCTGCCAAGCCAGTTCTGCATTCAGAGGTTCCCTGGCAATACCCAGTTAGGGTATTTAAATAAATTCAGCCACAAGAACAAAATAAATACAGGCTCAACTGCAATTAAAAGCAAACAGTCTACACAGAAATACTTTACAGCTTAGTACAGCCTTCTACATTTCCCAAGTGGTCCTTTCCTTCAAACCTGGAAGTCTGTATGATGGGACTCAAAAGATTATTATAACATGAATCACTCCAAAGAGGAGGATATTCAAGAGTTTGCTATGTAGCTATGATGCCATTCACTTCAAATACTCATGTCTCTTACTGTGCCTTATCTCTTGTGCAACCTGCGAGTCTCTGGCTGATACAACTGCAAGCCAGAGAGCTGAACAAACATGGGAGATATCTTATCTCAGCATGCAGCCACTTGCCTTAACCAGCAGTCACTATACTACACACCAATAATGTAGTGTGTTATCACCTAAAAAGAGTGGCACCTCGCTTTGCACCTTGTACTCTTGCAGCTAATGTCAGTTACTTCAGTGCAGTCTGCTACTTTGGTGACCATTTAATCATTCAAAACTCTGCTCTTTTTATTTTTAATAAACAACCAGGCAGTACACATGGGTAAAAAAATTTTAGAAGAACCTGCTAAAAAGTAATGAGACTGAAGGAAGATTGCTAGACTGATTCTTCTTGAAGAATGCTACACCTCATTTAAGATATTTATTAAAAATATTGGAGAAAAAGAAAAAGCTGGTATTTGTTGACAACACTAAACTAAGAGATATTATACACAAAGTACAACAAAGTAACGGTAGAAAGACTGGAGTAAGAGTCATGATGACATTTAAAATAACAAGAATGTGCAAATAAAGTTCAGCAAAGAGGTGTTATGAATTCCTAAATGCTGTGGAAAAAACATCTGTTGACAATGAGAGAGAAGGAACAGCACATGCATTATGAAGGAGATCACAAATCAAAACCAGAGTGCCACTAGGGAAAAAAGGTAAGGGAAATCCTGCAGCTTTTCTCTCTTAAGCAAAACATTTTCCACTGTGAAAAGAGCGACTGCACAAGGCACTAGCTGATTCTCAACCAAAAAATAAGTGTGCCATTGTGATCAGGTTTACAAAAATAAAAATTAAAAAAATCAAGCATACAGAATAATTATTAGGCTAAAAACAGGAACAGAGAAAAGTTTCATGCAAGAGAAGAGTTTGACTGAAGGAGCATAGCCATACAAAAAGCCTCCAAAATTAATTGACTGCATCCTACAAATACATGAAAAGTAAGCACAAAAGAGAGGGAGACTTTTCTCACCCCCAGAAGTTAGCACTGACACTAGAATAAAAGGATATCAAAATTGGCTATGAACGGGGTAGAACTCATGAGACCTCTCTCAACCACAGGAGAAGTACTCTACAACTAGTTTTCAGTAAGAGTAACTCCAGTATAATGGTCCAGTAGATTTGTTAGAGAATACATTGATATGCACAATTGCTTCCAGACTGAGAGCACTGAAGGTGGGAGAGAGAATTATTCTTCTATATATAAGCATAAGTGTCATGCTAAATTGAGACCAAATTGTTGAGTTTTTCTTCTCATAATCTCACCATTTAATCACAAATATGTAAAATATTACAAGTATACTCCTTTACTTACATACTGAGGTATTACAGTTAAAAGGTCCTACCTACCCAAAGCTTTCTAAATCAATCTCCCCACTCTTTCCTTAAAAGCACAAAAAAATCCCCAAAACTTCTCAAAGAGGATCAAAATAATGAACAGAATAGAACAGAAACATCAGAGCTATTCTGTGTACAAACTGCAGGCACATCACTCTGAGCTTGTATTGAATCTATACTGCTTCTTGTGGGCATTGCTGTCTGCTCCAGCCATCTGTCTGAATGAGCCTGGGAATAAAAAAAACTTGGTAACACCAAAACTTCAGTTAAACAAATAATTCTCTTCCCCCTTGCTGTGTTTAAATGATAATCCCTTCAAATCCCTGGCTGAGCAGCTGACAGACAACAGGCAGAAATGTGTGGGCTTGCCCTCAGCAGAAGCAGGAAGTTTCTGGCCTCACCCAGCTGCATCCAGCAGTGCTGGACAATGAAAGTTCAGCCAAATGAAAGGCATGCACACAACTCTTGCCAATCAACCAAAGCCTAATTTACTGGCTCTCTCTCAGCTGCATTATCTCCATTTGGATGTAACAGAACAATTCAGCCAGAAAACCTTTACTGATGGAGTCCCATCTTCTGTCACCTCCCCAGAATGTTCCCATCTGTCACACCATACATTTTCCAATCAATGCCATTGATCTGTGGCTGGCTTAGTTGATTTGCTGACCAAGAAAACCACTGTCAGCATCACGGTTCTGGAGTGGCTGTTTAATGTAATTAAATGCATGTGGGCAGGGGAAGAATCACCCACAGGGACACGGCAGAGAGCAGAGAATGGATTTGTAAATTGTCCTAAAGCACCATTGATTTAACTGGCAGTGACAGAATACACTCAAAAATGAGGACATGACCTGGAGGCGTATTTGGTGCAACGACAGGGGGAAAACATGTCTATTATAATGCAAACAAATCAAGAAAACCAAATCAGCAACCAAACTAATGGAAAAATGTTTCCTAATCAAACTGCTGGGATCCAACAAAACTGATTTCTAGTCTTCCGTCTGAAAACCTGGAAAACATTCAAGATCTACAAGATCTTGAGAGGTGTTTCTCTGATTCCCTAACAAATAATTATAGGGCTTAAAACTGAAATGTGCAATACCTTGCACTGTTAGCAGAAAGGCGGTAATTATTTACCTGAGTGAGTTGCTTTATGAATATGGTCTGTTTCAGTCACATATGCACACACAGTATTTCACTGAAATTATGCCAATTATTTTATCTGTCATGCTTTGAATTTTATGAAAATACAAATCAAACTATATTGGAGAGTGGTGGGAATAGAAGGGATAAAAACATTCTTTAAAATTGGGGGGGGGGGAGAAAGAGCATCAGCAACAAGTTTTCTGTCAATAAAGCCTTGTATTATTCAATACAAATATTCATACTATATAGAAGATTCAGATTGCCTATTTGGACCCAGGCAAAAGTCAGTAACAACAATCTTGTGACAGAAAAGTAAAAATATACCTATAACTTGAGTAAATATACACCTACTTTATACACAGTAATTACATTTCATGTTATGATTTTTTTTCTCATCACCAATGCTACCTGCCTAAGATAAAGTCAACAGCTAATAGGGAAAAATAACAACTTTTGCCAAAAGTATCTTTTACACCGAAAGTGTAGAAGGATATATAAAAATAATGGTTTTCTGATAAAGTGAATTAAGTTCCCTACCAAAAACAACAAACATAAAATTCTGACTCTACCTCCTTTGCCTCAAAAAAAGTGTGTAGAGACTATTGAAAGGATTAACAGCAAGAGTTTCCACACATCTCTTCACAATAAACCTGCCTTTTACAGAGTGCCTTATCCCTGACACAGTGATGTCAAAGCACACAAATACCCATGCAAGGCAGTGGCAGGTCCCAGGGCAGACAACAGCCCTGTCTCTTACCTGTTTGCACAGCTTAGAGCTCTCAAGGCTGAACAAAAGCAACAGTCAGTTGATTTCTTTAGACTGTTTTTACAGCTTGAAAGTAAACTTCAAGGCTGCATAACGTTAAATATTTGCAGACTGATTTAACAACTCATAGCATTCCCTGCCTGTCGCTACTCTTTCAGTCTGGAAACAAAGTCCAACCACTGTTTCCACACAAGAAAAATCCAAGTTCTACATGGTGTATTCAATGTAAAATAATTTCTTACAGTCATTCAAAAGCATAAAAAGAATCTTTCAGCTATTCTTTATTTCCCAAGGTCTTTCCTTTCTATTCAATAGGGAACCGATTTTTTTTTGCATAATCTTAAACATGAACAGACAGAAGGAAAAGTGAAAGTTTCAATCAACCTTGACCAGTACCTAGTTGACAGTGTAATACTGAATTCCACCTCCAACCATTTGAGATAAAAATCTGTGCAAAAGCAAAACTAGGCCAATAAGGAATCAGTCCTCCATTTTCTACTGGTCTTCCAATGAGACCTTCCACCTACATTAAAGGTGTATCTGTAGTCAGACCTGTGCAATGCTAATAGGAATTCACGATAAAAACACTCTCCCTCTATAATTAAATCCCAAGAAAAAACATTCCCAAATGCATTTCACCGGAGTAAAAAATATAGCAGTGCCTGGTGTTTGCTTCTGGTTTTAAACTACCTCACATGTGCAGTGAGGTTCAGCTTATACATGGGGCAAAATTGATTGTGTGAACACCTCCTGCAACCCCAGAGATCCAGGCAAGGGAAATCAGAGAGCTACTGAACAGACCAGATGTAGATACTGTCTACAGCTGGAGAAGAATGCAAAGGTAAAAGCCAAGCTCCAATATATGAATAAAACTATGTTTTTAACATACCAGGCAATATTCTTCCAATAAGAGCATCTAGCAACCAAAAGGACTCCTCTTCATTCTTTGTAATAAGAATCAGGTATCCAGCAATAAAGTTCATGCCCTGAAATAGAAAGGTTTGGAGATGCATACACATACCTTAAGAGTTTCTAGCTTACTTCTTTTGATTAAGGGCTAAATTACTACAGTTCTACAAACCACGCATATTAAATCAATTCTAGTGATGAAGGCCACTGGTTGAGTAACCTGCTAAACCTACACACAAGAATTAATAATAAAGATCAAGGAGAGGGAAATTAAAAGAAAAGGCTTATCAGTCTATACTTTCAATTTTGCTTTTTTTTTTTTTAATTCCAAAGCCCAATGCAACTGAAAGCTGCTTGATCAGAACCCAAACACAGCTGTATTAGATGAACACTACAAACACAACAAACCTGCAGGTAGATAGTGAGGCTGCAGTAGGAGAATGTCTGACCCAAACACATTAAGTAAAATGCTGCTGTTCCAGCAGCTTTTGCTGCTTAACTCATCTAAAGGCTGTGTACAAACTGTTCTCGTCCATAATACCTCCAGTACTCCACACATACATCAATAGCATTGTTGCTGTAAGGAGACCAGATGTGCAAAGAATCCACACAAGGGTTTTTTAAGTATTCTTCTTTCATTAGCCCATTAACCAGTAAAGGTACCAAAATATTTTATTAACAATTGGACATGTAGAAGTTACTATGGTTTAGAAGTTGTGTTATGTTGTGTTTAACCACCTCTATACAGACACTTGCAAAATTGAGTATTTGTAATTCTACCCCTTCTGTTATTACCAAAATATTAAAAATATCTTTTGATAAATACATATTACTGAAAATAATAGAAATCATTCATCTTTTGAAAAATGGGAGTAAATTTCTGTACTAAAACTAGCCGGGGTACACAAGAAAAAAAAAAAATAGAGACTTCAGTGTAAGTTTAAGTCCCTCTAAGTCTCCTCTCAAGATTTAAAAAAATACTGTTCATATTCTTTCAACTTCAGAGTAGTTGTATTTACTACATAATTTTCTCAGCTAAAATGAGCTATATGTTAGCACACACGTTCTTGCTCAGGAAGTGGAGGAGACAGAAGAGGACTTAATACGTGAACTGAAAACACATTTAAAACACATTTTGCTCATGACAGTGCCTGCTTCTTTAAGGATCTTAAAGACAGACACTTTTTTCCTTGACTGTCAAGACTATAATGAATCAACTTATGTTCTTTGTGTCCCACAGGAAACTTTACAGTATTTGACAGTGACAACAGAAGCTTTCTTGAGCTGCCATCAAAGCAATATCAGGTTGAATTTCAAAGAAATTTTCCTCCTACTTGTGTTATCTATGTTGGGAGATGGCACTAAATAATGCTACCAGCCCTGCAGTACATGATGCCACATTAATGCTGGTCTTTCTGTACTTTGGAAAATGTGAGAGTGAAAACACAGGAAATTAAGACCTCATGATGCCTTGTACATACCAAGGCCTGTTTGGGGAAAGCTGGCAGGACGAGAGAAAGGCAAATTCGCTTTCTCTTGCTCTCCAAAGCAACTACTTATGTTGGAGCTGACAAATGGAACCAAATTATCAATCTGTCTACAAGAACAGCCACTGAGAAATTCAGAAGGATATCTGAATTTGCCTGAAGATATTCATACCCCACCCCAACCTTCCAGGGCCAGTTTATAAACAGAAATAGTTTGTGGGTGTGCTTCTGAAAACACACATTCAAATGGACAAGAACAGTTAGCACTGGTGAAATGCAGCATTGTTTACAAAACAATGATTACCTACCTGACAATATCCTACTGCTTTATTATGATGCCCATATGCTACCAATACATTGTAGAGTGCGTGTTGCAAACACGGATCAGCAGTTTTGCGGAATTTTACATTATCTGGAAATGTTCTGTTCATGTCTAAACAAAACGGAAAAAAAAAACCAAAATTAAGAGTTGTTCCTTGTCAGTTTCCAAAAAAACTTTTATAGGTCTTCTGAAGTACAACTGAAGCTTCACTATGGTTCATTGAACTGCTGTTTTGGCGAATTAACGTTAAGAAACGGCTTTACCTCTATTTTGGCTAAAAGGGCACTTGCATTCAAGGATAATCTATTTCTAGAAAGAATAATCCTATTAGTGTACAGAAACCAATTTCAAGCAGACCTAAAGAAATTCTCCTGCAGATTGGACTCCTTCCATGTTTGACTGCACAGTCTTAAATGAAAGCAAACCAGGTATTTAGACTGACAGACACAAGACATGCCAAGCATATCAAGTCAAGTGGCAAGAAATGAGTTTGCCTCTAGGAAAGCACATTCTCATAACAAATCAGATGAACTTGCAACTGACTTACTCAGTGAACTTCTACCAAACAGTAGCAGCCAAAAAACCCCAGACCTGCTCCCACAGCTGCCGACTTCCACTTTTTAATCACTTTTTAAAATTTAACTTTCTCCATTATGTGATCATGAGAAGAGTTGTGTCTTCACTGGTGCAAGATCATCAAGAATGGGAGTGGCTTCTGATAACCAAGCAGCAGAGCACATTTCCACATGCTTCAAACTCAATGCTTAACCAAGTAAGGAGTATGCAATTACTGACATTTCCAGCCATTAATTTCTTTCAGACCAAACATTAATAGTAGGATTCATCTTTCCTTACAGAGGTGTAAAAATTGGATATGCGAGTTTGAGCTAGTCACCCCAAAACAGCCCTTAGTTGTTGGAAAAAAACAGGCAGAGTTAATTTTTGGGCTGCTTCACTGCATAAAGAGAAAACCCAAGGTCACTTGCACAGAGCTGTGCATCTGATCTTTAAATATAATTTTTCTCTCCAACTTAAATGTCTAAAAGTAACTTTGCAGATTTTCAAAACCCAAGAGTTACTAATAAAATATGAGTAGTTGTTTGGGTTATACTTAACAACAACAAATTGGGTTGAAGTTAAAAACAAACTTCAGTAACAGCACTTCTGTAGAGATCTTCATGTCCTAAGAATTATCACTTTTTATCAGCCTTTTTCAGCATAAAGGAAGAAGTCTGTTACAGCTTTGACACAAAGTTCAGCTATAAGTAACCAAAGGAAGAAAGATCTCCAAAATCATGAATAGTGTAGTGGGAGTCACATGCATGAAGAAGTTATCACACTAATTGCTATTTCTTCCTTTTAAAGGGAACAAATCATTTGCAGGAAAATATTTCACTTCACCTCTTATGTGTATGAGAAGAAAAACACAAGGAAAAAGACAATTTTTGAGAAGACCTGAACAACAGACAGTTGCAGGATAAATAAATTTCTTTTGTTTCTCCTTGGTAGGAAGATTATGCAGCATAGTATTTGCATAATCAGAATTTATTCTTTATTAAAGTATATGCAGAATGTTACAAAAAAGATTAATGCTGAATTTTAGCCATGGCTCTTCTTCTCAGCTATGCAGAGAAGGGGTGAGGGGAGAGTAAGACGAGTCCATCACATACAAAGCAGGGACTAACTACTCAAACTGAACTCATCTGTAATTTCACAACCTGCAATTGAGAGAATCAGCTGCAACTTGTTTTCTGATTGCAGAGCATGTTTTTTTTCCCAGAAGGACTGGGGGAAGCCTTCCTTAGTTTTATAAAGGATTTAAAACTTTGCTTTATATTTAGTAACACTATTTTAGTTTAGGGTGAGGGGATAGAGAGAAAAAACAAGATACAAGAGCTAAAAAGCTTGACCCTTAATAGCAGATATGGAACATGGTTTTACAGGACTCCTTGTGCCACATTATTCCTTTGAGCAAAGGAGCAGAGGATCCCATTCCCTCTCCATCCTGCTTTTTCTGCTCCATTTGCATGCTCTCCCTCCTCCAGTTCTGAGGCTCCTCTGACTCAAGATGAGGGAACTCAACCCTCCACAGGCACACACAAGCCAATGTTTTACCATGCTACGAGATGAAGGTCAGAGATGACTTGAGGCAAATGGAAGGAGCAGGCAAGGGCTGTTCATTTGGCTTCACCACTTATATCCACTTTAATACATCTGTTCCAGGGAAGACATACAAACACCTCCTTCTCATGCTCTGCACAGCCTACCCTCTGACCTACTGTCCATTAATCTACTTCACTCTTAATAGACATTACTGTCCAAAGGAACACAGCCTCAAACTAGTCCAGTTTTGGGGGGGAAAAAAAAAATCAGGGTTCTTTTCAAACAGCAAAATGAACATTAGAATCTCACACTGCTAGATAAATCCCAAAATTATTACTATCTTTTCATTATGTGCAGATCTGATACTTATAAATAAACAAGGTATGGAAGCACAGATGCAGGAAGGAGGTCACAATGAAAAACTAGCTACTCTTTTGTAGTACATTCAGATTAAATCCCAATAGCAATTTTTTTACAGTCTTTCAGCTCTCTGAGCTGGCAGTTTTATGCTGCTATAAAACAACCAGCTTTCCTGCTGATTTATCTCTGTGCAGCAACCATGAGAAGACCACTGGATTCTTTCTTCCCTCTCATGGGTCTGCAGTATTTCAACCTCATTCAGTAACACAAACAGGCAGAATACATTAGCCTCAGTTTATAAAACAGATGTCTATTTTGGTACCAAGAACCACAGTCATTGATGCTATTTCTGGAGCAAAGAGATTTGAAAGCGCAGTCCAGAAAACCAACGCTTTTGGAACCAGTCTCGTGCTTTTCCTACTTAGGGTACTTCAAAAGTCATGCATCTACAAAACAACCTTCTTCACCTTGCTATCTCATCCTTCCTTTTTGTCCTGATCCCAGCCAGGACAGAGATCATTTCTGCAGTAGTTGGGGTGGGGGGGATGTGGCTATAGGGCCTGGAGGTTGTTCTATACCACCTCATCATTGCCAGGAGCCTGGGAAAGGGAGTGTCTTCCAGGGAAAAGGGGTTCCATCCAGTTGAGAAAGTTGCAGAGGGAGCCACCTGGTATTGTCTATTATCATTTGTTTTCCTTCTGTGTGAATTGTTTCATATAATTTTGTTATTAATATTGTTGCTGTTACTGTTCATTTTCATATCTCATTGCTGTTTCCAGTAAATCATTCTTACCCCAACCCGTGATCTTTGCCTTTTGTCCCTCCAACTGGAGGTGGGAAAAGGAACCGGCACGTGGTTTTAGTGGGAGGGCTGAATTGAAGAATACGTTTCCAAAACCATGGCACTTTTATTTTCATATCCTAGTACTTCCCACTCCAAGAAACAGGTGGTCAGTAAATTACACAAGTATTTTTATAACTAACATATCCTACTCCACTTACGGTCATTTCTTTGCCATTGCTACATATGTGATGTGCATCTGCTCTGAAGAGCTTCCAGGCAGGTGATTTTTTTTCTTTACACAGTAGAGAGCAGAGCAAAAATTCACTTCAACTGCCAACTACAAGCACTCAAAAACTCCACTGCAAATCCAGAATAATGAAGTTAGGTTATAAATTTTATAAATTTGCAACTTCTAAGAACAGTATATTTAAAGGGTATTTTAGATTTGTTATAACTGGGTGTTTAGCAGTCATCCTCAAACTTTTTCCTGCAACACCTGGAACTATAATTGTTTTGGAGGCTTGTGGGGGGCTGTTTTTTTTTAAGTTAAGGCCAAGTTTTTAATTAACTAAGGTCAGAAAAACTGAGCCTCACAACCCCCACTACCAAAGTTCAAGAGCTTTCAGCAATCAAGAAAGCCAACAGGGTCAGGATTTCCTACAAAAGAACAATATTGCCACTGTATAAATCTGAGAAGCACATGCATAAATTCCAGTCCCCTTCATCTCCAAAAGATGATTCCAGAATTAGAGAAATTACAGAAAAGAATGGCAACTAGGAAGACCACAGATATAAAATGGCTACCATACAGAGCATAAACCCAGGAGGATAAAAGTTTCTTAATTTAGAGGGAGATGCTTAACAGCATTAAGACAGCACAAATCAGCAAAATCATAAGCAAGGTAAACACATGAAAAAGGAGCAACTAGAAGGTTTTTTTTCCCATCCAGCATTACTAGGTACAAACATGCAGCATATGTCTTGGCAACTCTCAAAACAGCAGATAACTGGAGACTGGGAAAAACATTCTGAGGAAGTGTCACTACACACTGTACTCCTCCAGTTCTCCCTTCAGCTGTTCTAGTAGACCAAAGACCACATGAGGCAGCTGTTTGGATATGACCTGATAGGGCTTCTCTTACAGAGAGCCACAAGAGCTGACAATGCTCTTCCCCTTCCTCTTGCATGGTTAAATGCTTTAAACTCACCTGAAAATTCCTAACTTCGACTCACAATTTCAGAGATGCTTCAGAGAAGCTTCTTCGTGCTTTGATAGTAAAATATTCCCTGTCTCCAGTGAAATAGCAATGATCATTGTTTGAATTACTTTTCTGACCCTGTCATCCTGCAACTATCATCCAATCCGTAGTCAGATCCTTATGCAAGCTGTCACACAGCACAGCTCAGGCTCTGGAACTGACTGATATGTATAAAATCGTAGCCTTCACAGCACCTACAATTCCTCCTCATTAAATGCAAGAATTGGACACACAGATCAGCTGCATGTACATGCCTGAGCACCTGCAGACACACTTCTGTTCAATACTGTGCTTTTCAACGGACAGGAAGGACAAGATACAAGAGCTAAAATTCAAAACGGCCCAGCCTAAAGGGAGCTTACCCCAAGGAAGCTACAACTTACAATCCAGTCTTTTTGCACCCAGCATGTAGCCTCTGCATTAGCAGGACAGCCACTTCTTATCTTACAAGATCATTTGCCCTACTAAACTTTCCTATAATAGGGCATGAAAAACAAAGTGTTGTTGGAATGCATGCCCTTCTAAATGTGTACATAAAATAAGACATAAAAATTTAGACACCTGCATTCTTTTAGCTCTTTTTTAATGGTTAGAGTAAGAAGCCTGTTCCCTCCTACATTTTTCTTTAAAAACCAAAAATTTTCAAAGAGCAAATACCATACAAAACAAAGTAGCAATTAAGCTCATCAGATCAGAATCAGGAAGTTAAAGGGCAAAAATGGTGAAAGAACAGATTACAGATTTAATTAGCGGAAAGACTTCTGTTGCTATTACTAATCAGATTTTTCTTTAAAGATTAGACCACTTCTTCATACAGTCTACCTGCCCTTTTTAACCTGATTATACCACATCAAAGACTTTCCCATATGAAAACTAGTTTCAAACATACATGAAAATTGTTTGCAGCAACTGGGCATGTGAAAGAAAGAGGACACATTGGCTCTTACACATTTTAAATTGAATTTGAAATAAAGTCTTTGGTTGGCCTTGTCCTCCTGCCCATCCCCTCGGAAAAAAGAAAAAAGTGTGATTGCTCTTCTCTTGTTTATAAACCCCAGTACTGTGCTGGGCTGTAACTTCACAGCTGTGGGAATAAATACCACAGAGTTGCCTGAAAATTCTGGAAACTGCAAACATGAAAGCAAACAGTGATACAATTCCACATCTTACCTTGCTTTATTATTGAAAACAACTACAGTAATGGGAGAACAACACTTGAAAAAATAATAAAAAAAAAAAAGTCAGGCAACAATTCACACTGAAAGAGTCCTGAAAGAGTCCTCAGCCAGAGCCAGAGCCTGTGCTTATGTGCACAGTCAATAGGAGCATAAGTTCATTAAACACACTAACCATAAAGTTTACATTCACCTTAAGTACTTTGTTTCTTTCATCCCTCCTATGTTCACATTGGTTCTTCCTTTCTGAAGGAGAAGTGCCTGAAGTCTTCCTTATATTTTTTCCCCTCCAACAAAATCTTCCAAGCCATTTTTCTTTATCTTTTCCCTCACTTGCTCCATGTTAATCTTCTCTTCTGCAGTTTTCCAATCAATGCAGTAGCTCTTCTGAAACTTTATTTCCTCCACAGTTGACAAATAGATCTTTATAATCTCCCAGTATTTTTCCTCCCTCACAAAAACATTTTTATTTCATTTTAACCTGTGGGGAAAACCACCTACTGACCCTTCCTGTCTTTGTCTAGTACTGGAAAAAAGTTGTTTTCAACTCTCTCTTGCACACTTTTACCCCAATTGAATAGTGTGATGCTTCTCCAGACCCTTACCAAGGTGGGCTTCAGAAAGTCATCTTACTAGCTCCCTCTTTATTCATAGTAAGAGCTCTACTGTTTCTAGTTCTGAGCTGGATATAAGCCTGCAGATTTCTGGCTAGTCTCCATACTCATAGGAACATGAAGTTTATGCACCAAAATACCTTACTAAGGCGTGTAGTCTCAAAAGCCCAAAGTACTGCTGTTGCAGGGAAAGGCAGAGAAATTGCAAAAACCAAAAGTTCTTGGATGCTTATCCAACTTGAATAAAAATCCCTAACACCCAAACTTTAAGTACCTGAGTTTTTGCAACAACCTGCCTTTCTAACCAAATGACCTCAGCATTGTTCCAGAGAAGAGCCCAACCTCTTGACTTTTTAATTGGACAATTCAGCCAATATCCACTTGGCCACAAAGGCTCTGTTGTAGCAGGTTTCAGGACTAGTATTAGTGACATGCAACTCCTACTTGTTTGTCCTCACCTACTGCCTTTTTCCTCCCAGTGGGCCAGCCTAAGGTCTGGGTGCCTTTATACCCTGCCATCAGTACTGGCCATTGCTCAATCTTCACAGAAAGCATACATGAAAATGGATGAGCTGAAGAGGGGTGTTTCACCTCCTACATTTCTCCCAGGGATTTACATTTAGTGTTTAATATTTCATGCATCTAGTGGATTTCCCCCACCTCTCAGTTTATCAAATTCCTTTTTAAACTAGTTCATACTTCTAACCTCTACAGCACAGTAACACGTGCCACAATTCTTTTAAACCTGCAGCACAGCAAATTTCATTCAGTGTCCTTGGTTCTTATGTTACAAGAAACAAATAACAATTGCTCCTCATTCACCCTCTTTGCACCATTTATAATTCATCTAAATCTATCAACAGCTTTTTCTTATCAGTCTTCTTACTCAACCTTAAATCCTAACATACTTCACCTGCCTCATACGGGCCTCTGTGCTACATCTTCAACTATCTCTGCTCCAGTGTCCTATGGGACAGAATTAAGGAGAAACAGACTCAAAGGCAGGTGTCATGGCTCAAAGTTATAACTCTTCAATCACTTAGATGACACTGTAATGTTTTCTAATTTATTCCTTCTCAAATAATTTCTCATCTTCCTTAAAAACATTCCTTAATGCTTTTAACCACATGATGAACCTGAAAAGATCTGTGCTGTTAAAGAGCTTATGGCTAATCTAATTTAAGTGTTAATTCAGCACTTAAACTACTACTACAGAAACATTAAGTTTTCCATGACATAACTTGATCTCTAACACTTAAGGACATAGGATGGATAAAGGCAGATAAACAGCATTATCAAGAGAATAACCTGTTTTGATCGCTTCAAGCAGCTTGGCATTCTTCTCTCCTTCAAGCAGTCTGTGGTAATACCCAGGATTTTGTTCCATGTTGGTTTGGGCCCCACTCACAATCATCCAGACCAATGCACGGTGTTCATTGGGGATGCCTTTCCTGATATATCTCTTCACTGCAAGACAAGAAGTTTGGTTTTGTTTGTTCATTTTTAAATAAATCTTTTAAAAAATCCAACTGTATTATTCTTTTTAAATGAGCAGCCTGAAGTTAAGAAGTCATAGGAAAATGTGGCTGGGATGCAACAGGAAAACTCTTGACTGGATATTATATTTTCTCTCCTATCCTACCATTTTAGGACAAGCATTTACTTCTCACCTGCATAGTATATTTTAGATTGACTCCTAAGTTCTTCTCACTCAGACTCCCCCCTCAGATCTTCAGACTCAGGTTTTCCTCCCTCATCTCTTCCCTTGTTAAAATTTTGAATCCTTTCCTCTTCTGCTTTTCTGGATGGAGACAAAAACGGCAAAGCTTCTCCCTTGATCTTTGTCCTTTTTCATTCAGACAAGCACTGACTTGACTTTTCCTACATCACCAGTGGCCTCTGACACAATGGCTCTGCCCATTCTGCTCTAACATCAATGGCCATATTACCATAACCCTAGGTCTTCAGCATAGCACCTGACCACTGAAATACAGCAGAAACTGAGGAATATGAAATATGTGCCTTCTGTCTAAATGAGCCCTGGAAGAACTGGAGTGATGTGAGTGAGCAACAGCTGACTTTTTCCTAGAATAACTGTGGAAGTCTTTTCAAATCTAAAGCAGCTCTTATCTCCTGCATCATTTTCATCATAAGGGTGTGCTTCAGGGTTTTTTTAAGCAGATGATTCAGTGTAAATAACTATGATGCAAAATTACAGGAAGAAGCATCAGGCTAATGACAATGAAAGCAGCTTCCTCCTGAGAATGGTATGAAAAATATTAATAAGGAGTCAATGCTGCTTATGGGTACATAATCCTAAATCAGCTTTACCTTTTCTTACCCAAATAGAATGTTTGAGATTCTTATTTTTCTGCAGAGAAGAAAATAACAAATGAAACAGACATTTCGTACTAAATGAATCATGTTGTATCAATAAAAGCATCAACTTCTCCTCGCTAAATTTTATGGGACTCAAATCCGAGTGGGGATTTTTATTCCGCCCACACACAATATCACTACCTAGCCAGGTTTTATTGAATCACACAGTTCTGTAATAAATGCTGCCTAAATTAAAGGCCTTAAAAACAGCAGCGTGAAGCAAGGTTGTACAACTCAGTCAGACATCTTCTAAATACATTCCATCTAATTACAGCTGCCTAGCCTTTAGGACCCAAAGCTGATTCCCCCATGACACCCTACATTAAGATGCACATATAATGAGCATTTCACCCACCTAAAATCTGGTGTTTTCTCTCAAAGAAACATATTTGTAATAAATGCCTGGTCTGCAGAGTACAGTTTTTGTTTAGCTTTTCAATGAGGATTTATATTACAGGTTACAGACTCTACAGTTCTAGCTGTAAAGTTACCTTAACTACAACCTTCGTTTAGACTGGAAATAATTCACTTGTTTCCATGGTGGTTTAATAATCCTCACTTCATCTTTTTTACAAGATTTTGAACTCTAATGCTCAAGATATCCTATCAATTAGCATAGCAAATACAGGAACGACTATCAAGAACCAGTCCCATTTAGATTAACAAGGGACATTCAGATGAGCCTAGAAACAAATTTACTGGCTTAAATACTGGATTATAGCATTTTAGCATATAATCCAAATGGCATTTTTTTCTGGAACAACTGTAAATTCTGGAAGCATAGCCAACAGTGATATCCAACAATACACATTAAATTCAAGAGAAGCATGGACAAGCCTTTGACAGTGGCACAAGGGGAAAGCAGCCTGCAGCACAGCACACACTCATTATTCCTCAGTGTCATAATTCTCATGGCAATAGACAGCCAGGGGCTTGTATCACCCCAAGTGACTACTGACCCAGCTCCCTTCACTCCCTGAGGAATGCAAAAGCCCTTTACATTGTGCTTTTTTCCCCTCACACCACTGTAATACTTGCTAAGATCTGCAAACTGGCATTCAGAAGCAGCAAAACAGTTTTGAAAAGGAGGACACCTGCAGTTTAATATATATCATTTATGTATGTAGATAGACATAGATATATCATATTCTATAAACAGAATTGTGTTTATACAAATATGTATATATATAAGCTCTCTTCCACTGACCTTCCATTGTCCTTGGGAGCTAAGAAGCCCACAATATTCTATACACTGCAGAAAACCCTCCCACTGTTACATCTGAGAAGCTTTCCCAGATGAAGCCAGATCATGCATGGGTCTCCACCCACACATCCAATGCCAGCTGTAAACCAAGGGCTTGATCTCAAAAGCAGCACTGTTGAATACCCCCAAGCACTGCACAAAGAATCACTCCCAGGACAATCATAGTATGTGGTCTGAATTCTAGACCATACATAGGTAAGAAATATCTTTAGGTAAAATTTTTGCCTCTGTTCATTAAAAAAAAAGGAACCATCAATTTTTAGGAAACCCTTTCCACGTCTTAATAATTCAATTGCCTGACACTGTGCCAGTTTCACAAGTTTAGAGTCACACTTTATGAATGTGGTTTCCTTTTTACAAGAAAAAAACAGCTACCTAATAGGGTGGCAGTCTAAAAGTGATGATAAATACCCAAAGTAACTTTCAAGAGAAACATATGCAGAAAAAAAACATTTCTCTAATACTGTATGCTACTTACAGTAACAAGATGTAAAAAGTAATTTCAACCTGCTTGTCCTTGTTCTATGGTAGAATATGAGAATTTGGAGACTTCTGCTTCAAGGCAAGTGTTGCATTGCCTTTTTCCCCTAGTAATACTGTTTCACTCTACAGCATAGACTCAAGTTTATGTAGCAAAAAACCCCCAAACATTTAAAACCAAAAATTATCTTATCTTAAAAATACTTTTTGAGAAGCATCTGCACTTTTACTTTTTCAGGTACTGACAATTACTGTTGAATGTTGAGGAAATACACTTGGGCCCTAGAAGAAAAATTCTGTAGAAAAGCTGGAAACAGCATACAAGGAACTGAAAGCTTTCTTTCATTAATGCATAACAGAAAAAACTGAGCACATAAGTGCTGTAATAAAGTTCCAGTCAAACTGACTTTCCTTCTGCCAAGCCCTGGGCTGGAACAGAAGTGCTCATGTTATAACCACTATTTAATACATTCACTTTTCTCTTTCAGTGTATTTTATCAAAGATCATAAAGTGTCTTCTGCTACTGGTCACTTTCGACTAGTACACCCAACAGCCAAATTCTTTTGTGTAGCATGATTTTGGTCAGAATTAGGATAGGTTGAGCAATTATGTCAGAGAGTTTGTTGCCCACCTGTAAACAAAACAGAGCAGAAAGCTGTATTTTGATCCCATAAAGATAGAGCTGAATGAAATAAGGAAAAAAAATTTGGAGGATCTCAGTAGCAGCAGTGACAGAAAGAAGGCAAATGACAAACAATGATTATAAACTCCCATGTGCAGTGGAAACAAGGTGAAGATAAGGGTGGAGGGGAAAAACGAAATACCAGAAAAATAACAAAAAGGAAGAGACTGGAGAATGAGTGAAAGGAACTGTCAGACAAATTCCCATGACCCACCCTACCAGCAGGCTGCAAAACAGAACAACAGAATGCACTGCTTAATTATCATTGTTAAAACATAGTCTAATTCTTTTTCTTTATAGTGGAACAGAATTACACACATACAAACTACCCTGGATATGAGGAAAACCAGTAGCATGTGAACATGCCACATTTCCAAACTGGAAAATTAACACAAATCATCACTTCTTCCTGTCTGCCTGGGCAGAAATTTTGAGCTTCTCTGTGTGTAGACAAATGGGTGTGGAACTACTGAGATACCACACATACACTGCCTCTCTCCTATCTACTCACAGCAGGACATACAACATTGGTTCACAGCTACTGTGTTTGGGGAGAGAAATGGCAAATCAAATATTCTTCTCAGTTCTAGCTTATGACAGAGCCAGCAGCTCTGGGCAAAGCTTCACAGCAATGAAGTCAGGTCCTGGAGGAGGGAAATTCAGTGAATAACCAGCAGAAGCTCTGCTGTTTGCCTGCAAGGAAATAACTGCATAATCATCTTGCTGAATAAAGCACACACCTGCTTACACAATTCCATGTGCATGTCACAGAACTCAATCTTAGTACTGAAATGAGAAGGAAAGTATTTAAAAATCAGTAATTGTACGGGTCAACCTTTCACTCTCCTCCTCTGAGGTATCAGATGAGGCTAATGCAGAAAGCTTTTTGTAACAACTCTGAATCTACACTCAACTACATTTCCTCAGTATTACTTTTTCCTGTCTCTCCCTAGAATTACATGTATATGTGAGAATCCATAGCCTAAAAATCCAGGTATCTTTAGCAAAAGTCAGTAGCATCAAAGATGATGCACCAGCCCACAGGACTTGTGATAGTCCAGAGCCATTGCCTGTGTCCCCTCAGTGGATTTATAGGATCCCAGTTTCCACAATAAGCAACCTGTTGGAGTCAATCAAAGCCACAGTAAAGGCTGCTGCTTTTATGTGCCCAATGGGGAAGCATGACCATTGGTTCTGAAGCCTGGTAGACAAGTTGAGAGATTTGGTCAAAGTTTTGTCTCCAAAATAAGACCAAAGGCATTCCCACTGTTAGTATTACAGTAACATTCTGTTTCTAAAATGCCAGGACTGGGAACACGAAGAAATGAAATGAACTCACAGAAATTGCTAAAAGCTGCCACTGTTACCACTCACACATTAAGAGAAGGGTGTGAATCAAAACTGAGATGATTTTTCCCCAACTAGAGAACTAAGTTCTGCAAAACCTCAAAATCCTCACTAATTCAAAATGGCATGAAGTTCTCACTACATTCAAACTTGACACCCCAAACAAAAGCATCTTTACATTTCTAAGAAAAAAATAATATAGTAGTAGTAAATACTTTCTGGTTAGCAGTACATGATCTAGCAGTTATAGCTCAAACCTTCATTTTCTGGAATTTCTCACCCATAAAACAGACATCTGTACAAAAAAAATACACTGCTATATTTAAAATGTCTCACTAGTTATCATCCCATTTTCTAGTGCCAAGGAAAAAAACCAATCCCAAAACCATCAGAATCACCAGCTAAAGGCTGCATCTGGAGCACAGCTCTAAATTTTACTCAATTTTTCCTTAACATTCTTCAGAAAACTCTGCCCAACTCCAAAAGACACCCAAAGACAAAGCAACCTGATAAGCACCATTTACAGCAAACAGGAAAATTTAGATGCTTATATGAAAACATAACCCAGAGAGAGAGTGGGAGGAAACTCCATCCTTTAGTTTCACAGGATTCCCTAACACCTTCTGACTCTCTGCATTAATTTCTACCTGTATCTCTTGCAAGATAAAACATTACTAGAAGTTTTCATGCTCTTTGAAGCAGACATTAACACTTCCATCAGCATTTTATCCAATGTTGCATTATCCCCAGCATTAATCTTACTTTCTTCACTTCATAAGGCAATTATCATCAGTTCTTAGTACAGAGCTTTTTAGCTGCGTGGTACACGTCATTTTACAAAAGGAGGATAAGGAGAGCTAGAAAATCTCAGCAGCCTAAGGAACTGTTAAAGAGGCAGCAACTGAGAGTTCTAACATCCTGATCCCTGGGGTTCAAGGCAGCACCTTCTACATAATCTCAGATCTTGTTAAAGAGAGCACAGAGTACAATACAGCCAACAGCTGCAAAATGGTATCTTGGAGTGCCAGTGACCACAATAGCTGGGTTACAGATGTAACACGATATTCCTGTGCTGAAGAGGGATTACTCTTTTGGAAGGTTTAAATGAAATCCCTCTAACAATAGCATACTTGCTTATGAATTATTACTGGTTTTCATTTGAAGGCAGAAATAAGTATTCAACAATTAAAATTTAATTCAACAATTAAAAACTTATTGAATCCTAACATAATGCACTTTTACCTATAAAGAGACATGAAGCTCACCTTTTAAACTCTTCTGTATACTGTTATTCCCCTTTAGGAGCTTGGACCATTTTATTGCTCTTCTAGTAAGTACCACTAGGTATCTGGAAAAGAATGCTTCATAGGATGCATAATCAAAGTCTTCTGGCCTTTCAAATCCATATGGATCAACCCTACAAAAAAAAAAAAAAAATTCCTGTAATAATGTTTCTACATACCTACAGCTGAAGAAAAAAAAAAAAAAAAAAAAAGCAAGTATGCTTTAAATAACTTCCAGCTGCTATTTCTAAAAGCAGCTCAAGACTCCCTCCTCCCAGCAAAAGCCTACTTTACACAAACTGTTAAACTCCATTTAGCATATCAAAGCTGTTTAAATAAATTAACTTAAACATGCACTGTTCAGTCAGTTTCACAGATTTCACTGGTTTTTTTAAGTAAGGAGTTTTTGGAGCAAAGGACCCATTGTGTGCAAAACTGACACAAAATTATGGCCACATAAAAGTCTGGGAGGTATTTTTCTCCACAACACAGGCAAACAGTCGAAAAGTATGAAGTATAGTACAACAGCTCCAATACTGCCTGAATTCTCTTTCCAGAGTTCTGTGCAGAAAAATGACAACAGAAAGTGCACATGTAGCAAGCTACAAAGGTTCTTTTTTAAACAGGTAACTTCTGAAATTATCTTCATGAAAATATACAAGATGGAAAAAGACAAATCCTTGTGTCGAGCTACCTTCTTCATATGTAGTACCAAAATGCTTATTTCATTATCTTTTACAATTGTTCAAAGTTACAGCACATTATCTCAGACAGCACAATAATGACAGAGTATCAGAACTGCACAGCTGATTCTAATATATCAACTCACCTTGCTAAATTATATTTATGGCAACTTCCCAGGGTGCTCCATACCTGCAAATTATCACCTGAGTACAGGACATTCATTAATGGGCTTTGCAGAAGTTAAACAGGCAGAGGGATCTGTCCAGTCAGACAAGGTTTCAAGACAGACTATAGGATTTAACTTCCCAAAACACTGCCTGTTTCATTCACGGCGAAGGAATTTGGCCATGGAGAAGCACTGGCCCAGCCTTGGGAAAACTGGCTCACGGGAGCGTCACAGGTAGTAAAGCATGAATCAGATGAGGAACAATTAAATATTCACACCCCAAATCTTTATTACATTGCCGGCTATTTAGAAGAGCACCTCAGTATTCATGTACTCCTCAAATCTGACACAAAACCCACAGGTGTAAAAAGCACCGAGACCCCCGACACAGGTTTCTCTGAAGACACGGAACATGAAACCACACACACACACACAGAGAACACCCCCTCACGCGTCCATCAACACATATCTCTTATTTACGACCGCAACTGCCCAGGCAGCAAGTACAGATTAATTTCATGCTCCACTCCATTCCTAAGGTAGAAAGGGAAAACAAAGAGGGAGGACGCAGGGTTTTAGGGAAGCCACCTTCCCCGGCCGCCCTCGGGCAGGGAAGGTTGCGGCGGCCGCTCGGTGCCCTCAGCCACCAGCCGCGCCGGGGCCGCTCCGCGGGGGCTTCCCCCGGCCGCAGCCCCCGGCAGGGCCGGCTCCGAGCGCTCGGGGAGGCGCAGCTCGCCCTCGCTGCGCGGCTGGCGCGGTCCCAGCTCAGCCCTGTCGGCAGCCCTACCTGTACGCCCAGTCCCGCCCGTCCTCTCGCCTCGCCATCGGCCGCCCCGCTGGCGCCCGGCGGGCGCTCCCAGGCCGAGCAGCGCCGCGGCCGCGGCCCCAATCCGCGCTCCGGCTCCCCAGTTCAACTCTCTGCCGCCCTGCGAGGGGCGGGGGCGGCCGCCGGGCCCGCCCCGTGCCCGGGCCGGCAGCGGGCAGGGGAGAGCAGGGCTGGGGAGGGGAGGGGAAGGGAAGGCAGGACAGGGCAGGGCAGGGCAGGGCAGAGCAAGGGAGGGCAAGGCAAGGCAAGGCAGGGCAGCTCCGCGCCCGCGGGGCCGGGCCGCCTTCCTTGCTCGGCCAGCCCGGCAGAGAGACGTGGGTCTGATGCTGATCCCTGTTTATACTTGTGCATTTCACATTTCGCTCATATCTTGGGGAAAAAAAAAATTCAAATGTTTTAGCACGAGGGAAATGTCTCACTAGTACGGGGGGAGAGTGGTTTCAGGTACAGCTCTTCAAACCCAAGGAATTTCCCCATAACCAGAAAGAAGAGATGGTTGTGTTATTGTTTAAGTTCACTTGGTTGGTTTGGGAATTTTTTCCCCCAAATCATCACAATCTTCTTTTTAATTTCCCCAAATTATTCATTACAGTCATAATCACAGAATATTCTGAGTTGAAATGGACCCACAATGATCATCAAAGCCCAGCTCTTGGCCCTGCAGAGGACACCCCAAGAGTCGCAGCATGAGCCTGAAAGCATTGTCCAAATCTTGAGCATCTTGAAATCTGTCAGGCTTGAGCATCTTGAAATCTGTCCGTGCTGAGACCACTTCCCTGGGGAGCCTGTTCCAGTGCCCAGCCATCCTCTAGGTGAAGAATGTTTTTCTAATACACTGAAATATTCCCAACTTCAGCTACTGCTGATTAGTTTCCACTGTAAACTAGCATTCATTTAGATAATATTTAAATAATAAATGGCAGATGGTAAAAAATGTGGTGTAATAATACAGAAAATTATATTTAAAAGCTGGCTTTCCCATTTCCAGAATCCACCTCTAAAATTAGCACACACTCTTCTTCATCTTTAGAGGTCTTGAACAAAGCCTGAAGCCCACAAGGACTCAGCCCTACCTGACTACCAGCAGTTTATTTCATAACACACCGCAAAAGAGAAGGAAGAGAGCAAAATTATATCCCTGCTTGTTATTTTATGAATAAAGTTCTGACTTTGCACCCAGCAAAGTGCTTGGAAAATTACAGCTACTGCTGGGGAAACATTATCTTGTTCAGCCAGCAAGTAAGAGTTGCTGCAGACAACAGATGGGATTTCACAAGGGAGATCAACAGTTGTTCCAGCACACTCTTCAGGAAAGCTACCTTCCCTCTAAGGGATCACAGGCAACCACCCACACAGAAATGGAAAAGTAGTTCGGCTCCAATGGCAAGGAAAAGAAAATAAAGAGGTTTGTGCTTGGTTTAACTGACTCTGCAGTGCTCTGAAAATTTGTGATTGTTCAGCAAAACGTAATTATTACCTTTTTTGTGTGAGAGAGCGGGAGGGAATTCTGTGCTCCAGCGGGCATAGGGCTGCTCCTGCGGGAGGGTGGTCCTGCTCGAATTACTGTGCGGCATCACGAAGTCGCTGGGGTACTGGCAGAACTGGAGCGTGATTGCAGCTCAGCCCGGGGAGGGCCGGCCGGGGCCTGTGCCAAGCCGGGCTTGACTCGCCGCCAGCGTTGCCTTGGCGGAGCGTGGGCAGAGGCACACTCAGCAAACAGCTCTGCCCTGCGAGATGGCCACGGTCTCACAGAAAATCCTTGGCAGAGGTGTGAATAGGAGGGAACGTTGTCCCACGGGAAGAAAAAGAAGCCTCAGTTAAACAGAATATCCTCTTCTCTAAATCCTGAGGGCACAGGCTTTTTACATAACAGTTATACTTCATTGGTCAACATCAGGCTCTCTGGTGCGTATGCCCTTTAAAATGGATGCATCAAAAGTTCCCTGTAAACAGCAGATTGTTTCTGTGATTAATTAAGGTACATCTGCTGTGCATCAAGGGCAGCCTTGTCTATAACACAGTGTACTTTTACTCAAGCCTCAAATGTTATGAACAGCTTCTGTTGCTCTAACACAAACACAACTGTGTGGCTGACTCAAATTTATGCCTGTTACACACAAAAACTCCCATTAACAATGCTTACGTTATTAATAGATTAATAGAAATAATTCCTAAATTTCAGCACAATAATTGGATCCCCATATTTTGTCTGATAATACAAGCCAGCCTACTGTCTGGCAAGACAGAATACCTTGGTTGTCCTTCCCAGGGTATCAATGCTGCTCTCTTCTGGGCAGATGATATCATGTTACTTTTAGAGGCATTCAAAGAAACTAATGCATAAACCCTCGAATCTGAAAACTGCTTTGGTGGTGTGATCAGCAGAAAAAGATACTATTTACTCTTGATCCTTTACTTCTGAAGGAGCTGGTGACAGTGGCAGAGTGCAAAAGGCTAAGCTTAGTTCACATTCAGACCCGTAAAGCTCACAGCCTTCCTACCTGCCATCTGGTGCAAAAGGAAATACACGTTATATAACTTCTCCCCACTCCCTTTTTGCATCTGAACCTTATCCCTGAAGTTTTTATGTTATGATGAATGTGTTTGGTAGAAATTCTCATCTTTCTGCTCCCAGAGTAAAATAGTGACTCCCTTAAAATAGTGACTTCCCTTTAAGGGTAGGCATTTAGACGTGCTCCCTGCAAAGGCAGATGAAGACAGCAGATGAGTGTTTCACAGGCTGAGGCATTCAGACCTTTGCTTGTCTCATACCCTGCATTTTAGTGAGCAAGGCTTCCCTTCTTGTGTTTGCAGAGCAGTTGCTAAATACCAGGATAATTCTCAGCCTTATCAGGAATTATTCTGGAGTGGCTTTATGCTTCCTAACATTGTGACTTGTGTGCTACGTCACCTATGTTTGATGTATCAGCAGTGCTGAAATGTGGTTCAGCTCCTCATATACCACCCCACAGCCGTTGTTACTCTTAAGACCAGAAGTGGAGAAGCACCAGGAGATAATAATATTTGTGCTGGAAGTATTTCTTTGACTGCCTGTGGGGACCGTAAGGATTCTTTATCTATTCAAGAATGGAAGAAATTTATTTATGTTTGAATATCAGATATGTGTCTGGGTTTGTGTCTGGGTTTCTTTTTTGTTTTTTCCCTGAGGTTCTTTTTTACTGGCTTCAGGAAGGCCAAAGAAGAGAAATTGTTAGGGGAAAGAAAAGCACTATAGGACCGAGAAAGAATAAGGTATGTGTGAATATAGGTGTACATGGATATAGTGTGCCTAATATTTTTAAAACAGCATGGGCGAATCTGTTCATAAGAAATACCAGTGAGAAACACCATTTTCAGCAAAGGCAGCAGCTCTGCTTTTTCAGATCTAGACAGGAATTTAAATTTTTATAAAAACCTTAACTGCTTACAAGATGGTTTAATAGTCCCTTTAAAAAAATATGAATGCATCATCATTGAAGAAGAGATAAAAAGAAAATTCTCACTACAGACTGGGTGATGTAGTAGCCTAAGTAAGGGATGAAAATCCCACAGCATACGTGGCTTCCCTAGCTCATGTGATTTTCCATACAGCTACTCATCTTTGTGTCTGTACTTAGTTAACAATGCCACACAAGTGTACTCTGCTTCCTTGGAGCTCTACTCTTTGGCTGGAGCTACTTTCCCATGACCTGAAATAAATCTGCTGCTCCATACTTGAAGAAAACAGTTAAGGTTAAGTAGATTTGGCAATATAGAATATCAAGTAAGAAGTAAACATACGTGTGTGTGTGTGTGTGTGTGTGTGTGTGTGTGTTTATACCATATCTATAATCACCACATCCAGACACCTTTAGTTCCTGTTACAACCAGCTATCTACCAAGTTTAGTCAATCCTCACCTACATATGGATTAAGGCTCTCATTCCATAATGAAATGTAATGAAATGCTAAACTTGTTCCATGTTTTTGTCCCAGCAAATTGCATCATGCTTACATAATTGTAGTCTGCAGACCTGATTAAACCTGTTCACGTGAATTGTTCCATGAGCATTCACTGAACTTTAGAACAGACTGCATAGCAAGGACAGAAATGTATTTTTAAAGTTAATTTCCACTATTCTCTAAAGGCTTCACAGCTTCATGTCTTTGAAGGTTACTAGCTGTAAGCACAAGTTACATCCACGTGTAGTCTGGGAACTGCCAGTATTTTGATTATTCTCGGTATGACTGTGGCCCCGGGAGTCAAAGCATACTGATAACAGCATCTATAAAAAGGAGCTCTAAAGCTTGCTGCATAGCTCTGCAGCTGCCTGGAGAATCAACATTACCCATGGAAACCTCTGCAGAAGGGTTTCTGCACCCAGCTGCCATCCTCCAGCTGCATCAGAAAAGAAGGCTCAAGGCTGTAAGTGACAATCCTGGAAACAACAGGGGAAGAGAAATTATATGGTAATGCCCTCAGTGTGAAAAACACAGCAAAATCATATGTCAAAAGTGATATGGGAAAGACACTTAAACATTATTAGCAGGAAGCGTTCCTAAGGTAGGGACAAGCATGTCCTTAGGAAAAAGGTCAGTAGCTATCACAGATCGGTAACCCAGCAGTGTGGAACTGAGTAGAGCAGGAGAGAAATTAATGAATCTACCTTAGGTCAAGCTGCAACTCTGTAAAACATTTTTGTTATTCAGCTGATAAAGTGAAGTATTTTCTAGATGGCTTTGTTCTGTTTATCTTGTTTTTCCTTATCTACTTGAATGATCATGAGGGATGCACTGAAAGCCTGAAAGCCCTCTAAATCACTCTGATGATGTTTACCTTCCTGGCTGCATGAGTACAAGGCTTATAACTGAACTTTGAAATTTCATACGGAGAGATGGTAGCCAAGATTGGAGATTATTAACTCCCTACTTATCCCATCCCCTTTTCTTTCTTATCCCCGATTGTGAAGGTACCCTGCCTAGCAAATCTGGTAGCTCAAATATCTACTGATTAGGGATGGGGTTTAATTTGGATGTTCTCTGTCTACTATGACTTCACATTTGTTCCTAGTTGAGAAAAGTTAAGGCAAACCTTCTCCTGGCCTTTGACGGCTTCTGCATTAGGATTCCTCCGCAAGGACTCTCATTTCAGTTGTCTCAAGTAGTATCCCAATTGGTAAGAAACAGGAAGATTTATCATTACAGGTCTTTAAATACAGGATTTGCATATAAATACATGGTCTTAGCTGTGAATAACATTAGCTGTTTCACTTAGTTGTCTCTATGCAGTAAGGGGTTTCTCTAAAAATAATCCATTAAATAAAAAAAAAACCCTTAAAGTTACAACATGATTTGATGTAAAGAGAAGAAGGTATGTCTACCCACTCAGGAACAGACATCAATTTCACACAAGGAATGAGGATGAGTTTTGTAGGAGCATAGATGTAAAGTTTCTGTAATTAAATACTATTTTACAATGCATACATGCAGGGGTACTTAGTTTAAGTTAGATCAGGAAATTCCCTTTCTGCGAGTTCCTAGCTTTGGAGTGCTGAACTCTGCAAAAGGTAATGTGCTCCCAAGGAGGTTGTTCTTCACCATAGCTTTCTGCATGTTTGTGCCCTACACATTTTTCAAACTCACAGCCTGAAAGAAAAAGAAGTTTTGTGAAAACTTAAAACTGGGTTTGACAGCAAGAGTGAGTGAAGCTTCTTGGAACTGCAAGGTTATAGCAACAACCATCAGTAGAGACATGCCTCAGTACTTACATGGGATCAGGATATCAGCTGAAGTATCATGTTTTTAAATTCCTTTGGGAGGGAAGAAACTGTGATTGCAACATCTAGGATCAAATTATTACTTTCTTCTGGCTTACTTTGTCAGGTTACAAATTACATCACATGACTAATACTGGAGGAAAGATGTCATTCTCATTTTGTATTAATTTGCAGATAAGTGTTCCTAGTACTATGATAAACTGGTACATTATCAAAATTGAAATAATTTAATTTTTCTTCTTCATATTTCAGGTATTTCTAACATTGTTTTTTCCCATCTTAGAGTAATCACATTGAAGAGGGAAGCATAACATTGAAAACCAGCAGCAACATTTTGGTATTTCCATGGTATGCTACACAATTAGATACAAAAATAATACGTTCTCAGTCCCCTGTTTGATTTTTTTTCCATTCAAAGTGTAGCTCTTTTGTCAACAAAACACCAGTTTGTTTTTTTCAACTGAGAAATTTTATTTTAGCTGTGTATGAATTAAAGAAAATTATAGAACTTAATTTGCTGTAATTATTCAGGGAGCCATAGCAATCACTGAGTGTGACAGTGCTGCACATTTGTATTGCTTCTGCAACAGGTGCTATTTCTGTGTTTTCTTATTTCTCAAAAACATATTTTTCAAAAATTTTCTTCTCAGATACTACAAATGTCTCATTTTTATAATTTCCTTTTACATGACATCTTTTCACTGACAATTCTTCATGAGCAGTTGCTAATTTTCTGAACACAGTCAAGTAAGCTTTATGATAATTATCTCTCCTGATCTATGCAAAGTAATTTTTTTCATATAGTTGCAAAAGTGCAATTGTTGTCTTATTAGATGTTGATGGAAAATTGTTGATAAAAAATTGACTGTAGTCAATAATCTACATGTAGATGCAAATCAACTCACCAAAATACATAAGTAATACTTAGAATTGACATTAGACCATCAGAGTTTTGGACATGCCTTGTAGGGGCCCTGATTCTCTGCCACACTCAGTTGCAGTTTAGCACATGATATCTACATGTGATGACACCATTTGGAATTCTAAAGAATGACTGTATAAGTAATTCCAGCTGCAATTCTCTTAACTTCACTGTCTTCTCTCAGACAAAGCTTTTTGTATTTTGATGGCAGCATAAATGCCCTGTATAAAATTTGTTGAGAATTACAGACTTTGAGAATTTAATGTTTCTTTATATGTGGGCAACAGATTAGTTTGTATAAATGAAACACTTCAGCAAAGAAAGCTCAGATTCAATCCCACAGATGTCAATGGAATGGGCTGAGTGCTCTTCATGCCTCTTAATAATTTTCAGTTCTTTGTTTCATCATGTCCTAGCCCCTGGGGTTCAAGCAGCTGAGGAGTCAAGGATCAGAGAGAGTGTATGAATCACTCAAGAAGAGATGATTCCCCTCCAGGGTGAAAATCTGTCACTCAGGCCTTCACTCAAGAAAAAAAGGTGGTTTCTCTCTCCAGCTCCAAAACTCACCCAAGTCTTAGAGCCTTCCAAGGTTCAACACAGAGTTGCTGATCCAGAAGAAGCAGAGCTGGGAAGATCTAGTGCTCCTCCTAGCCAGAAAGATCCAGTCTCTGCTTGAAGGGACTGACTGCCTCTTGTGAAATATATTACATGTGGCTGCTGTGTGTCTCACATGGCATTTCTTTGCTTGTGTTACAAAAAGTAGAGGCGGGGGCTATACTTTAAAGCAAGCAAATAATAAATGTGAAGGTGGAGTCACAGTTTTACTTCACATCTGACCACTCAGGGAAAATAAACATAAAGGAGCTGCAAGTAGAACAAAAGCAAGTTCAGTCTTCCATCTGGTAAAAAAAATCTGCTGGTGCATTGGATATTGTGCAGAACAATTCAGAATTTCCCCCTGCAGATTACAGGACCAGTTATTGCTCACAGCAAAGTTGCAAGTCTAGCATCTCTATGCAAGCTGAGAATCAAATGGTCTAGGAAGACGGATGCCTTGCTGAGAACTTCCTCAGATTCACCCAGTGCTTCAGAAAAGAAAAAAAAAAGAAGAAAAAAAAAAAAAAAAAGAGGGAACTCTTGGAAGTTCTCTTCTAGGGAGGACTCAGCTTTCAAAGTGCACACAGTATTCATGAGGATGACTGGGACTTATTCTATGTGGGAAAACACTGTAGTTCTTGTGATTGCACTGGCTGTATTTTAGAGTACTGCTGTGTGGTTACTACAAGGGGTGGCCAGAGTTCACAGTGTAGGTTCTAGCACCAAACAAATGCAGGATTAGCAAGGTGTTGTATTTCCCACAGCAATGATAGTGTGTCCCTGACAATACCTATCATATTCCCAGGAGAGAAAGCTAATGCTGGTCCTTGCAGTTAACCTTATGTAGTGGTAATAAACAGTACTTAAAAACCTCACAGTTGCTGTCAGGGGTCCTCACAAAGGGTCATTTGTAATGAAACACAAGACAGCTCTGGTGGACTGATTTCTGGGAAGAAATAACATTTAGGTAACACTTAGATAAGAATCAATGTCTGGCTTTAGCTTTTCAGTGGTCTGATTTGCTGCTCCAGCATCCTTCAGTACCTTTTGAAAATACATCCTCCTGTGCATTTATTGGCAACTTGCATTCCCCTGACCCACAGAGGAGGGGGGAGTGCAACTTCAGTTGTCTGGGTCTAGCCTGCATTTAACATTTCTTGCTAAACACTTTTGAAGACCACTGGAGTAACAGCAAATAATATTTGAGAAATTTGCAGGAGATGATTTCAAGCAGCAAAGCTGTGAATGCTGAAATATTGACAATAAAGACATGCAAGATGCTTATCTTGTCGCTTCCATTTTACCACTTACCTTTAATTAAACTGAAAAAAAAGACATCTTGGATCTCCTCCCTGAACATACATACTGCAATACAGTAATTGTGTTGATGGTCTGTACTATTAAAGATGGGTAAAAATGAAGAGACAGAATCTGTCTTTGACAAATATGAAGAGAGATGAGGCAGGACACCACAGAGAATCACTGCATCAGGGTTTTTGCAGCTCTAATGTGAACATGACTATTTTTAAAAGACCTGTTGTACACACCAACAACACCAATAACTGCCAGATGAGACATCCATATTCCTAAAGCCAGTGACATCACATGCAGCTCTCAGAATTTAACTAAAGCATGTGTTTGGCAGGATTATAGTGATAAATAGTGATAAAAAGTAATTAATTATATTTGTTTCCAGCAAATTGAAACATGCTTTTATTTTGCCTCTATTTTCCTTTTAGAAGTTAGTCTTGAGAGTAATTTTACAGCCTTTAGCTCATATTATTTAATGGAATAAATGACTTTTCTTCAAAATTCAGACCTTTTGTGTTATGGATAGAAACCGTGATTTCCCATTGCCTTCATTTTATTGCTATTCCGTGATCCTTCTAAGATTTTGGGAAGCAAATAATCCCTACAAAGAAATCTGTCTCCCCCATTGCTGAACGGTGACAGAAGCAGAGAAGAAGACTCTGTAATCTCTGGCAGGAGACATGTGAACACATTTGCCATACAGACCCACATTTATAAGAGGGGCATCCTGAGGTGGCCCAGAATAAGGGAGCTATTGCAGGGCAAAATTCTGTCTGCCTTTGCCAAGGGCATCTTTCTTATCACCATTTACTACTGGCAAGCTGTTCACTCACAGGTCTACCCACAGTGCTGAATGATAATGTTCATAAGTGATAAAGCAGCCTCATTAAAAAAGTTTCTGATTGGCTGTGGAGGCTGGGGAATGCAAGTTGAGTGGCAAGCAGTGAGGAGTCAGAGGGAGCACTTTGAGCTATGCCTGCAGCAGAATAAAACCCAAAGAAATCACTGTGCAGACACCATCAGTGAATGTCAAAAGGGCCTTGAAGTAAATTGTGGAGGATTTGATTGTTGATCTCAGCAAAATACCATCCAGACCTTGTCAGCTGTGGAAAATGGAAAGAGTCAGAGCCTACAAAATGCAAGGGCTCCAATTAGGCAAAGCCACTTAGCTGTTGGTTTGTGGTCAGTGCAGACTCAACATAGAATCACAAAATCTTAGTGTCACCAAAACCAAGAGAATCAAAGAAACTCTCCAACACCATCTTCTAAGTATTAGAGAATCAGGCATGACTTTATTCCGGCCAGGATGTGCAATGAAAATCCTTCCATCCACACACGACAACAGTATCAGAGCATCATTTCTGTTGGCAATGACTTTTAAGGCATTGAGTCCAACCATTAACCCAGCATTGCCAACTTCACCTTTTTCCCTGAAGTGGCAGAAATGGGGTGGGGAGGGAGAGGGAGGGTCTCCAAAAATGGCTTGTGTGAGGTGAAGGAGCCAGTGCTGTTCTTAGAGAGAGATTGCCAGTGTCGCAGTCTTCCTTTCAGTCCTGCACAACCACATCATCTAAATGACAACAAGCCCTGGGATTTTTTTTTGTCCACAGTAACCTGGAAAAGCAGTTGAAGGTTTTCCATCCTATAAAATATAGAAGTACACTCAGTGCCAAGTGGTAATAGGGCTTTAAGACCTCCATGGTCTGGTACTCCTGGTAGTCCCTGTTGCAGCTTCACTGTCAACTGAGCCTGGAAGCCCTGTATGCATCAGGAAAGGCAGAGGTAATGACATAAAAGGTCTTGCAGCAATGAAAGGAGGTTTAGTCAGCCAAAATTCCTGCATTTTATCAGCCAAAAAGTGCTCTGTGTGCAAAGGGAATGCCCGCAGATTGGCAAAATATGGTATGGAGGTATTGTCTCTGCTCCCCTTAGCTTTGCCCACATAACTCACATTATATTGTGGAGTCAAAGACAAGCTATTCAAATCTAGGAATGAAATAGAGTTGCTGGATTGCTGGAGGGAGGAGTTACCAAGTGCTGTTCTTTGCCAGCAACAGGGGCTTCTCAGCATAAATCAAGGTTTCATCTTTGTTACCACAGTCTTTGCTGTACATTTCTCCTTCCCTGGTACTGTAGGAAGCCTTCACACTCTTCTGTCCTCCACAGCTGCTCATTGTCATGGAGGGCAGCCCTGCAGCAGCCCCAAGACAGCTCCTGTCATGACAGCAGCCCTGCAGCACTGGGAATTGGATGAGCAGAGGGAAAGCCATGGGCAAATATGCTCATGTATATGTCCAGGTGATGCCTTGAGTTTCTTGCACAACCCATCCATTCCCATGGACCGGGGCTGCATTACAGAACACAGCTCTTACAGTCTTGTGGCTTGTAGATGAAGACGATGGCAGAGCTCAGGCCTGGTGCAAATAAAACAGGCCTGCTTTTGCTGTGCATTTGTGGACTGAGAGCTGAGTGCCAGATATCCTTCTGCTGTGCTGGAAATGTCAGAGGGGATGCTGTACCTGCTTTGCAGCAGGAGCACCAGCTGCCTGTCCCTTGTCCTGCCCGGGGCTCTAAGGTGCAGAGGACTCAGCCTTCCTTACCAGGCTCTTCCTGCAGCTGGGGTGGTGGCAGAGGGTAAAACCCAAGGTATCCAAGGATGAGTAGGTACTGCCCTAGAGCACAAGGAGCTCTCTGCTTGTCCCAGTATTTTAGTTATTTGAGCACCCAATTGTCACCAAATTTGAGATCTGCTGCCAGAATGCAGTTTATGTGTGCATCTGTGTAGCTGATCAAAATGGCACATTCAAAATGTTGGAGATTTTTTAATGTCTGTGAGTGCTTTCTTTAAACTTCAGAGTGGAAAGATTACTATGTTACTGAAAACTCTGTTTTCGGGGTTTTCCCAGGAATTAATGAGCAGCTGCATTTTGGAAAGAAATTCTTTCTCATGAGGCTCTTGGGACGGCTCAGGAGTCTTTATTGAACAGTAACTGGAAAATTTGACCCAGACAGCAAGTTCTCTATGTTTCTTGGAAACACATGATTCATGTTCCAGTCTCATTTTGCAGCCCTTGAACAAGACAGAAATGTAAAGGGAAAAGTAAGAAACTGGAAAGGAAGAGAGGGAAGGCAGCAATAGGAAATTCATGTGTCACAGGAGGAGCTTAGCAGAGTTGCCATGAGAGCAGTGAGGGAAAAACATATATTCTTTTGTCTATTAAAACTACTCTTTGCAACATCTTATTGTTACTTTCGTGAAGCATTAATATTTTTTTTTCTTTTGTGAATTGGTGAAGGAATCCAGATGAGTTTTAAGCACAAACATGGACTTTGAAAAAATAGATATGAAAAACATATTTTCCTAGAAAGACTTTGTGATTCAGTGGGGCCCAGACTGAAAATTTTTGAACTCTAGAGAATTTAACTCATTGTGGCACAGATATCAGTAACACTGCAAGTCATTGCTTGAGTCTAAATCTTGGACTTTGCTGTGGGGGCTTTGGAGTCAGTCAATGTGGGTATTTCTTAATTAATGTCTGTGTATTACTAAAGACTGTAGGGGGGATCAAGAAATGATCAGATAATCATCACATACTGTTGCTTCACCTCCTGGAAGAGAAGTTCTAATGATTTTGTGCTGTGGACTGTGGCTGCTGCTGAAGTGGGGAGTAAAGATCCCCATTTCCATTACAAAGAGTGATGTTTAATGATCAGCTGAAATATTGACATTACCATCTTCGGGGCGATATCCTCATGCCCGGCGAACAGCTGGTCATGCACACAAAATGAAGTGTTGTGGGAGAACTGTTGGGCAGGGTGCAGAGTTAACTCTGAGCTATCATCTTCAGGCAGAATTTGTTTTCCCGACTCCCGTAAGGATGCAGGGCTTTTCCTTGTCAGCAAAAAGACACATCTCCACATGGCAAACTCGCCATCTGCAGGCCAGTGAGACAACTCGCCAGGGGCGGGGGCGGAGCAGCCCCACAAGCTCAGGAACACCTTGCTTACGATAGTCTTAGGATTTCCTCCTCTTTTGTGCCCCATTTAACACAAGGAAATCACTCCCTCGGTGTTATCCCAAAGAAGTTTAGAGTGTCTGTCTCTGGAGTTTAATCCTATCCCAGTAGATTGCTTAAAAATGTAAAAAAAATTAGACTTGATATTGTTCTGCAGCAGGCTTCTTCTGCCCTTATTAACTCAGGTCTGGTCTCAGCTGCAAGGAGAGAGCATGGCTTCCCAGCCCAGGCCTTTATACCCTCCCCCAGCTCCTACAAATCAGCACTGTTTCATCCCAAGAAATACAGTTTTGATTAGAACACACTGTTTCATAAGCATATTTTTGCCATGAGAACATGGTTTGTTTGGGTTCTTTTTTTTTTTTTTTTTTTTTTTTTTTTTTTTTTTTTTTATGATACTAAAACGTAGTGTTTCAGGAAGTTTGAGCTTTCTTTGTCAGGCTGGAGGAATATTATTGGAATGCATTTTTCTATTTGAAATAAATCTTAAGGAGGATATTTATTTCAATGGTTATTTTGTAGTGCTCTTGAATGTCAGTTGCATCTAATTAACCATAGAAAGTCAAAACTGAAAGTAGCCTCAGTTTACCCCCATTTTGAATAAAAACTATCTCTAAGCTGAGATGATTTTTCATTTAAACCTGGGTTTCTAAAGAAGAAAGCATAAAGACCTGATTTTGCATTTCTGTCTGCCTAGAGTTGGGCACTGGTGGTATACATTGGAGAGCAGTGTCTACTTATTTAAAAAAAAAAAATGTAAAGAAGAGTGAACCAAATTTTAATTGTTTGAAAGGGAAGTACCCAGAGGTTGTGCCTCTGCCATGTATCTGCTTCCAGGTGAATTCTGAAAACAGGAGACTGAAGGTAATAGAAAATAGTATTCAGAGTGAATTTTTCCATTGCCTGGAAATATCAGGTGAACTCTTGGTTGCAGTCAGAAGGGTCGTACTCTGCATACATACACTTGTTGCAGACTGCCATGACCCAAGGAACTTAAGTGTTAAGAGATATGGTGAGGGGAAGAGTCATTCATTCCCCTTACACAGGGGGAGAAGCGAGGCACAGACCAAGGCTGATTCTTTTGACATCAGAAAGCCTTACTGCACCGGGGGAGCAAAATCAAGACTTAACTGTATTTTCATTATATTTTCTTAGGACCCCATTGGGCTTAAGTGTTTGGTTTCATGGGGTACTTACCCAAGTCTGTTTCTTTCATTTCTTAGTGGCATTCAGCTTCATACATGCTCCTTCTGGGAATTGTGTTCCCACACAGTTTACACACACTCTTTGTACCTTTTTCAAACATGGGTTGTAATAGTCTGTGAAGAAAAACATCAGAGGACATCAGAAGTTCCTGAGCAATTTCTGGCATTGGTTTGGGTAAAAGAATGGGAGTTGTAACTCAACTAAACCTAAAGCTGAAAAAGTGCTGCCTTTGTAGGGGGTTGCAATGATGACCTGTGTGCTCACGTGGGCTGTCTTCCCCCATAACTCTGTTCACTCTCCACCACACTTGTCCCACTCAGTGTCACCTATGTATGTCTCCTGAGGAAATAGCACTGGAAAGGCTGAAGGGGAGCTGAGGATCAGTGGTGGTGGTTTTGGAAAAGAAGTCAGATGCACAATGGTGAATGGGCCTGGTTTCCCTATGCTGTTTGTATCCAGGCACTGGCTCCAGGCTGGGTGGCTGCTGGAGCCTGCCCACAGCTGCCATCTCAGCTCCCTGCTGCCTGTGAAGTACATCTGCTGTTCTGCAGGCAGGATGCATGGATGAATTAATTACCAATGATTTCACAGACAGTTTGTGACAAGAAAGAACAGAACTGAAGTTGGCTCTTCCGAAATATCTTCAGATGGGGCAGGGTGAACCTTCAGCAAGATCCTTCTCTTCCCTTCACTGGCATTTATAGGAACAGAACAAAGGCCCAGAGCAAGTGTTGGGGGTCTCTTCAGGGTTTGCTCCTCACAGACTAGCCCCAGGTTTGCCCAGGTGCTCTGGCTGAGCAGCAGGCAGGGCTGGAATGCTTGCTGGTCATATTGGACTACTCAGTGGGTAACTGTATGTCCATGTTCAAAGGTTCAGTTTTGCTGGAGTCTCCTGTTCTGGGAGGAGAGCATCTGGCAATCTCAACAGCAAAAGCTGTTTTCCTCAAGGGTTATATGTGGAGGAGTAGCTGCCTGAGGCCTTTCCACAGTTCTAACATACTGATTTGGTCACCAGATTACTGACTTCTTCTGCCAGCCTTGAACCACAGGTAGCCAAACCTGATCCAGCCCTGCCACAGCACTGGGTTTGTTTCAGGTGTGCGATCAAAAACTGCCCTCACCAAGCAAAGGCAAGACAGGCAGTCATGTCAGGTCGTGCAGCCCTGGCCAGCCACTCCCTCTATGGGCAGCACAGGAGGAAGCTGGTCCAACCAACCTGGTCCTTAGCCTGTTACTGCTCCTGTTTCAGTAGCAAGAGTCACCTCCCTGACACACAGCTTTCCCTTTGCCCATGTCTGAGGAGCCAGCAGGGAAAAGGCAGCAGGGAACAAGCTACAGAAAATGCAGTTTTTTCTGGGCTCTTTTCAAAGCCATTCCATTTGCATAATTAATGTTCCATATTTTCTACCTATTCCCAGCTGTCACATGAAACTTGGCACGTGTCAGCTCTCTTGGGCGTAATGAAAACAGTTTGTATACTGATGAGACATTTACAGATGCTATTTGTCTTTATTTCTCATGCTCCTTCCCTGATAATGACAGAATGAATACCAGGTTGATATTTTATATGCTTTTACTGTTTTAATCTTCTCAACACACAAATAAGACTCAGTGGTACAAATAAGGAACCCTCTGAGGAGGAAAACAGTTTTATTAAGAAATCTGTATGGCATGACAATGGTACAGACTTTCTTGTCACATGATGTGTGTAATTTAAATGAGTTAATAAAGATGTCTTTTGGGGATTTCTGGTCTTCTGGAGCTTGGAGACAGTTGGAGTTGAGATACATCTGGTGGGACCTTATTTGGGTGTTTGGAACACTGCTGCCTGCACTGTTCCCATTCCTGAGAAGAATCAAAGATCTCAGGAACTGGGTTAGCAATCCAGAGCTGCCTTTGATAGTCCATTGTATTGCTATGAATCCCAAGGGGCACAACGATTTCACTCTGATGGTGTAATTCAGCTTCACAGTTGTTTCTTGAGAAGGATGGGCTGGCTCTGAAGTGTCCAAAAGGCTTATTTGATTCCTTCCAGAAGTCTTGGGAAGTACAGCGATGGGAAGGACTCACCTACTATTTAACCTACATCTCAACTGCAGCAAATGGTGTTATGCAGGTCAAGATGGTGTGCAGCCTGCAGCAAGTAGTTGAAATTCTTTGTGGTAAAGGCAGGCACTGGCTGCATTCACCTACAAAGCTGGAGGGAGCTGGCCATCCCTGCACACCAATTCTTTTGCTCACATGCTTTTCTTTTGTAGGTGCAGGGGAAATAGGTGCCCATGAAACTCTCCTGTATTTCTGGAATCTAGGGCACTTTATTTAGAAGGGGCTTTGGTTGCCTAACATGAGGCATCTTACGAAAGAATCTTGATTTTCAGAGAGCAAATGCTGAGCACTTTCCCCAAAAATCAGATCTGTGATAAGATGCCCCTTTTTGGAAATTCAGGGTCATTATCAATTTTTTAAAAGAGAGCGCAAAGCTATTTGGTGGGGTTTTGAGGATAACCAGTTCAGTGCATTTTAGATTTTTATGGCTTTATTTCCCAGTGATTTTTCCCTCTGGCAGCACATTTCTGCTGTTGAATGATAAGCACCATTGAGAGCTTGCTGTAGTGCTTGTTTGCCAAATGAAAATCCCACCATCTTACACAGTTGTTCTTGTACCTACAGCTGAGGACACACTGAGGTTACTACCAAGTGCAGTAAACAGGAGGTGTCTAGCAATTCCATAAACTGTTTCAGGTCCTTCAGATCGTAAGAGGTAAAATACTGACCTGCTGATTCCTTGGTTATTCAGAATACAAAAAGTCTTCTTGTTGGCAGGAAAGTAGATACCTAGCAATCTTTTCCCTCCCATTTTTCCTAAATTCTCATCAAGGAGTGAAAAATGTTTCAATTCTATAGAAAGATGATTATGGAAATGAAAAGGAGAACTAAAGCTCACAGAACATAATACGTTTCAGAAACCACATTGTGAGTGCAATAGTTGAAACTGTTTTGCTGATAATACATATCCCTGTGCTCATTTCTCAAGTAAAGAGAGATTTACTTTAGTGTTCCAGAGAAACACCCTGCCCCAAAATCTGTAAGGTTCCCAGCTATTACTTATCAGGTTTCTCTGATCAACCAGACAAACTTCTTTTGGATGGTGTCCATAGTGGCACAGTAATAAGAGAATAAATGTTTCCCTAAATTTTCCTACTATTCCTGGCACTATTTTTCATCTGCTTTCACCACTGCTTGCCTGCATCCCGCTTTACACATTCAACCATTAGGTGGGGCATTTCTACTGTCAGCAGCCCAGATTTCATCTGCAGCATCTTGTGCCTGGGACAGATGCTGAATAGTGCCAGGATATGAGGTCCCTTCTGTTATCTTTAGTGCTTTCTTCTTTTATCAGCTCCATTGATATTCAAAATAGTACAAACCTGAGTCAAATGGTTGCTTAATGGTCTTGGTCTCTATCTTTTTTTGTCATGTATGATGTGTTAAATGTTATCCAACTGAAGAAGATACTGATCAATTACTAAGTTATGCAGTTCATAGCCAAAAGTGTGCACTCATTATTTTCTTTTTTTTTTTTTTTTTTTCATTTCATTTGAACAATTTGGAATCAGATAGTACTTCCAGGACAACTATTTCTTCCTGGTTTCGATGCCTGGGTAAAAGCAGTGACACATTTCCTGACACTGCAGTGGACCAGTTGTGTTTCATGATACAGTACTGGCCTCTGTTCTTCCATGGGTTAAACCTTCACAGGGTTTGGGCTTCTATTGCTGGGAATAGCTATTCTTTATGTGCCCTTTTAAAATTTGAAAAATTAAAAAAAAAAAAATCAACGAGGAGCTCTTTGTTATACTTACTCATCCAGACATGGCTGAGACAATACTCATCCAGCATGGCTGAGCAGCCCTTTCTGAACTGGGGGGAGAGGGAGCTCTCCTATGGCCCTCTGAGCTCTCCTGGCACCTGAAGTCCCAGGAATATAGGTATCACTTTCACTTCATGAAACTTTGGAGAAAGTGATGGGCTCCTCAGGATTCTGAGGCCTAGGTTTGTTCCAGTCAGCCCCGAGTGCTTTAATCAAGGACTGCATTGCTGCAGGAGATGGAGGGAGAGAGAGGCACATCCAGAGGGCAGTTGAACTTGTTCTGAGTTTGGGCACCTGGAGAGGGCCCCAAAGGCAGAGGTTTGTCCTTCAGTCAGAAATGTGGGAGGATGAGTGGGGCTGCTGGAGCTGGTGGGTACTTTCCAGCACTGTGAAGGGGACTGTACTATCATACTGATGTGCCAGGTCCAAGTTTGACTATCCAAATTAGCCCAAACCAATCATTTTGGGATTTCTGTATTACTAAGCCCATCTGGCAGGTGACCTGCCAAGAAGGGCTAGGGGAGATTTGACTATGGCCTAATTAGAGAGGACATAACAAGTCTGAAGCACTTTACTGATGGCTGGTACTGGGAGCCTGCCTGGCTTCTCTGTTACCTCAGTCTCTAGGCACCACTGACTACTGAGCCCCCTCAGACCTGCTTCTGCAGATGGGACCCTTCAGGTACCCCAGCTCCACCTCAGAGTCTGGACTCCTCTTAAATGCCTCTTTTATTCAGGGTTTTAAAAACTTCTGGAAAGCTTCACTTTGGAGACTCCAAAGAAATGGACTATGCTTGAGGCAATAATATTGTCATTAATTTTGCCCAGTCTCCTTAAAAAAATATCTTTCCATGAGAGTCTAATTCCATAAGAATATGAAATTTCAATATATGTCACCATAGAGGGGGAGCCTTGAAAAACCTTTTCTACCTGGGCTTTGGGGTTGTTTATATTCCCTGTGCCTGGCCGGGTTGTGATTGTGTATCTGTGTCCATAGCTAAGCCAGGACTTTCAGGAATCATTACTAAAAAAAAATTTGTGCTACATTTAGTATAGGCTAAGGATCTAATTCCTCCAGTGACCTTGAGAGATGCTTGCCTTGAGAACTGTACATTAGTAAAACAGAGGGCTGTAGTATGGAAAAGGAACAGAACTGCACAGAATTACACTCATTGTCCAGAACCCAAAAAGCAAGGAGAGGTGCTGGCAGATGCCTCAAAAGTATGTATTATTAGGTCAGACAAATTGAAACAGCAGCTGAGAGGGGAGTGGGAGATGTGCCTAAGGGATAGCAGGGCAGAAATTTTTACCCCTCTGCTCCTGGGGGTAAAAAATTTGTGAAGGACTGCTGGACACTGGGAATGAAACTGTTTTCTGTTGTGTCAGAAAGGGTCTCATCAGAGTTCAAGCCTGGCCATTTGCACACCTGGCATCATTTGCATAGATGAATATATAACTCCTCAAACTCTTTTTCTTTCTGAAATAGTCATTTCTGGCATTTCTTTGCTTATCACCAGTGCTAAATTTCCTGCCCATGTGGTCTGAAGTGACTTGTTTACTGCAAGGCACACCAGTCTTCTACTGTTCCATCATGACTGGAATTTTTATGGCCTTGCTCTCTTCTTTTCTGAAGGATTAAGTGTGCTAACACCCAGAATGAAGTGATTTCCTTAAGTAAGGCTTTACTCATAAGGATGCATGCAAATCTATGTCAGGTTTTAAGTGTACTTTGGGGAGGGTCATTTGACGTGGATGGATGTTTTATTTTACCAGTAGAGATTAAGGCATGCAACAACCTAAAAGCTGACCCCCACAAGATGACTCTGCCTGGCTTACCCTGAACACAGGATGCTGCATCTTAGTCTTAGTGTTGCATCTCTATTGAGAAAAGCAAACAAGGCAGGTGTAAACTGAAAGATTTACGGGCTTCCTGGTGCCCAAGGGCAAGCTCTACTGGGAAGCACATCTTTAATATTTGTCTAACTTTCTGGGAGAGTCAAGAACTCCTTCAATTTGTTACAGAGTTTCCAGGTGCAAAAGAGGGGCAACGTCCCCCCCAATTACTTTTAAAAGGTTAGCCAAAGAATAATTGAGTTGGCTTCTAATTAGAATAATTAAATTCTAATTAGATTAATGAAAACTCCCTCTAGGAGAAGGATGTCTAGTGGATAAGAGAAAGGCTGAGTATGTTGTCTAACTAGACCTTAATAAAGCCTTTGACACTGTTTTCCACAGCATTGACCTGGAGGAACTGGCTGCTCCTGGCTAGGAAGGGTGAACTGTTTGCTGGGTAAAAACCAAATGGATGGCCAGGCCCAGAGGGTGAGGGTGAATGGAGTTGCATCCATCTGTTGTCTGGTCACCTGTGATGTTCCCCAGGGCTCAGTACTGGGTCCAGTCCTGTTTAATACCTTTATCAATGATTTGGGCAAGAGGATTGAGCCTGCTGTCAGTCAGTTCACAGGTGCCACAAAGCTGGGCAGGAGTGTTGATCTGCTGGAGAGCAGGAAGGCTCTGCAGAGGGGTCTGGACAGGCTGGATCGATAGGCCGAGATCAGTGGTGTGAGGTTCAACAAGGCAAAGCGCCAGGTCCTGCCTTTGGGTCACAATAACCCCAGGCAGTGCTGGAGGACAGAGAAGCTGGAAAGGTGCCTGGAAAAAAAGGACCTGGGGGTGAGCATGAGCCAGCAGTGCCCAGGTGGCCCAGAAGGCCATTGGCATTTGGGCCTGTATCAGCAATAGTGTGGCCAGCAGGATGAGGGCAGTGATTGTCCCCCTGTACTCAGCACTGGTGAGACCACACCTCAAATCTTGTGCTCAGTTTTGGGCTTCTTGCTGCAAGAAGGACATTGTGGGGCTGGAGAGTGTCCAGAGAAGAGCAATGGAGCTGGTGAAGGGTCTGGAGCACAAGTCTGATGAGGACCTGCTGTGGCTGTTTAGCCTGAAGAAAAGGAAACTGAGGAGGGACCTCATCAGTCACTAAAACTACTTGAGAGGAGGTTGTAGTGAGGTTTGTTTTGGTCTCTTCTCCCCGGTAACAAGCAATAGACAAGAGGAGGTGGTCTCAAGTTGTGCTGGGGGAGATTTAGATTGGATATTAGGAAAACTTTCTTCACCAAAATGAGTGTCAGGCATTGGCACAGGCTGCCCAGGGAAATGGAGCCACCATCACTGGAAGTGTTAAAAAAATATGGGGATGTGATGCTTAGGGACATGATTTAGTGGTGGACTTGGCGGTGCTGGGTAATGGGTGGACACAACAGTTTTAGAAGTCTTTCCCAACCACAACAATTCTATGATTCTGTGATTTTCCTGTACAGGCAGAAGAAGCCAGCTAATAGAGAATTTATTCTTCAAGGCTGGTGCAAATGCTCTATGCTTTAAGGACCTTTCTCAAATGTGAAATGAAATCATGGACAATAAAAAGTAAATTATGCTTTTGGTTTAGTACAAAGTGGCCATTGTGGTTGCCAGCTTATAAAAGTTTGGTGGGTGAAGTAAACCCTGTGTGTAAGGGCAGTGTTGTATTTCCAATAAAATCTATTTTAGTTTTTGAGGACTGGTGTGATACATAAATAAAATTTTCACTTTGTGACCCTCTACATGCCAGAAAGCCTAATCCTTGGCAGGTTGGGAAGGAAAAAGAAGTCGGGAGACACAATGTTCACGTTCCCACTTCCTCCCAGCGATGTCCCCAACTGGGCCAGCCCAGTTGTCATGTATGTGACTCAGGTATATTGTGCTGGCAAATGGGTTTGATCTCAGCTTGCTGCCAGCCTGTTCTTGTCCTCGGTCTCTTGATGGCAGTGGGTGGGGGCATTCTGCCAACCTGTGCCTAAGGAACAGCCAGCCCTCAGATGCAGAGCGTGGTCATGGAGAGCATCATAAAAATGGAAGGGAATTCACTGCCACAGGGAAGCAGGGCCCTGTTTGTATGAACCCTCTGTCCTGCTGAAGTTGAGTCCTTAGAATATGCCTTTAGGGTTCCTCCACAGTAAGTTTTAATATGAATGTGCAGTTACAATGTTAAGGTAAACTCCTGTATGGGAGACTTGGCGCTGTGAGACGTTCTGTCTGTCACAGCTTTACTGAGACACCCCAGGCAGCAACCCTGCCCTCACTTCTCCAAAACAACGTTCATCTTTTGCAGAAGATGCTATTATTGTAAACACAAAAATTTACCCCTTTTTTAGGATTCAGTGACACTGCCTGCTTTTTACTGCTCTGTTTCACATTGCATTGTAAAATAAAAACTTCCTAAGACTTTAAATGTGAGCTGAGGCACCTGTCTCATGTCTGTGTGCCCCAGCATTTAGAGTGGGACAGATGTCCCAGGAAAAGCTGAATTGCTATGTCAAAGTGTTGAGCCCCTCTGGTTTACCTTGTCTTCACGGCCTTTCAGCATTGAGCTTTTTGAGCTCTTACACTTGTTGCATATTCATTTGCAGTAATTAAGAACCCCTTGAAATTGTGTACCTTTACAATAATAATGCATACAGTGTGTATGGCCAAAGTGCAAATCGTTTCCGAGGAGGTTAAATCACAATTTTTCCAATATTAATATTAATGAGGCTGACCATTTGCGGTAAATCCCCTTGTAGCATCAATGTCCTTTGAGGATTTTTCTGCAGATAAATGAAGCATTCCCCTCCTTCCCTCACTACATCTGCTAACAGTGTCACTCAGTGCAGCAATAGATCAACAGTTCCTGCTAATCTGTGAAAAGGCAGAGCTTAGAACAAGTGCTTTTTGACATAATTAAAGCTACACTGCCTACCACTATTCCTGGAAGAAGTACTAGCAGAGTTTCATTAGAACAAGTAAATACAAATAGAGTTTAGCCTGAACAGTTGTCTTTGTTACAAACAAAGCCCATTAGTTAGCAAGGAGAATTTGAAGCAGGGCTGAATTCACACTGATCTCAAAGCCCTTCTCATATTTAATTTATAAACTGATGATTAATTCAGTGATTAGCTAATTCACTTGCAGTGATTAATCTAATTCATGTCTTCAGGCTAATGTTTAAGAAAGAAAAAAACCCTAGCTCTGATAGATGCACATCAATGTCCTTGTGATTAAAAAATGATCATATAATGCCCTGGAGAAAAAAGGAGAAAGGAAAGATCAAGTGAGTCGGTAGCATGATCTGTTGTAAGTTCTTGCCTAAGCTGTAGCTGTAATTTTTAGCTGTGATGTTTAAATGTGTCAGTTACTCTAATGATCAATGGTTTGAAAGCTGAATCTAAGGATCCTTCACTGTAGCTTTCCACTGTGTATTTTGAGAATGGCGTTGCTTTAGAGCAGTCCTCCAGCTCTGCCTTTTTCTCACTCGTTTGGCCAGCTGCCTGCCCACTCCCCTCCCTTTCAGCAGTATCTTTCTCATGCCTCACCAAAGTCTTTGACGAGAGCGCTTTGTACTTCTTAAATCCAGGCTGCTTTTCTCTGTTTCCAGCAGGATTTACCTCCTCTTTTGACACAACTTGTAATGATGAGAATGATTTGGGGGATTTCTCTGTATTAGACAAACTGGTCTCTTTTGGGACAGCACTGCTTTTACAGTTTAGGCCATTGCTTGGTGATGGAGCTTGATAGCTTCTGGAATCACCCACAGGGCCCTCCTCTCCTGAGCCATCATTGCTGTGCCTCTCTGACTGAGCTGAAGAGCCTAGCTGGTATTTCTCTCTTCTCTCAGCTTCACTCTTCTTTTCTGGACTACCAGTTTTATATGTTGGTTTTTCATCATGTGGTGGTGGCAAATGCTCCTTTTTGACTGTGGAATTATTTTCTTGAGGCTTCATGGGCAAATTTGAGTATGGGGACTGGCACATCCCAGAAGCTGGATCTTTGCTTTTATTTTTTACAGCATTTGCACCAGGCTTTGTAAAACTTTCAGATATAGTTCGTGGTTTTTCTCCTCCTGGAATATTTTTCTCAGGCTTCAATAATTTACTTGAAGGAGGTAACGGATGGTTACCAGAACGTTGGTATTTATCTTTCTTTTTTGCAGCCTTTTCTTCAGGTGACCTGGTGTCCTCTCCTGCTGGTATCTTTTGCTTCCTCTCTTCTGAAGTGCTTTTTTCTTGAGACTTCAGCACTTCATTTGAAGAAGGCACTTTCTCAGAATCTGGATTTCCATCCTTTTCTTTTACAGAATTAGTACCAGGCTTCTTAAAACCTGAAGAATCTGGTGTTTTTTGCTTTTGTTCTGGAGTAATTTTTTCTTGAGGCTTAACCAATGTTTCTGGTGGTATTGATGGACACTTCCTGGAACTTGGAAGTTTGTCCTTCTCTTTTGCAGTATTTGTATCAGGTGTCAGAAGATCTTCAAATCTCATTTGCTGTTTGTCTCCTGGAACATCTTCCTCATGCATTCCTGACTTTCTTGATGGAGGTAGCTGATGCTTCCCAGAAAACTGCTGCTCAATATCCTCTTTTACTGCCTCTGTTTCAGGTGATCCAGTGTCTTCTGCTGCTGGTGTCTTTTGCTTCCTCTCTCCTGAAGGGCTTCTGTCTTGACAATTTGGCACTTTGTTTAAAGCAGGTGACTGGAACTTCTCAGAGGTATGCTTAGTCTCTTTTTTGTCTGGCTTAGTTTCAGGCTTTATGAGGTCACCTGGTGACATTTGTTTCTGTGTCTCTAGAGTGGTATTGTCCTCATCAGCCATCTTATTGTCCTGACTTCTTGTGTGTCTTGGTGGCATTGAATAATTGTTGAAGTCTGACTTGATGTTTTCTAGCCCTTCACTGTCATTTGTATGTTTCATTGGCTCATCTGATGAGTCCAGGTGGTTTTTCCTGTTATTGTAATTGATGTTTTCATCTCCTGTCACATCATGTTTATGTTTCACAAAATCTCTCAGAGATGCTAGATTCTCCAAACTCTGTCCAGTATTTTTCACTCCTTGAATGTTGGTATCATGCTCTGATGAAGGTAACTGAGGTGTTTGAAGACTATAAGCATCATTCTCCTTTGAAGAGTTATTATCATGGTCCACAGTATCATTTGGTGTGAATACTGGTTCCTGCTCAAATTTATGCAAGGCATTTCTCTCTTCTTTCTCCTCTGTCTCCATCTCACTTTCATGCTTCATGTCATCATCTGAGGAGAAGAGCTTATCCCTTGTGTGTTCAGATATTTTATTTCTACTTTTTGCATCCTTCTTTTGGTCTGAGACCAATTCAGTTGATGAAGGAATTGGATTCTCTTCTAGCATACCACATCCTTGCTTTTTGGTATCATCTAATATTGGTGTTTGGCTCTTCTCCAAGGGTAACAGGGGATTTTCTGCTAGTGTGGCTTTATTTTCATGTTTTCCTGGCTTTGTGTTTGAATGTGAAAGACAGTTCTCACGTCTCTGACATGTCTTTGTCTCTTTGTCTGTAGAATTTTCATTTTCTGTTGCATGATCTGAGAATAGTGCTTGGTTCTTAAAATCACATATGGTTTTCTTCTCCCCCATTGTGTCATTCCCACAATTTGTCAACTCATCTGAAGGGGGGTGTGGATGCTTCTCACAGCCATGGCTGTCATGCTCATGTTCCACAGCACCAGCTCCCTGTCCCACCAGATCAAGAGGTGGAAGTGCCAGAGGATTTCCAAGAGTGCGATGGATACCTTGTCCTGCAATCCCACTCATCGATATTGGTAAAGAGGTTGACACGGGTGGCTGCCATGCCTCAGAGTCAGGCCAGGGCATCTCATCTGCAGTGTCCTCTTCATGCTCAATGACAGATTCAGATGGCTTGTGGCAGGTCTCCAGGTCAGTGAAGGAACTCCTTTGTAAGGCTTGGTTGTTTGAGTGATTCATCACTTCATTTGATGACGATAATTTGTCCTTCCCAAAATCTTCTTCTGAAATAAAGGAATTGTGCTTCACAAGGTCACCTGGTAAAGGGCTTTGTGTTTTTCCCAAAGAAGTAGTATCCTCTTCTGATGCAGCACCAGGCTTTAGCTCCAGGCTCTCATTTGAGGAGAGTGTAGGTTTGTTCTGATTTGCATCTGGAACTTGTATGTCCCTACTGGAAACATCAAAGTTATTTTGTGAGCTAAAATTCATTTGAGGAGGCTGAGGCTGCATTGTTTTTAATTCATTTTGCATTTGGCTGTTGGGTGTCTTATTTTCCTCCTCTATATTTGGGACATCACTATCATTTTTGCTAGAAGACATTTTGTCTTCACTGTGAAATGTTGCTTCTTTTTTGGCTTCCTTAGAATATTTGCCTCTTAAATCCAGTGCCTCTATTGGTGCCTTTGTGCCAGAAGCTGGTATTAGGACAGTTAGCTGTTGATCATCCACTGAAGGCTCAAATTCACAAGATGCTGAAAATTTTGGAGAGCAAAATGGCGGTATGTTTTCCAGTACTTTCTGCTCTGGAACACATTTTTGGCTTGCAAAGAAAGGGTCTTTTTCTGGCTCTGTGAGCTCTTTGTCATCTTCATCTGAACCATATACATACAGAGATATTTCAGGAATCTGAATTTCAGGAATCAGGAATCTGAATCCTGGTTTAGTATCCTGAGGACTTTGTTCATGGGATCCTTCAGCTGCGCTAGAGTCAAGTGAGTCAGAAGGTGGGCTGTCTTCCTCAACATGTTGCAGAGCATTGGTAATTCCCAATAGTGAAGATGTGTCAGGCCCAGCTGGCATGTTAGTCCTGTCACAATCTAGACCACATTCAGGTAAGGGGGGAATGCAGTCTGCAAGAGCTTTGTTTTTATGAGTAGTTGAAGAGTTATTTAGAACAGGATGAAAGTTGGGTCCCTGTTTTGTGGAATCTGTTTTATCCTCAGCACAGTCCTTTGCATCTGACATGGCCTCTGCTGCCACCAGTAACTCTTCTTTGTCCTCCCTGTCCTGTGCTGCATTTCCCAGGGTTTTGTTTTCTCTGTGGTCTCTGTTGGATCCCTCCTTTTCCTTCAGTAGTGTGCCATGACCAAAAGGCTGCTTTGTGGCATTATTTTTCGACCAGCTCCAAGGATGGTTAATTTTGGTAGCCATGCTGAATCTGGGCACTGGGACCATGGAGCACACTAAATTTTGGGACTCTGGACTCTTTATACCTGTGGCTGTCATTGCTGCCATGCGCAGCACTCTGACCTCAGGCTTACGAATAGCTTTTCTGCTGGGGAAGTTTTTAGTCTTTCTCTCACCTTTATGCAAGAGCGATGCTTTCACCTCTGCAGCTGAGCAGAGAGTGCTTTGTTCAAACTTCTCCTTCAGTTTGGACAAGACTGAATTCTTGTTGACTATTTTTGGCAAACTGCTGTTTGTTCCCTTCTTTTTCCAGCTGGGAGACTTCTCCTTGGCTTCTTTTTCTTCGGCAGCTAAAAATTTCTTCAGGATGTTCTTCACTGTGTTTTTTCCAGTCACACTAGTCCACCTTGCCCTCTCGCTGGGTGCTGTGTCTGCATCCTCCTCCACTGCTTTTCCATCTCCCTTCCTGTCTCTATTTCTGTCCAGCTTGTTACCAGCCCTGCTCACCCACATCTTCTCTTTAATGACCAGTTTGCCGACTTCTCTTCTCTTCTTGGTGTACGGCTCACGATTGTTGTTTAGAAACCTGGACCGCAAGAGCTGAAATCTGGTTGGATACTGAACCCTGATTGGATCTGGACATGGCTGGTTAGAGCTCACCTGGTTTTCTTTACCTTCTGCCCATTTCGTCCTCTTGTTGCTGATCTGTAGATCGCCGGCTGCGAGCTCGGTGACGTATAGCAGCAGGCTGCTGAGAACAGCAAAGGCTCCTTGCTCTGTTGCCATCCTATTGAGCTTCTTCTTCAGCACCAGAGGGTCTATAAGCATCTTATTATCTCCACAGAAGTGTGTGCTTTTGGTGCTGTGCAAGAGAAAACATAAATGTCTTTTCAAGTTGTCAGCATTGTCACTACCTTCTTACTTTGCTTTAATGGCATGCTGCTACGCATGAAATGGGAAAAAAAACCACTTAAATTTAGAACTTCTCAAGAGAGTTGATGTTAGTGGCCTGTTAAAAAGCATGCAAAGTGCTCAACAAGCTTCATGAGGCATGTGTAGCAGGAATGTCAGGGCTTCACATTGTCCCACACAGCATTGTCAGCTTTCTTCTGTGTTTTGTGGGCAGTGGAAGCACCTAGGGAAGCAAGCAATGCTAGTTGGAATCACTACATCTCCTCTGTGCCACTAATCCCTCATTTAGAATTACCATGTCCTAAAGTGAGGGCAACAATGAAGGCATTTTCCTTTCCTGATAGGTAAAGTGATGAGAAAGATGAAAGATAAATATGATGAGATTGCAGTTAGCATGAAACCATGGTTCTGTCTCTGGCTTATAACCATTCAAACAAAATAATATCAAGGCTGAGGGGCCCAAATGCACCACTGATGGTTTTTACTATTGGTATAGGTTAGAAATCAGTAGATACCTCCACAGAGTTAAAAAAAAAACACAGCAGGGTTGCTGTTATTTGCTTTTTGATAGCACTCAAATCCCACATCAGGACTATGCTCTTAAATCTGCTTTGTGAAGGCTATCACCACAACAACAACCCTGGCAATATCCCTTGACTACAACATCTTTTAATCTGGAGGAAGAAGGATGGTATGTTGGACCTTTGCTTGTTTAAAGAATCAGGCCCTTGGACAGCTGGGGATTTAGGCAATGCTTTAATTGGTGTGGATCAGTTACTAAATAAAATACTGAACTCAGCACAAAAGCTGGAGCTTGAACTCAATAACAATAGATGGGTCTAGGAGGGAAAAAATCGAAAGGTGTCATCTTTCTGACACCATGAAAAGCTGGAAGGTTACTTCACCGTGCAGTGAAATACCTTCATGCACAGAATGCAGCCTGCATACCCGCAGGGGATTAATTTTTATGACCAGAAGTGGAATAAAAAAAATTCTTTAAATTAAATCCACGTGTAGGAAATGAAGAAAGGCTGCAAAGAGGGTCATCCTTTAGGGAGTGTCAAGCTCGGAAAGTTGGGGAAGGCCCAGCTGTGCCCCAGCAGCTGGCACACCATGGTCTCTGAGAGAAACTGGACCCGTTCCCCCACTGTGATATTATGGAGGCTGTTTGCAAAGTGAAGGGCTGGTCCTTGTCCAGTTGGGTTGTGATATTTGGATTCCACTTGGCTGCATTTCAAGTGCACATATTGAAAATTACATCCCTCAGCAGGGGGATGCATTTGCCATCTTGAATGGAAGAAGGTCTATTTATAATGACTTTGTAGGTATTTTTAAAGGCCAATAAAAGAAAAAAGCCTGACAACTGGCCCATGTCTAATATGACAAACAATATCTCGTAGGTTTTGATAGGGAATGACCACATTTCAGCATAGCACAGGTGGTATCATCCACTCTTTCCCTTTCCAAGTTGACTACAGCCAAAGAGGCAAAGCTTCTATGTTACACCAAGAAGCCCATTCGTCCCAACTATGGGAATTTCCAGAATAAAGAAAGAACCAGAATTCAGAATACAATTGGCTAAAAATATCCAGGTTCATTCCCTCTCCTTGCAAGTCTGCTGATATTTTAACTGCAAGCTTACCATCCCTCTCCTCCCTAACTAGTGTCTGGTGTATTCAGAAAAACACGTGGGGCCATCAACCAATGTGCTTCAGGGTCACCTCTGATCTCTCAGAACAGCAGTGGAACCAGATGCCTTGCTTGCCTCCTCCTTCTGGACTGCTTTGGTTGCTATAAATGGCCACAGTAAAATACAGACTAGTCTTGCTTTCAGCATAGCCAAACTACTGTTGATTGTGAAGGGAAGTAGATCAGGCCCTCTCTGCTAGGAATATTCGTATGAGCTATGAAATTCAAACAACTTTGTTAAAATATACTACGAGTGAGCTCTATTCAGGGATTTCCTTTTCCATGTTAGAGTGTTATTATAGGATGCCATCTGAAATGTAGCATTTATGGGAATACTTCATTGCCTTAAGTACCAAGACATGTTGCATGGGTTGAGTGTTTGATCCATATTCACCAGCCAGCAGCAGAAAATGAACAAACAGCTATGGCACCTATTTAGGGCATCTGCAGTTCTTCCAAGATGACGTCACCTGAAAATGACCATTGTGACCATGTAAATCTGAAATGCATTCTGTGCAAGGGCAGTGGTACAATGACACTGAATTCTGAGACCACCACAAAAAATGGAGGTAGTGATGAGTCTGCTTTAACCTAGTGTTTGGGAAATACCATGGTTTCCCCTCAAGGAAGGAGGCCTAAGTAAGAGGCTTTTCATGTTTGGGAGCATGACTGCCATTTCAAAAGGCTAAGTCATCATCCCTAATTTTTCCTTACTGCCTTTTCCCAAGTTGCATCCTGCTGCTCTTAAACTATGTCATCTATCAATGAAATATAGTCGCCTCTATATCAACTACAGACAGTCAATTCTAATCCCATTGGGGATATCCAGACAGGTAGTCCCCATGCACAGGGGGAACCCCATGCCAGCAGAATTCAATTCCCAGCACTGTGAGCTATGCCATATGACAAGGCAGATACTTAGGCTCCTCCCTGATCCTGAAAATTGGCATAACATGTGCTTTATCTCCCTCACCCCTCTTTTCCCCTGGAGACACTGGTTTCCACTCTTTTTAATGACTGTGCTGTGCCTCAATGTGCTGCTGGTTATGGAAGCTGGTTTATGCTGCTGCATGATTTTCAGTGTCTGGAGGACAGACTGCTTGGAGCTGTAGAGAAGGCAAGGCCACCTTCAAAAGTTTCCTGACTTCTTGGCCTACAAATAATTAAGATGCATAAGACAGGCTGCTTAGTTACTTATTTATAGGTTTGCTGGGGACACTTATCACAGGCAGCATCAGAGTGGTAACAGCCTAATATGCTAATGGTCAGCAGTGCAACCCTATCCCACTGGCCAGCCTGTCCCAGAGAAACCTCTGCAGTGGGTACTCCTGTGTCGCAAGCAGAGGAGAGCTGAGGTGCCAAGGCGAAGGGGCAGGAGCTGGCACTCTCTCCCAGACCTGCCTGCTGCCTCCTGCACCAGCGCCCTCCAGCCTTTCCATTCAGTTAGGGGTCCAGATGCTGCTGAGTAGCAGGGCATGGTGGCATCCCATGGCATTTGCTAAAAGCATACATTTGTAGGATTTTCTGGTTCAGTGTCTCTGGTGTGGAAAAGAGAAGGCCTTGTCTCCTAATGTTGAATTTCATGTTAAATATCTGATCACCATTTTAGACACTCTGGCAGCCCAAAGGACTGGCTATTGCAGGGACAGTGGCATGGGCAGAAGGAAACAGCATTATGGAGGCCTCATCAAAAAACAAGAAACAAATTGAAAAACACTGTCCTGCAAAAACTGTCAGAGATCAATGAGATTGGTCTGCCTTACTGTTGGTAGGCTCTGGGGAAATGGCCATGAGCTGGAGTGTGCAAAGTGCTGCATCTCATAGCGTCCCTCATCCCTGGGCATCCCTACCTGGCTCTGTGTGGTGTTTGGTCCAACAACCTGCCCCTAGATAAGGAAGAAAACCAGGAGTAGTTCTGCCCACTCAAAACGATGCGCAGGCCTTTTGAGTGTGTTCAGTGAAATGATGGCCAAGGCACTGCTCACCCCAACAGCTGCAGAAAGGGTGCTTTAGAGGTTCAGTCCTTTTTTTTTCAATGAGATTCTCTTACTGATCTCAGAAACACAACTTGGTCCTGCCCAGCTTGGATAGGAGGTAAAGTGGGAAAAATTATGAATTCCCTTAATATTTGTCAGTGATTATTTTTTTTCCTAAAGGAAGAAGAAAAGCCAAAGTACTAGAAAAAGTCCTACCTTATGCAGAATATGTTCTTCTCTCTTCTCTATTGCTGAATTTATTACAGGAGTGCTACAGGCATCCTAAACTAGAAGCAATGTTTTCAGAAATCTTGGTATTCTCTGGCACCAAAAGCTACTGACACAATTGCTGCCTTTGGTTTAATACATCTCCAAAGCAAACAAGAAAGCACCTTGCGAAGCTGCCAAGAGAAAACATGCTACAACAACAGAGCGAGAGGTAACGCGTAGTACGGAAAACCTTCTCATACGGACATTGTCATGCAGGCTGCTATTCCTACTGACAGGCATCACCTGCTCCTGTGTCTGCCACATAACATCCCAGTGATGATTCCAGCAATGGCTTACACGGAAAAAGGCGTAGGAAAGTACTCATGTATTTTTAGCTATCTTTTTAAAACACAGTTCAGCAGCTGGAGAAAGACAGGAGAAACCAACACCACGTAGGCAATCACACATGGTGGAAATTAGAAAGTATTACGTAGACCTCACTTTGTGAACTTCTAAAGTAAAACATGAGGTTAAATGTGGGAACAAATTTTGAGCTCACTTCTGTGTTATTTCATTGAGGATTCCATATTTGTGCCTGTGCTGCTCTTTGGGGGCATTAGGATGTCCTTCATCAAGGCCTACTGTTTGATTTGTTTGTGGTCTGCAACTTCTAACCCAATCGTAGTTTGCTGGTTTTCTTGAAAAATGAGACAATAAAAGAAAAAGAAAAAATGAAAAGAAAGGGGGAAAAAAGGGAATGGCAAAGGGAAAGGAAAAGAAAAAAGGATGGAAAAAAAAAGGACAAGAAAAAATAAAAAGAAAAAAGAAAAAAGAAAAAAGAAAAAAGAAAAAGAAAAAAGAAAAAAGAAAAAAGAAAAAAGAAAAAAGAAAAAAGAAAAAAGAAAAAAGAAAAAAGAAAAAAGAAAAAAGAAAAAGAAAAAAGAAAAAAAAAAGAAAAGTTGAAAAATAACTTGGAGACGAAAGGTGAGATGAAGTCAGGCAAGGAAAGGCAAAAAAGAACAAAAGATAATAAAATGAAAGAGGGGGAAAAAAGGAAAAAGGTAAAGCAGTTGTAACTTTTCTTCTTGGAGTTTTCATGGTGCTCAGACTTGTGAAATGTATCACAGCCTAACTGTTGACCTATTACAACTGCTTGAAGACCTCAGCCAAAAATTCTGATACTGATACAGCAACATATAATCTGTTCAATCTAAAAATAAAGACTGATACTTAGAAAATAGTGCAAGATTAATTTATTTACAAATATTTCAGCCAGTTATATTTTAGAGAAACTTTTTTTCTGAAGACTGAGGAAGAATAAAAACATAATTCAGAAATTTTAGACACATTGATCAGAAATTTTAGACACACTGATGCTTTGCTTGTTCCTTGGAGGTATTTTTAGTGTTGGCTTTTCCTTTTCTGGAAGCTTCTAATGTAACAATACCTTACACCACAGTGCTGATACAGGGATCAGTGATTCATTAAAAGCTAATCCATGAGACATTAGGTTTACAAGTGTCACAGACACATTAGATTTGAGAACAAGGAGGGACACAGTGGTGAAAGGATTGTCAAATATACAGAGAATATCCCGTGAGTGGGTACTACCATTAGTTTTGCAAGAAAGCATTAGTTCTGAAAATTAATTTCATATGTGTAATTCCTGGAAACAGCTGTTTAGGAAGTGGTATTATAGCAAGTTAGACTGAAATCAGTCAAAAGATGTTTTATTTATTTTTTGCCATTTGAGGTTTAAGCAGCACTCCTTATATTTAGAAATCCCTGCATCTGTAAAAAACCCACAAATATCACTTATATCTAATCAGTCTAATGATTCTAATCAGTCTAATAACTCAGCTATCTTCACTTGCACGCAATGTACATAGGGCTCTTCAGACTAACTCAGGGTTACTTCCTTCACTATGAATGCCAGCCAGATATCTACAGGGTTTGATATAACCTTTATAGAAAGAGAAAATGGCAGAAACTGCTTTACTTTTCCTCCATGGATAGTCGGTAAAGATTCTCGCCCAAGAACTCGAGCCTCTCCCTTTGTTCCAGGTCCTGGTACAAGCCCTTGGGCACCTTGCTCAGGCCGTAAACCAGGCCGAACAGGCAGCCGGCGATGGAGCCAGTCGCCGCGCTCTCCCCTGCAGGTTTAAGCACAATTGCAGTGGTCTCTTAGTGTCACCTTCACACACACAACCAAAAGCTGCCCTGCCTGGAGGAGGAAGCATTCCACACTGATGGAGCACGGTGGGGGCGTGTTGGGTCAGTCCTAAAGGCTAAGGATGCCTAAAGTAAGAGAATGATGCCAAAGCAAGCACATGGAGATGCCACTGTGGTGTGCACTCCTGGGCTGGGAGCTCACTTGGTTTCGGGAAAATCTACCCCAGCACAGCAGCTCTTGCAGGCAGCTAGCCATTGCTAAGAACAAAGCAGGGAATAATAGTTCCAGAGGTGTCTACTACAAAACAAAGGTTCTGGACTGGAGAGTGTCCCTTCCCTCCTCAGAGCACAGCACAGCACAGTGCAGGCTCTAAAACACCCAGCCTTGCTGAGGAGCACTGATGCTCTGTGCATGCACTGCCTGTGGGTTTGTGCCTGCCAGGGTCTGCAATGGGGGACTGCGAGCTCTCACCACTGTGTTGGGACAGGCGAGAGACTCAGAGCCTCTGCAAAGGGCCCACCCCACATAGGGGGGGAGTGGGTGATTCAGGGCTGGGGTCCTATCCCCCAGTTATGCTGGCCCTCACAAAAGCCCAGCAAGATTTGTCTGCTAATGATAAAGTTCCCTCTCAGAAAGCTGTGTGCCTTCAAGTGCTAGATTTTATTTGGCTGGCACTTGTTTGGGTGCTGCATTATTTTTCTCCCTTACTTGGTTTCATTACATGCAGCTAAAAGGTTGTTTTCCAGAGGCACTCATGTTCTGGCAGCATCTGCCAGCCCTTTAGAAAGCCACACTGGACTTACTCCTCATGCACCTCTGGCAGAACCATGAGATGTAGATGAAGAAGCATTTGAAAAGTGCTGTAAATGGCTTGTGTGGCAGCTGCTGCCAGAAGAATGGGGTTTAGAGGCTAAAACCAGACATGAGAATGTTACAGTCAACATGGCAGACTGGCCAACAGAGGCAGCTGACAGCAAGGAAGGCTCTATCCCGGCCCTGGCGAGGGAGCAGGGGTGGGAAGCACAGGGGACCCTCACCTCCATGGAACATGGAGCGGTTGCAGAGCTCTGTCCAGTCCCCACCGCAGCCCATGAGGGCGTCGTACGCGATCATGGGGGCGTCGTGGCCTCGTCTTCCCCCCCGGCCTTCAGAGCTCCAGCGCCGGTACGTCTGTGGGAGAGACAGTGCTGGCAGGGCAGGGCAGAGCAGGGGAGGGCAGAGCAGAGCAGGGCAGAGCAGGGCAGGGCAGAGCAGGGCAGGGCAGAGCAGGGCAGGGCAGGGCAGGGCAGGGCAGAGCAGGGCAGGGCAGGGCAGGGCAGGGCAGGGCAGGGCAGAGCAGGGCAGGGCAGGGCAGGGCAGAGCAGGGCAGGGCACTGGAGCTGCAGGCGTGGGGCATTGGCCACGCCAGGCTGGCATCTCCCCTGCTGAGTGGGAACAGCTCATTGGGCTGGGAAAGGGCAGCAGGGGCTGTGCTGTGGCTCCTCTGGTGCGGCGTGGGACAAGCCGCAGCGGCAGCTCCAGCACTCCTGGTGATGCCTGAGGTGCTGGTACAAGCCTGCACTCCAGCTTAATGCACTAGGCCAAGAGGATGGTTTAAGCAAGCCAGAAATGCCAAAAAGTAGATCAAGACAGATTTCAAGCTCACGTCCTAGAAATTCCTTATCATATAAAAAATTATGGTTGGCAAGGACATACTTTGTCAGTCCTCTTACCACCTCTGAGATATTCTCAACTCATCACACATATGCAAATGTTTCAATTAGCCAAATTTTCACTGGGAGGGGGGGTGAAAATGTTCTGATCCAGTAATTTCTTTAGGGCCTTAGGTTCAGACTATATAATTCAAGCCCCTTTCTCTGTCTTTTTCTTGCCAAGCCTTTTCTCTCCTCTTCTAAAAGGAGTTGTTGAACAAAAGGGAAAATAATTTGCAAATGTAAGAAATAGTTCTTCCCCAGGAGAAGAAGGCAGAAGAAAGAACTCCAAACCCACAGTTTGGAGATTTGCAAAGAAAAATTGGATTTTCTCTAAAGCAGATATCTCCAGCCCCAAATCCCCAAATTATCTTAACACGAATAAATTTATAGTTAAAAAATATCGCCCTAAGAGATGGGCAGCTTTATTTCCTGAAGTTTAACTTACATCATGGCAAGTTGAATGTTCCTGATTGGCTGGCTCTTGGCTTCTGCAACATGTGTGAACAGTTGGCATTTCTCTCTGTTCACTTTCACCTGAGCTATTTCATACTTGGTTGAGGTTTACAGGTCTATCTACACATATATCAAACATGGCAGAGTTGGACAACAGCTTCACTCTATGCTTTCTTTTTTTTTTTTTTTTTTTCTTTTTTTCTTTTTTTTGCAATTTAGAGAGATTATTTATGCCTTTATGCCATGCTCTGCCCCGTGCAAATTTCCAGCCCTATTGCTGCAGAGTTTGGATGCTGGTGGAGCAGCACAGAACACTTTCAATGCTACCAAAGGCAGGAGGGCTCAGCACGGAGGGGCTATTCTGGGTGTGCAGCCAGACTGCTCAAGTGTCACTCCAGTTATTCCTCCTCATTCCTGATGCTCTGCACACGTCCGATGTCATCTCGCCTTGCTGAAACAGCTTTACATTGCAGATAGCTGTCCTGGGACTGAACCTGGCAGGACTTAACTGCCCCAAGGCAGCACTTCCCAAACTGCTTCATTCTCCTTTCAGCTCCAGCGCCTTTGTGCAGCCCTATGCTGTGCTGTGGCACCAGCCCAGCTTCCCTTGGATGGGCCAGCAAGGACCGAGGACTTTGACTGGGTGTTAGCATGCACTCTCCTGCTGAAGGCACTGAGCTGCTGCCAAGCCCAGGAAGTAATTCACGTGTCGCCTCCTTGCTGTCAACCCCTGCCACCAGTAATTACAGCTGCTTCTGACTTCCCCACCCTTCAGGAGCTGACCTCCTGCTGGCTAGCACTCCTTTTCCATTCTTTTTCCCCCTCCTTTCTGGGTTCTTTCTCACTGCTGGTTTAAGCATTTTCATCTTAAGGGAACAAGGTCCTTATAGTCTAATTATCTATAGATGGATGACTTTGGTTTTGTTCCTCCCTCGTTTGTGGCACATTGTGTCCATCACAGGAAAGTGAGTCAGGTGAGTATTTTGTTTGCAGAACCAAGGCTGATCCCACGTGTTGAGCAATGTCTGCCCATTCACCATGTATCTAACATCTTCCAAAGGCACATCACTGAAAAATTATATATACCAGCTTATAGGGAGTTTGGCCTTTGCTGCTAAGCATTTCAAGGTGTGATTTCTTTCTGGGAGGGAATTTGCCTTTGAAAGATGCTTGGATCAATCCAAGCCACATTTGAGAGCTTCACTTTCACATACAGCTGGCACTGTGCCTGCAGAAAGGTGCACCTGGCCAAGCAGGAACGTGCATGTTCCTGTGGGCAAGAGTTGTGCCAGATACTGGTGCTCTGTTAACTGCATGTGGAAAGGCAACTGGCTGTATTCCCAAGCACAAGGGGACAGCTAGTCTGGAGGGAAGGCAAAGGGAGGGCACTCCTGGGAAAAAGGCAGGCAGAATGGTTACCTTCTCCTCATCTATTCTTTCCACAGCTACTAGCACACTAATGAAGTGTCTCGACTTCTGCCAGGCTATGATCTCTGCCTGATGGGGGAATTTGAGGGTCAAGCACCATTTTTCCTTTCTTGTCAAAATACATAGCTCAGTAGGCCAAAATAGTTGGGCTAGGGTAATGGAGGTAAATTTTGCTTCTGCATTAAAAATTCATACAGTTCTCTCTTGAAATGATCATGAGAAATTACTGTTGGGTTTAATCTCTCCTAAAGCTTTGCAGAGACTCCAGTAGTACTGGAAGGAGTATAAAACTAGTAGCAAATTCATGGCACTGAATTAGTAAAATAAACCTGGAAGGGAATATTCTTTATATTTAGAGTGAGCAATTTGTTATTATCCACAGTCAATCAGACTTCCATAGGCACCTTTCACTGCACAGATAATCACCTAAAAATACACAAAGTTACTCGTAAGCATAGAACTATACTTACATAATCTGGAAAAAAGGGATTGATTTATGGCAAAAGGTGTCAAGAACCACATACTTATTGCTTAGCTGCTAAGTGGAGAGTTTTGTGGGGTGCCAGCCCATATCAGATAGCTGTAAACAGCAGGGAAGAAGACACATTATTTCTCTCGAGTTAAGAAGATATAACCAGCAAAGAAAAGATCAAGTACATTATAAAATAGTATCTCATGGAATGTGGTGAAACACCATCTCTCAAGACACTTAAAACTAGCTTGGCACAGGCCAGGTTGGCAGTGAATCAATCACTTGGGATGTCTGTCTTCTGCTTGAAGGACCAGAAAATCATAGACTGCTTTGGATTGGAAGAGACCTTTAAAGCCCACTGAGTTCCAGTCCCCTGCCATGAGCTGGGGATCCTGCCACATCCTCCACTAAACATGAGCAAATCCAGCTTCTAATACCTGGGGGTATTTTTATCAGACTCTGGCCACAGTTCCATTAGGCTTTGATGATTGCCCCAGGCAGGACATCTGCCTTTTCCACCCTCAGATAGCCATGGCCCATATTTTGTACCTGCTCTGGGTACCAGACCATTAAGCCTGCCTCTCTGCACTGTTTTCTCCCATTGCAGCAAACACAGGACTGGTCATAACTGCTTTTCTTTTAAGCTAACGCGTACCAGAGTTGTTTTTTTCTTTCTTGAAATAAAAAAAATTAAAAATTTAAAATTAAAAAAAAAAAAATTCCTGACTACTCTGGCAGTGGAATCAGTTGAAAAATAGTGGTGTATCACTTTGAAAATACCTCTGTTGGTTCAGAGCCATCCCAAGAACTTTTGGAAGTTGCAGTTACCTTTTCTCTCTCCTCTGCATCATAGTTGGCTGGAAAGACAGGTTGATTCTGATTTTCCTCATTGATTTCTCTCTCCTCCAAATAAAACTGCCACTTGGCTTCAAAGTAAAACCAGTGCTCTTGATATTCTGAAGGCAAAATAAAGTAATGATGTAGTATTTCATTTCAAGAACAATTTCAGTTCTATTTTAACATATTTTAAGGATAATGACAGTATTGACTGACATGAAACCCCAGGTATTTTACAGTAATGTACCGCATTTATACTAAGTACGTATGGAGTAGGACATCTAATTGAAAACAGAGGATGCAATGAAGAAAATACTTTCAGAATTTTGTGCTATTTTAATGTCATTTAAGATATATCAAGATGAAATTTTACAAGAATTTACTGAAGAGCACTGCAAGGAAAAGATAAGAGTCAACAAAAAGAAAATAATCAATTCTTTGTCAGTTTTTATTCTTTTTATTTATTTTTATTATTATAGGGAAGTCCAAAATTCTCATTTGCATATATTATAATACATATCAAGTGTAGCAAAGGGATGAATAACACACACATCTGCTACCTGTGCCCATAGAAATAAGCCTTTTTAAATAAACATGTCTTTCTCCTTTTTTTCTGTCACTTTGGGATATGATCTCTAATCATGCTTAATGTTCCCCACGTAAATAAACTTATTAAATTTAGTTTATGTTCAAGGCAATGCTCTGGTTCACCCTTTTTATAAAGGCTTAAAAAGGCACCTATGTCAGCCACACTGGACTGTTAAGCACATACACATGCACCTACCTGCCTGCAGAACTGAGGCCTGAGGGAAGCCCTGCCTGGCAAGCTGAAGGGGGTCAGGAATTAGAGAACAGTGATGTGGCCTGGATGGCTAAGTATACCAAGGCAAACTAGCAATTTGGGATGGGACTATGGGTGTAAAATAAATTTAACTCCCACTTTTTCCCTGTCTCTCTCCTGCTTGGCTGCTCAGTGGCTGAGAAGTGCACACACAACCAAACCTGAAGGATGATTTTGCTTCTTTTCCTAAAATGCCACAGTGGTGACTTTCTTTGGCAATTAAGATCTTTAAGGGGCTTTTTTTCTAAAAATCCAAGCTGCTTTGTAGAACCTGATACTTTCACAGAGTAAAAATTCATTTCATTTCCAGTATCACCTGGAAATGTCCAGCTGCCCTTTTTCTGAGTCTATGACCCAGCATGGCCTCATTTCAAAGAAACCATTCACCAGAACCCTAAAAAAGGGAGGTGTTTACAAAAATAGAGTGAAAGGGCATTTACAGCCATCAGGCCAAGGAGAGCATCTAGATGTATATATAGCATCTAGAGGAAAACAAATGTAAGCAAAGCAAATGTAAACTATCAACGCCCACTGCAGCAGCTGGTTATGACAGTTTTTAGAAATGTGAGTGACCTGACCTCTTTCTTTTTTTGTTGGCTTTTTGTTTGTTTGTGAGGGCTTTTCCCCTAATTCCCCCATGACAATAAACCATAAATGCCTCAAAAGGAATGTTTTCTTTTATAGCACCTTAACAAGCAAGGTGCTTGTTCCACAGTTTCAGAAATAGAGGGGTCAAACAGCTGAAGGAGATTTTTGTTGGGTGGACCTGTAGCAGGGTCAGAATCCCATGCCACTAACCCTAGCAAGGCTCTGCACCATCCCTTGAGCCCAGCCGAGGTGATGGTCACATTCAGGTCCATAGAATGATCTGGCCAGTAATTGAACTGCATATCAGAGAGGGCTGTAGAGTCAAACTCTCTGTGACATGGATAACAAACTCTGTTTGTTATCCATGGAGGATAATATAGCTAAAATAGGATTTTCTAAAACTGGAGGACTCTGTTTGGCAGGATTTCTTTGCAGCACATCTCAGCAGCCAAGGAGCTTAACTTTAATGCAGGACACTTTTCCCATTACCAAAATAGGATGAAGCTCAACAATACGGGCACTGGCTGGAGGGCATGCCTCAGGAGCCCAGCACACATACCTCCACACGAGGAGTCCTGCTCGGGTGGAGTGACAGGGACCTGCTGCAAAGCCACTCAGAGAGACGCTCAATCGCGTTAATCCTGCACCTGCTCCTCATGGGTCTCTGCTAAAAAAATCCTGGTGTGCAATGAGGCACAGATGAAAATGCAGGGTCTTTCAGAAAGCCTTCCTGGAGCTCCTTTCAGATTTTAAAGCAGCAGCTTTTCTTCAGGGGTAAGTTTTAATTTTTGAGTGCTCTTGAATAAAGATTTCTATAGAATTCAATCTTTCTCAACAGCTGTCCCTTAATCTCTTACCTTGATATTTCAATGTAATGATACTTGTCTGTCCATGGCAGGTCTCACCATCACAAACATCACTTCCTGGCAAGGGGGGACTAAAGTACCTCTGCCCCAAAGACCAGATGCATAGCAATAAGAAAGTAGCAGTATCAAGTTCAGTAATTGGGTGACACTTAGTTGTTTAAAACGAGGATACAACAGGTTGTATCTTAAATATTTGTTCAGAAAAGCAACAAGTCAAATCTGAATTGTGGTCAAAAGTTAACTCTTGGCCAGGAGACATCTGCAGGTGAAATTTTCCTGGCAAGATGAGGAATGTCAGTGGTTTTCCTTAAGGAAGATGCTGAACTGCGCTAATTGATGGAAGGCAGCTGAATAATTAATCTCAGCAGTCAGTTTGCCTAATAACCTGCTAAATATAATTTCCTTTCTCTCCTCTGCCCAGCAATCTCTGACGATTCCCTAAAAATAAAACTGTGCAGTAGGGCATGGTCACTGCTATTTTGCTTTATATTTTTGCCACCAATACACCAGGCAACTAACTGGTGGTATAAGAAGGTGGCACCACCTGTGAAGAGCTTACTTCTCTGAGCGGAGAAAGCAGGAGGACAACCTCTGGAGGGAGGAGAAGGGGGAAAGCAACAAGATGTAAAGACTAGGGAGTGACATTTCTTCAGTGTCTTTCCAGCTAAAGATAGCTTTAAAAAAATAAACATTTGATCTTGGTACCTGCCATGTGACGAATGGTCTTCTTACAGTATTCTTCAGCCATGGGCACAACCTTCATCATCTCTCTTCCCCACTGCGCAAGGGGTTTCCCTTGTATTGCATATGCCACAAAGAGAGCTGTGCATAGGGACCCTAGAAAACCTGGAATTCACAAATAACGAGGATTACCAGTGTGCATCTGTGCTGGTACCATCCTTTTTGTCCTTGTTTTTCCTTTTAAAATCACCAGTGGAATGTCTCGTGGCTGTCAGGTAGATTAGCAAATGTACACAACCCATCTCTGCCTGACTCGTGGCATGTCGAGATTATTGGCTAATGAGTGCTGCCCGTTGGTTTGCGACTTATCTTACATAGAAGGGAGCTTGTGTTCTCAGCGGTGTAATGTGATAGAAATTGAGGTAGGGATCAAAAATAAACATCATCTACCAATGGGATACTGAAAATCTTCTAATTGAAGTCACATGAAATAATTGACTTGTACAAAGTGATTCAATTACAGGCTATATCAGCTTGTTTACAGCATCATCCAGCCCAAGAGTGGTGGTTGCTAGATCTAAGACCATTTCTGTCTCATTTGACTCTAAGGGAACAAACCCATGTCCCCTTAGAAGAAAGAAGAAATTGTCCAAGAAAGACATGCTGGTATTCTATTTCAGTTACAAATATTTCAACATTTTAAATATTAAAAATATTACAAATATTGTAACTGTTGATGGGCACTCAACACTTCCATGACACCAGAAACAGTCGGCTCATTTCTTGCATTTACTTGTGCTCTTGGCATTCTGTCAAGGGCAAAAAACCAACCTGGTGCAGTATGCAAAAGAAGCTTAAGAAAACCAGACAGTCATTTAAATAAATCCAAGCTGAACAAAGTACTGATGCAGGTGCTTCTCTCGGTGCATGGGTCCAAAAGCGTTCACCCATGCATAGAGGTAATCATGACTTTTGTGTTTTGCTGGAGGTAAAACAAAATTATCTTAGGAGGTGACAAGCCCAGATGAGGTGATTACTAATTCCTTCTGCCACAAGACTTGCAATACTGGGTCAGGCCCAAGGCACATCCAACTTGAGTCCCATAGATGTTTTTGTAAAGAATAACAGCCCGTGTATCTATCTTGCTCAGATAGAGAGCATCTAGCCCAGATGCCACAAAGATCCTTGAGGGACACATTTACTGTGAAGGTGGCAGCAGAAGGTTTAGAGTGTGAATCAAAAGGCTAGCTGGGGGCAGTGGGACAGCTCACTCAGAGGGTGGCAGAGGCTGGGGTGTGTCCTGAAGGTTTTCCAGGGGCTGGCACTCTCCTCCTGCCCACTCCCCAGGCTGCCCACCCACTGCTGCTGTTGCCCTGCTGCCCCTGCTCATGGTAGCCCTCACACAGCCTGCTGCTCCTCACTGGGGAAGAAAGCACACCAGCCAAGGTGTCTGCCTCTGGAAGACAGAGGCAGCCCCAGAGTGAAGTGGTTTGGCTTCTCCATTCCCCAGAGCAACTAGGCTACTTTTAGGGGTCATTCTAATTACACAGCTTGTTTGATTTTGACAAGACAGCCTCTTTGCCTGGTCTCCTTTGAACCCAGGCATACCCATGGACTTTGCAGCTGCCTGTAGCATCAAGGTCTGAGGCTTCACTGTGCATAACATGGACAAGTATTTCCTTTGTCTGCTTGTTTCAGTCCCAGCTGACACACTGGTTGGGTTTTCTGAGTCTGAGTTATGAGGAACATAACTGGCATCTCTCTGACACATTTCAGGATGGCAGTGAGGTGCATGTGGCCCTTCCACCCCTCTCCACCCCTCCAGCCTCCCTGCTGTGCTACTTATTTCTTTTCCCAGCTGAAAACTTTCTAGATGTAATTTCTAGATGGAAGGTGTCTGACAACTTGGATCCTCCTTGCTGCCATTTTCTGGGTCTCATAAGCCCTTTCTGACGTGATGGATGTAGACTACAAGCAGCCTTACGGCTGCTAATGCACCACGGACTTTACATACCAGCCTAATTTTCTGCTTTGTTTTGAATGCTTTTCCCCTAATTCAATGGCATCCTTATGGCTTTTCTGACTGCGTCATAGCAGTGAGCATGTTGAACATGTCACCATTCATTATGGTTTTATTTATTGCTGTTTAAAACAGACAGAATGAATACATGTTTACATAGCATAAAATTATCAAAATGACAGACCTGAATATTACAAACAACATTAAATCTGCTTATTTAGGTTTTGTTTAGAAAATGTTTCAGATTGTATCCTAATGGGTTTTTTTTTGGCTTACTAACTTTACCTACAGCGGTTGGATATGACAAAACCTGCCAAGAGAAAAATGTTGTTTTCCCCTGAACCATAAATTTGCATGGTAACAGTGAGTCATCTAGATATACATGAATCCTAAAATTTGATCATAAAAGTAAATTTTTTTTTCAAGAAGTTGAGTCAAACCAATCAATAATCAAGTTTAAATATTAACACCTAAAGTAACCACTAAAAGTATAGACATGCCTCTAAGAACACAGGAAGTTAAAAGCAAGAACTCCCAAGAAAACTGTCTCTTTAGTTCCAATCATCAAAAAAAATGCAGTAGTAATCCAAAAAAACCTACTTCAATAACCAACAACACAAAAATAACAAAACCAAAAAGAAAACTAAAAAAAAAAAATACCCTCTATCTTCAAAAAAAAAAAAAATCTCTATTCCTAAACCCTTAACCCCCCAAAAAAATTAAAAAAAACTATAATCCCAAAATAAAAAACTAAACTGTTATCTCTTTTAATCCATAACAAAACATCCTTAAAAAAACCCTATAAACAATCTATCCATACACAATAATAAAAACACTATAACATAAAAAAAAAAAATCACACTAACAAATTTTCTCCAAACAATTACCATATATAACAAGGAAACACAAGAAATAACAACTGTGTTTCCTAAAAAGTCTATAACACAAAAAAAACTTCTCTCTCCCTTAATAAACTAAATATTAATTACCTAAAAAGTAGTAATTTAATCAAAAATCCCAAGTAACATTTCATAGTAGTTATTTTAAAAATTAAGAAAAAGAAAAGTGTTTTTAAAAATCTTCATCCTAAATTTAGTGTGTATGTCTTCTATAGTAGTAAGTTAATAAAGTTTTTTTTTTCCTTTATTATTAAACTTAAACCTACTCTACTCTATTCCTAATAACATCTCACAACATTTATTTAAAAAAGTATATTTTCATAAAAACACTAACATTACACCAATATCAAACCATAACAGAAACTAACATGAATATGCTTTGGACAAGGCAGGTTATGTTTAGATACTGGGATTTTAGGAGAGAAAACAACTATGCTTGAGGATAATATACAAGCAAATATATAAGCAATATACACTTGTATGTGTTAACCAAGCAAAGTTCAAACTGAGGCCTTGAAGCCTGCAAAGCAGGAGTGGTTTAACCAGGGAAGTTCACAGGAGCCACGTTGGTCCCTGCAGAAGAGCAAAGCTGCTTTAGGGGATGTCAGAGTGCAGGCATTACCTGTGGGATGGTTATGAGTCATTCGTCCACACTCGATGCTCACTTCAATAAGTGACTCCAGCCTTTCTGGCTTCCAGTATCGCATCCCTAAACACATGGCTTTTGTGGAAGCTCCAAATCCAGAACCTAAAGTAAAAGGATAACAACATGTATTTAAAAGGAAATTGTTCTCAAACAAATATGTTGATAAAATGTGAGACAAGCACGCTTCATTAAATCAGCTCATGTGTGGGAAGGGAACTCCTCAGGGAATGGGAAATTACCATGCAAAATGAGTTACAAGTTTTGAAAGTTTCTTGCGAGGAATTTTGCTCCTCCACAGTCATTCTGGTTTTACAGCTATATTCCAATATAATCAAGTGCTATGAAGACCATAGTGGGCTCAGAAAGCCGTGTGTTCTCTTGTTCACAGGGTTTGTTTGATCCAAACTCTCATCCCGTCTTCACTCATTTTTGGCTGACACTGCTGTTTTGCTTCCTCCAGGTACCCACACCAGAAACAGAACTTTGAGAAACAGATACATTTTCCTACACCCTTATTTGATAGTTGTAAACACATAATTAAAACACTTTATATGAACTTCACAGTTCATCTTTCAATTTTAATGCATGTTTCGTCCTGGAGAGCCTCACCAGTTTCTGCTACATACAAAAATAATGTGTCCAAAAGAAACGAAAGGCTACTGAGCCAAATCCTACAAAGTTAGGCAATGTCAGAACTGAAGTTTCCCATTCAACCTGAAATTAGTGCCTGCTGTGCTACAGCCAAGCTACACTTACCAAGCTTAGTCTTGGGAACCTCCACCCCCATGTAGCACAAAATTTGTTTATCGAAGAGCTAATTCAAAATTTCTTTTACTCCTTAGCACTGAATGTGTGATCCCAGGTGTTCAACTTTTAAACACTTCATTGAATGGAGTTAAACTTACTAATGAGTTTCTCTGCAGTACTTATCACAGTAATTTTAGGATCCCAGGGAAGTTTTAATGAGCTTATCTTCACCAGGCACCAGGGAGGTGATTATCTCCTCTTTGCAGCTGGTGAGCCAATGCCCAAAAAAGCATTAACTCATTGCAGGCAACCACCCTGAGATGGGTAGGCTTCTATTTTTCAAGGTACTTGGCATTTTTCAGCGCTGCCTTTGCTCAATCACACTTCCCAGTGACCTTGGGAATAGCTGAGAGCAATCAGCATTTCTCTTCTAGGTTCCTGTAAGATAAAGGGCGTATTTATGCTACCTAATTTTAGCTTCTGTGAACCTGCATTAGGAGCCCAATCTCCTTGTCTTTCCCAGGCAGGCAGCATGGAGAAATGCAGTATGTCCATTAGTGTGTATGATGGCATAGTAGGGGCAACTCGGGGGCCAGAGTGAATCGAAGCAGCAGATGCCAAGGAGCCAGGGTCACAGCTTTCAGTAACTTATCTGGAGAAGGGCCCTCAGCTGCTCCACTGGACTTTGCTGTGACAGCAGCAGGGGTTCTTTTGGAACACCTCTTGCCATCAAGTCTCATGCCAAATGACTTCAGCTCCAATGTCCTGAGATTATGAGTGTGATCCAAGTGGAGTAGTGGAGGTGGCAGTGAGATCTACTTCAAGCCAAACTGAAGTCTGAGCCAAATTAACATAAACCACCTACTGGCATTTCCAGGTGCAATATCTGAATTTCCCTCTTAGGAAAAGAGTTCTTCCTCTCCCCTAGAGCAGCTGTCCAGGAGCAGATAAAACTGTCTGCCTAGCCCATAGATCACATAGAAACCACAAGGAAGAGTCAGGAGGGAAATCCAGTCTTCCAGGGCACCGCTCAACCGGAAGAAATATCTCCTGCTTGCAAGACCAAACTCTTCATTAAATCATCTGCTGCCATAGGCTAGCAGATGAGAGTCTTCACTATGCAGACCTGGTTTTGCCAAAGGACATGGTCCATGCTGGTTATCCAAGAGGGGAGGCTCTTGCACTACACTGCTAATTAAATAACATCTCTCAGCATATCTGAAGTGGAAGGTGTATTACAGTAATCTGACTGCTGGTCTGGAGGAGCTTGTCTTTCCCACTTCATTGCGTTCCTACAGTCTGGGAAGTTCCATTAAAATCTTCTGTAGAATTAGACAAGTAAACTTGGTAACAAAAAATTCCATCACATGGAGTAACATTATACCCAGACAGAGCTTCAGGGAGCTAACTCCCATGTCCCACATCTACCATTTCAACTAAGGACACAAGGGACAGCAAGACTAGTCCAAGCAACAGGGGTGACACATGTGACAATGTAAGGACTGTCCTCCATTATCAGACCAAAGGTCAAGCCACCTCATCATGTCTGACAATGAGGAGGATACTCGAGAAAGAGTAAAAGAGAAGTACAATGACATTACCCCTTTGTACTAACTAAGCTGCTGACAATTTGTCTCCCTGATCCAGGAGGCAGCTGGCTATTCACCTTTCTGCTTAAAAACCCTTGAAGGATTTCCCCTGGGTGAATTTGCCCAGCTCATTTTTGAACTCATATGAACTGTAGCATCTGCAAATTGGCATTGGAAAATAGTTATGTAGCTTATGTAGGTGTTGTATGAAGTCCTTTTTTTTGTCTTTCTTTGAGCTCATGACCTCCAAGTTTCATTAGAAGTCCCTAGTTGCTGTCCTGGAGGAGACAGTGAATTTTTGCTGTACCTATCTATGTTTCCCAGTTATTTTCCTTTTAATTTGTGCACTACATAATTCTTTTTTAGTATGTCATACCTCAGTGTGATTTCTTTCACTCTACACCTGCAGAATAACAAAGATTAGGGTAATGGATGCTAAGCCCTGAAGAGGATGTGCCTTTTGTGACTACAGATCATTCTGCATGAAAACTTAGAGCCCAGCACCTTTATCTCCTGAGCATCTGCAGCTTAACCTTCTCTTCAACTTTCCCCTCACTTTCCTCGTTTTTCCTCACACTTTTCCCTCATGCTCCTCTGCCAATACCACCTGCAGAAAGTTCTCAAATGCTTCTAGGAGGCCCAGAAGTTGCTTCCACAGCTGCAAATAAAGACCTGCTTGGATGCTGCAGTCTCGGCCTGAAATACACATGATACAGGTAGAGGCCAGCTATTTGACTCACCATTTGACTGGCCTTTCGCAGTCACGCCAAAAGCAAATATCTGGCTCAGGGGGTACTACCTTACTCAGATTTTGGTTCCAGTTCTACAACATCAACAATCCTCTTCTGAACAATTTGAAGTTTTGGCAGTGGGTCAAAACATTTTTACCATGTCTCAGAAACAGCAAATTCATCTGCATCAAAACTTTAAACAAGTACTTACAGACAAACAGAAGCAAACACTTAATGGAGAGAATTTTAGCCTTGTGCTTATCAGTGTTGTAAATTGTAAACAAGCTCTTAAAATGGAAGGTGTTAGACAATCTTGGGCAGGTTTTCTGGTGGTCACAGGAATCTCATCAGCCTCTAACATAACCCAGGTATCTGCAATGAGTGTGGCAATGAGCATGACGTGAGGTGGCAGAGACACATAGGGCATTTTGACTTTGGGATTCAGTGTGCTGACTAAGCCCACAAGAATTTGAGCAGAGAAGCATCCATAAGCAATGCAAAATTACCTAAGTCCATGAATGCTGGCACATGAATTATTGCTGGAAGCAAGATAAGATAGAATGCCCACAGCAAATCAGCCTTTTGGTTCCAGCCCATCCAAAATATAATCTGACTTCCAGGCATTCAATCCCAGGCATTCAATGCCTGTGTCATGTTTTTGCCTCAAGAAGAATTTTGTGCTAATTCAATTAAAACTTAATTATGTCCATAGCAGTGTTGGGTCCCATAGAAGACAGAACATGTCCACTTCAGGTTCTTCTGCTCTCAGGGTGAAAAAAAGGCTTCCTGAAATTCTTATTTGTCAGACCAGATGGAGAAGGTGGCTTTTAGCTGCTAGATCTCAAGGCAGGAATTAATTTTAGATTCTTCTAGCCCAGAGTATCCCCAAAGCAGTTAGTCCATGGAAAGCTGGGGAGGAAGAAGGCTGAAAGAAGAGTGGTAGCTCCAACACTGCAGTGGACCAGGCAACAGCCATGCTCCACTGCTTGTCGAACAATGTTAAGAGCTGCTTGGGGCCAACAGTAGCTCCCACAATTTTTTTCCCCAAATTTTATCCACTGTCAGTCACAAAACACATGACAACTGCCAAAGGGGCACTTTCTCAGATCTGGCTGGCTGATAGCAGGGTGGGAAGAATACACCCTTTTCACTCCCAGCAGCTGTTGTGAGGAGCAGGGGACAAGTGAGAGATGCTTTTTTTGTCAGAGAAAACTGGCTGCAGAGACCCAGAAATAGCCGTGGCATTGTGCCACCGGGTCTTTGCCATGGTGTTGCATCAATAGGCAGCTCTGTTGAGGCAGTGTGTTCTGCAGTGGCTGAGTGACACAGTCAGTGAGCTGACACTGTTTTGTGGCTGATTATCTCTGATAATGGGGTGTCTCTACAGGCTTTCAAGATGAATTGCACTGTGTGTGTATGTGTATGCACATAGCTGTGTGCATGTTATTTAACTTGAAGTGGAAATTTTATTCATTGTAGAAGTAAATGATCATAAAGGGAAAGAAAGAAAGGGTCAGGCATAGGTAAAATAGGGTAGGAATATTAGGGATTATCAACAAAACAATCATAGCTGTTAGCAGGGCATCCAAATGGAGAAGTCTCTGCTTTCCCTCCAGTGAAAGTGTTGGTGCTTAGAGCAATTTACAGGCTTGGCATTTTGTTTCAGATCTGGTGTCACTGAAGAGATCCAAGTCTACAAATGTTTAAAGGAAAAATGGCAGAAAATATTTCTTAAAATAACCATTAAACTCAAGGACAAAGATCTGGACCCTGAGGCACAGAGCCAAGGACAAAGCCTCTTTAAATAGATGTTAAAGAGGGAGGGGTTTGCTTACAAGAGGACACAGTGCCCTACAGAAGGAATTCCTGGCAGATCTCTTGTCATCCTCAGGCAAACATGGAAACGTTTCAGGGGTAGTGGCCTTTGATGTTGGGGGGAAAAGGAAACAATTTCCATCTAGCCACAAACAGGGAGAGCATGCATTATTCTAGGCAGGCCCTCTACAAGGAAAGCAGTACCGTACCCTTTTCATTGAAGGGCGTGTGCCAGGCCAGAAGGTGGTTGTCTGGTTTTAACTCCCTGCAGCCTTCGATGGTGGCAGGGTCCGGCCGCCTGCCCGTGAGCTTGTCCACAGCATCCACATAGCGCTTCACCAGCTCCCGGTACAGGTCTTCCAAACACCAGTAATCTGCTCAGAGGAGGGAAGAGAAGGTTGTTGTGTGAAGGCAGAAAAGCAAAAAACCACAGATAACGTGCAAGCAAGCTCACTGTGCATTTGAGAAATATTCCTGTTTCCACTTCCAATACACCGAGTCACGTTTCTGGTGCCACTGTCACATTTTTACACAACATGACAGCGGGCTGGAGGGAGAATGGTCTTGACTCTCAGTTCTCATCTTTCCCTCCTTTCCTTTCCACATTTAATTCCTTCACTGTAATGATGAAGCATTCTGTTAATCAACAGTAGCTGCTGAGGACCTTTGTTTAAGCTCTGTGCTGTGAAGTCATTACAGAGACAATCAACTGCCAGCTGACAGCGTGGCTGCCGTGGGGTCTGGGTAAAGCCAACTGTGCCTGGCTCAGCCCCTGCCCATACAAACGGGAATCCAATTCAAAAATGAAAGCCTTTTTTTTTTTTTTTTTAAATTACCACGTTACAGAATCTCTTTAAAAGATATGTATGACTAGATACAAACGCAAATTGCAACTTCCTTTATTTAATCTGTATGTTATATGTATTTTGTCTAAAATTTGTAGGTCTTTCATGCAGGGATCCAAATATCTTATAATATCACAGTGACGTTTTTTTAAAAAAATACTATAAAAATCAGTAAGAGCAGTAAATCCCTACTGCCTGAAGGCAGTTTCCAACACATGAATTTCTCTCTGTAATAAGTTCACTAACAACATCTGTTTATAGATTATTTTTACCAAGTCCTACAGTCTTGCCTAAGGGGGAGCTTTCCCTCTGTTAAACATAGACTGTTTCTTCAGTATTGCTGCTTCTCTCAGCTGATGTTGTCTGTTGTTGGTCTTGAAGAATCCTGCCCTTGACTCATGTCAAGGAAAACCTTCCACTGGCATCTATTACAGCTGTGTAATCAGTGGGGACAGAGGCCAAAGGGATTTATCCAAAGGGATTTATCCACTTATATATTTTCTACATACTTAGAGAAATCCCATTTAATACTTGGTTAGTTGCACAGGTTGAATGACACAGCAGGGGAAGTTCTAAAAGTATCTTCATCTTGTCAGAGATGGTGAATTCCAGAAATCCACAATTTTAACTTAGGAGGAAGTTTGGAGTCCCAGAAGCAAGAGACATTCTGAAGTACCATTATGGAGGCAGGCAGAAAAGAAGATGAAGGGTAGAACAAAGATTCCTCTTCTTTCACATAAAATAATACCCTACCAATTACACTGGCCATCCCACATATAATCCTGAAGAAACAAGACACTTTCAAGCTGCCAGCTCTTTCCAGATTTAGAGTCAGGTGTCACAGTTTATCCAGATGGGAGCCAGAAGCAGGTTTACTGCCTGGCAGCTCCTGCAGAAACCTTGTCCCCAGAGCACAGTCCTTGTGGTCCAGCACCTCCAGGCTGTTCAAGCCCACCATGGTTCCCAAGCCTGGAGCCAGATTGCTGTCTCAGCCATCAATAGGACAGGTTCTTTCTTTAGAGGTGAACTCTTATTTTTTTTTAACCCATGTGTAAGCAAGAGAGGAAAACGGCGATGCTTTTGTTGTTACAGAGATAGTTTCCCTGCGTTTGATGATGCTGTCCTTGTTCCTGCCTTATAGGACAGACTCCTCCTGGGAGCAGATGTTTTGTCTGTCCTTCATTGTCAGATCAACCTTTCAGTCAGGGCACACGGTGGATTTGGGGAGCAGCAGTTCAGTCTGCAGCAGTGCCCACTGCCCTGGTTGCTTGTAGCCATGCCCCTCCTGGGATGTTCTTTCTCTATGCAGTTGCCAAAGCGCTGGCCAAAATCCCTTCCGCAGGTGAGAACTGCCTTTGTCTTTAACACAGGCCTGCCCCTTGGCTGCTGCCTCAGCCTCAGGCTGGGAGCTCCCCCGAGGACAGTGTCCCGACAATGACAGCAGGACTTCATGGCTTTGAGCCATGGGCGTGCTTGTCCCAGCCTACAAATACCCTGCAACTGGCCGCAGGTGAGTGTCTGGGGAATGCTGTGGCCAGCAGGCAGCCAGGCAGGCAAACAGCCTCACAGACGTTTGCCTTCTTCAGCTTCACTCTGTTGATAAGGGTGATTTGCCACCTAGGCTGGGCCATGAGTGAGCCATGGGGCTTTTTTGCATTTCCCATGTCAGGAGGAGACACTACTGTGGGCAGGTTCTCCTTGTTTCCCTTGTGGGAAACAGGGAGAAGGACTAGTTTTATCCCACTCACCAATGTTGCTGTGAAATTAAGATTTTTTCTAAAATTCCCTACTCCATCTTGCTGTTTTTCTCTCCAGCCCATGAACACACCTTTTTAAAATGTTTGTCTGACCAGGTGAAAGAAATGAGAGCGTAGGATAAACACAGTCAATGGAAAAAGTAGTTTAAACTTTTTTCTTTAGAGCAATTTACAGGCTGCTATACTTAAGAAAAGAATTATTGTTTTACTGTTGGTCTAACTGACTTGATTACCCAGAAATTAAGATTTTAGAGGGTTCAATAAGCAAGAAACATATGATACATATTTAATCATAACCTATATTCAGAAATATGCTAGTCATCTTTTTTCTTGATAGGCTGACATCTTGCCCTTATCTTTAGTATATTAGCTACCCCTTAAACCATTGGTTAGCTAATAGCCAAGTATGAAGTGTCCTACACACTCTTCAACTGATCTCTACCTGCTAAATTTAGAGCAGATTGGAAGCAGGCAGATAAAGGCGTGAAACACCAGCACAAAGGAAACCTCATTGATGTGAAGGATACTCTGCTACACTGGGAGCTTCTGCTACTGGTAGCTATGCAGTGTTATGAGTTTTAAGAAAAATCAGGAATACTTTTACAGAGATTTAAGAAAAATGGAATCATTCTGAAGAGGCAAAATGCTGTTGAGAGATCACTGTCTTCTGGTGTACTTTTCTATGATCTTTCCAGTCTCAGAAAGCTCTAGGTTGATGAGTAAGGTGTCAATACAAACACTTCTCATCTTAAAAAGACTACCCCCACCTTAAAAAAAAATAAATGTTCTCTCTCAAACCATTGTGGTTTTAGAAGACATCTTAATAACTTCCACTATTATGACAGATTTCATCATAAATACAGTGTGTTAGGATACTTTTTGGACTAAAGACATGGAGCTTTCCTTATAAAACAAATAGGTTTTTCCAGATGCAACCCTTTGTTTGAGGGGCAGCAAAGAGGAGACAGGACTAGTGCTTTTAGCCTGAAGGAGGTACTAAGGTAACTCTACTCCAGCCTGGAGTTCTGGATACAAACATGTAAAAAATGCACTCAGAAGAGTTCTTATCTGTTACAGAAGACTCTCTAGTGGCTATATTATTCCCTGATGTACTCCAGCATACAGATAATCTACTTGGCAATTATTTTTGTTACGCTGGACATGTGGTATTTTAGTCTTTAAGCTTTAACCAACTGTATATCTCTAGGGAAAATATAGGAAGAGCCCCTCCATACTCAGAAATCAAGAGCCCCCCAGTTTATGAGATGGTCACAGGATTGTGCTCATGGAGCAGCCAAACTAATGCACATTATCATTCACATAAGCAGCATTTCTGACACACTTTCTCATGATTTCCCCAGCAATCAGGCTTATTCTAAGAAATGCAGCAGTTCCACAGTTCTGTTCCTCTGCAGACTGTGGTCGCTATTCCTGCTGTACCTACCTGTGATGACAGCCTCAGCTGTAGCCATGTGCATGAGCGTGTTGTCACTTACTGGCCACTTGTCAGGAGAGAGCACCAGGTTCTCAAGCCCTCCAATTTCCTTCAGCTCCTGCTGGATTTTTGCGCCTAAGGCATTGTTTTCGCGGGAGAAATTGCGATAACCGAGAGCATCCCCTACCGCAGCCAGAACAAGTGCAGCCTTAAATTTATCCATCCCCAAGACACTTTCCACTTTCCTTTTGCCCGAGACAGCCACTGAATCTTGATCTTCCTTTGTTCCTTTGCCTTCAACTCAGCTCCCCCGACACTTTATATCAGCCATTGTGTCACACTAAGAGCTCTCTTTATAAGGCAAGGACTTCCTTTTCTGGCTCTGCAGATGCCATCTCTTGTCTGGGACCCGACAGAGAGGAAATATTTCATAACCCAGGGATTTTGCAGGGGCTTTGTTCAATGAAACTGTAAGACCAGACCTGCAAAAGCCTCGTTTCTGCAACTCAGCTTAAAGCAAGTCAGGAGATCCTCAGCCCTATCCAGCCAAAGTAACTCTACACCCAGAAAAACAGATGCCTCCACAGGGGTGCTTATTTATTCAACAACTTGTAAATTAATATTTTTTCTTCTACCCATTTCTGATCTGCTGAAGTCAGCCTCCCTCTCAGGGATCAGTCAGAAGTAAAGGCTATTATAAAAGCAAATTTCCAGGCTCTGCACACTGTAGAAGGAGGGATTAAGCAGTAAGAAATCTAGTGAAATGCAGATAACCTTTCCCATTTCTAAATACACCCTATGGAGATATTTTGTTAACATCTATCTTGTTCTGTTCCACCTAGTACAAGAATGTTCTTCTAATTCACTGCATCCCTGGATAAACACTGAGCAAAACAGCAACTTCAGTTCCATGCCTCTTACTCCCTGGCAAAGAGTGACTTTTTCCTAAAGGTGAGGTCAGTCCACACTTCAACTCTGGAAAGAAACGATTTTGAAAGATGTATTGAAATGGCATCCTGTAAGTCTAATAAAATCCTAAAGACTCACAAATTGCTACTACTTTACAGACAGAAATAGAAATGTAAGCATAAACATAGACAGGTAAACAGAAAGCATTGATTAACTTGACTAATTTTGATAACTGATACCCGTTTTTGGTCTTTGTTTTCTTTGATCTTTTTCAGAGGGCAATACTGGTTGCTATTCAGATGGAAAAGGCCAGCAATGTAAGGGATGCATCATCCTAGCACCCAAAGCAACAAGTTAATAAGCAATAAATTTATCATGGTCTCAGTTATTGACCTGTGTAGAAATATCTCTGTACTTAATGGATTTTCAGGACACACAGAAACATTGCCATGCCTGCTCTACATTAAAAGAAATGAGGTGCCCAAATGGTGAAAGTAGCTTCTGTCAGTGCATTCTTGTTTTAAAGAATGTTAGTGCAGTCTTGTTTCAGAAAAGGACACTGAGAGTGTGTTTTCATTGCTAGAAAGCCAAAAAAAAAAAAAAAAAAAAAAAAAAAAAAAAAAAAAAAAAAAAAAAGGAGGGGAGGACAATTATGCCCTAAGGGACCAGAGGATATGCAGGGACAAGAATCAGTGGGGCATGTCCAGCCTGCTGTAGGGCTGGTTTGCCACAAGTGGTGGATGCCAGCCCTGTGTGGGGCAGGGGGAACAAGCCTCATGTCCCACAACCAGGACATTTACGCAACACAGAGGTAATCTTAGAGTCACCCCTGCACTGCAGGTTGCCTCACGTTCCACGTGTCCGAAAACAAACACTAGAAATGGAAAACCAAGGCCAGAACAGCTTACAGAACACACCAGGCAGGAGCACTGACGTTGATATCTCTGTTACAGGTGCATCCACCCCTCTGTGGCACACACCTGTTCTCTACTCCTGCATAGCATCACGGTTTGGAGGCACATGGGCATTTGAACTTGCAAAGCAAGGACAGGAGGAATCTCCTGCTGGGGCACTGTGGTGAGCTAGCAAGAGCCTCATCAGATGGAAGGTTCTTCCCTGAAAATGGGCAAAGCTATTCTTAGTTTTCCATCTATCTTTTCCTTCCGAATGTGGCTGGCAGTTGCACTGCCCTTTTGCCTCCCATAGACTTCACTCTGTTGCAACACAACACACTTGGCTGCTCAGAACACAGCCCAAATTAGGTATAAGGCTATAATAAAAACCTAGAGAAAATTTCAGAGAACTTATATTTTTCAACCCTGTAAAATAGAACATGCAGCAAAGACATTTTTATTTAATTTTTAATTACACATTATCTCCTTTTCATGTGGTACTTCCAGCTACTGTGAGCTTTCTGAGCAGAGGTAGGCTGGCCACACTAAAATACCTCTACTCCCCACAAAAGGAGACAATTTTTTGTAAAATATACCTACATGTCTTAAACAGAGATAAAATACAGTAATTTAATGAAGATGGGTAACTATTCACAATAGGAAAAAAAAAAGACCTGAGCAGAGCTGGCAAAAATTTGGTAAATCATATTAAAATGCATCTTTGGTGTCTTTTCATTAGTGTACATATGACAGCTTTCAGATGGGGAGAATCCATAAAAAAAGGAATGGGAAGGCAGGACAGAGAAAAGGCTTGTCTGTGTTGGTGGCAACAAACTGTTGTTTCAGCTCAACTGCATTTGAAATCCAAGGTGAGAACATGAAAGCAGCCTTTGGCAAATGTGGCTCCTCTGCCTCTTCCAGCACAGGGAAGTGCATGGATGGGCTGCAGGCCCAGGATGAGCCCATGCATGCTACAGGCACTGAGCTCTGCTCCAAATCAAGGAATTGGCAAATGGAGCTGGACTGACGCTGTGTCCACACAAACTCTTTTTAAATTAAAAGAGGAGTACACCCCAAATGCTTCCACCATGAGTGAGTGAGTGATCCTTTGCCATTCAAAGACACTCGGCAGAGAAATGCTCTTCATTCCAGGTTCACCCATCCAAAGGATGCAGAGCCATATCCTGAAAAAGTAAGGTTGCTACCAGGTGGGTGCCAGACTTCTGTCAGATCTGCATTTTTACAACTCTTGAAGTGCAGGATTTTACTTGAGCATCAGGATCATTCCTTTAAAAAACATTCATTGAGATCCAGGGAAAAAAAAAAAATGCTTTACTCAATTCTTTAACAATGGAAATGAATTATTTCCATACAGTTTTACACCACTGCCTTGAAGGAAAAAGAATCCTTTAACACCACAGGATGGAGTTCTTTACTGTCTTGACAGAAAGCTAAGGTGAAAACATGAAACCTATAGGGTTTGCCAAACAATAGAGTAGTTCACTCTTGAGAAAGGAGGCACAAAAAACCCCCATGGGAATTGGTCAAGTATATGCACCAACAAGAGGAAGTATCCCAATACTCAATCAAAATGTGAATGCCTCTAAATTCCCCCATTCTCACTAAGAGATGAACATTGCACCCACTTGTCTGAAATACAGTATTTTCTGCATGTGGTTGTAAGAGGCAGCTGCAGTTGAAGATCTCTCTGTCAACAGTTTAGAACCAAAAAGTTAATTTTAGAGGTGTGTCACTAATTCTACGCAGCACACTGCAGATAATGAAAAGTTCAGAAAACATGTTTTGCTGAACAGGTTTGTGGTTGTAAAAACATGACACTTTTTCTTTTTCAGAAGGGCTGTGCCTTTTGGTGTGCGAGATGCTGGTTGGCATCAGCTGAGGAAAGTTACTGGTGCTGACACTGTAAAGAAAACAGGCTTGCCATGGATCAAGCATCAACGCCTGCAGCTTCACTGTCACAGGAAATGGAGGGCAAGACTTGTGCAACACCAAAGCAGCCCGTGGTTGGTGAAAGCACTGGAGACGGAGGGCAAGTGGGTGAAGATAGAGGACAAATTATTTTGATTTAAACTTTCAGAAGAGAATTAACGATAGGCAAATGCCTAACTCTGAAGGTCTTTGCACAAATTTCTGAGCATGCTGCTTCTCCAACAGAACTCAGAGCCAGGACTGAGCAACACTTTCCTGCAATTACAGCACCCATTGCCAGCACAAACTAATGACACAAATTGTGGAGAGTCTGGTGACCAGCGGATACATGCAGTGAATACAGTACTGCAGCTAAACATGTCAAGCCTCTTAAAAGCTTAACGGTGACACAAATGACCAAACCAAACATTTATTAAGGCCACTTAAAAATTAATGAGTTACATCCTTACCCTCTTCTGGCTGGTGGAGTAGTAACACAAGAACCTAATAAATGAACCAGAAAACAACAACAAAAAACTCCCACTAGACCAAGACTTCCAAAGCAGAAAACTAACAAGAACCATAGAGACATTTCACATGACTGACTTCAATCCTTTGACAGTCCATTTATTCCTTTTTCCATTGCCAAAAAATATACACACATGTACAGCTTACTCAGCAGCAAATCTCCCAGGTGCATTGAATAAGCAGATGCCTGCAGGTTTGCTCTCCTTGGCATGACACACATGATAAATTACATTTAAATTTAGAAATTGGCAAGTACAAATCCTATGGCTCAGTTTCAAACCAAACAACTTGGCACCAAGTTTAAAAATACATACAGCATATCTGTGAAGTAATACTGTACGCACTGAACAACTTGAAGACATCCGTACCATTTAGGATTATAAATTGAGTAGCCTAGGTGTTACCACTGTATCAGCTTACTTAAAATGGAAGTCAGAGTACCCTGTAAAGTGGAACTGTGGACAGCAGCAAATGATTAAAATATGTAACAAACTTGTGAGGTGAAAGCAGCTTATTTGCATTTTTTTGACTGTTCAAGTATTAAGGTGTTATTTCATATGGGAATGTAAAAATCACCTGTGATTTAAAATGGGTAGAGGACCAGGAAGAACAAAAGAAAAAGGAAAAGCATAGCAAACCTCAAAAACTGGCTCACAAGGACCAGCTACTATCTCTGGAGTATTTTGCCCAGTCTTCCACTGTCACCCATGAAGGATCCCCCCAGGAATGAGACTTAAATGTGTGTGTACATATATATATATATATACACACACACGCACCAAATCCTGGGCTAAGCACCCCTTCCTTCTTGCTCTGATTAACAAGGGAAAAAACCCTCAACTCACATGCATTTTTATGCTCTATTTATTCTAAAAGGTAGAAGGTTCATCAGAATGATTTGATGGAGCTCTCATCATGAGCAAATGTTTCACAAGCTCTAATGCTATGAAACTTCAGTTATATCACATACCAATAAATTAAGCTACTTCTGGTCATTTATATTTTATCTATATATTTTAAGTGGCAATTGTGTGAGGAACAAGCATTCCACTGCTTCTGGCTAGATAAATGCAATTGATGCTGTAAGATGTTACACATTCTGCAAAGCCTGTGGGACAGATATAGAAATGGCTAGCTTTGGGGAGGAGGTGTACATAAATCAAATGCAGTAAAAACAGTATAACTACTTCTAGCTCTCTGCTGATTTCTGTAGAATACTTGGAGTTATGTACACAAATGCTTTTCTAAAAAGATGCAGTCAGAAAGCAGAAATTTGGTATAACCTCAGTGGGTAACTAACTGCACAGGAGCACCATGCAGCAGTAGGCTCAGACGCTGACACCTGGCGGCTGTTTGGCCAGGGCTAACACTCAAAAAAAAAAAAAAAAGACAAATATGCATAACAAACCACTCACTGGGTATTTGTATCTTGCTTGCTAGGCCCTTACTAAGAGAAAAATCACTAATTTGTTGAAATCTTCCCTAATCTTGCTTTTTAAACGTCATGCACAACTGAAATTCTAGCAAGTCGAAGAACGAAGGCAGTCTCTGTATACAGCATGTACACTTGTCCTTGCAGGTTGTGTTGACATAATGCTTGTATGAAACTCTAAATATTAGAGTTTAAGAGAATATTGTAAGCTTTTATACCCTGGCAACTACAAAACAAAAGAGTCTGTTGTCATGCAACACTTCAATGATCCAAACAGATATAATTTATATAACTTAATGCACTATTTTCTCCAAAATTCTTGCATCTATTCAGCCTTAAATACAGAAAATATATTGATCATAGCTGTACATACTCTCTAGCAACTCTTCATTTTAACAAACTTTTACAGTGGCTATGACACACTCATTTTGATGAGGTAGCATTTGCAAGAGCCCTGTGTGAAGACACGCCAAATAGTTTCTGGTAAAACTTTTTTGTGCTTAGACATCAGAAGACACTGATGAGAAACAGAACACTTAAATATAATTGAATGAACAACACAATCACAGGCATGAATACTTATAATCATAAATATAAAGTTTCCTTACCCCTAACTATTTCTCCACCATGGAAGCCAACTAGTTAAGTCTTTGGGATTACTTGCATCTATTTTCTGTGAGAAGTGCCAGGAAATGAATTTGCAACTACGTTATGTTTACCTAGAATTTATGATATGTTTTGAGCTACAAATAAAATCCATATTCCACCAGTTCCTTATTAAAATAAATAAAATACACAATTAGAGACTAACTGAATTATGGTAATTAAACATGAATTACAAAAGCATCTTTGGTTGTTTAATGTCTGCTTTGAAACGGTTACTAAAAAAAGCTGGAGTTGCAACACAGCATAGAGCAGCAGCCTGTCCTCAGCAATGCTATTGTTACATGTCCAAGCACTTCAAGAAGAAAAATGAGGAAGGCAAATTCATTGGGAGAAAGCAAAAGGCTGGATGTGATGACTGTATACATCAAGGATGTGAAAATACAGATGTAACATTCTGGCAATAAATTAAAAACAAAAAAAGCATATGTTCATTTGTTTGAGGTTTTTTCACAATTCTGTAGCAAGACAGATCCACAGAACTTTTATAAAAATACAACATACTGCATAAGTTTTATTTATGGATTTAATTTATATACCACAAATACTGCTTTTAATATAAGTACAATATAATACATTTTTATTTATGTAACTGCTGGTGTTCACTTTGGATTATGAACTGAATGGCATGCTGTGCTGTCAAAACTTTAATAAAATGGCCTCTAGTTAAACTTCTCCAAAGTATAAAAACATGCAAAATCTACATCCTATATGATACAACCAGTACAATAATTGAAGCCAATAGCCTACAAACAGCTTGGATCTTCTGAGTTTGTTCTTGAAGTGTCCACATGTCCGTCATCATTTTCTTTAGGCAGAAAGGAGGAATTTCAGTTTTGTCTGCAGAATGTCATCCCAGCCACTGAAACCAGCACCAATGTGCAGCTATCAGCTAACAAATCTTCATTACCCACTGCAGTTCATTTAGTCCATATCAACAAATCTGGGGTTAGGAAGTTTTATGTTTTCCTCCTGTGACTACTGGTCGTGCATATTCCACAAAATCATCTATTAGAACAGGCCACGCTCCTACAGTGAAATGAAGCAATTGAGAAATTAGCCTACCATCATCAGCAGTAATCTGGTATAGTCTATAAATACACAGGATTTACCTCATGTTGACATTTCTGCACTACTCTAGCTTTAACAGGCACAACATGATAAAATACTTGAAAAAAACCACCTAACTAATAAATTCTACATTTGGATCTCTTCTTTCAGCGATAGTTCTCAAGACAACCAAAATGTATGCAAAACACAGAACGTCACACTACAAATATAAGCATTAGCTGATAGCAAAACCACGGCATTCTTATTACAGCCATTCATATCTTAGGACTTATTTCTGCACACATTCCAAAACAGAATTAGTAACAGAGTAAACTGCGTTTAGGGTAGCAAAAATTTTGTACAAAACATTTCACTCAGAAGTCTGTAGCATAACACATTCAAATAATGTGCTCTATCATGGTGTGACTGTATCCTTACCCCTGTTTTCAAATTACAGCAAACCAGTTAACCTTCTTATCACTACTATTTTGGTAATAAGTATGACACTGTATTGGCAGCTGAAACTTTAAGGGTAAAGATATTAGGACACAAGATAAAAACATGTTCTCTTGTTCATTTATAGCAGTCTTTTAATTCTGCTGTACCAATTTTTGAAGATATTCAGGTACTACTTACCTTCTTCATCATAGTTGGACATATCATCTGCAATCATATTTCCAAAATCTAACAAAAGATTCCAAGTATCTTTTGGAATTGATCTTTTATGATGTTCCTGTACAGAGGAATAACAATACTGTTCAGTCCAAGCTACTTTCAAATTCCACAGCTGTACTTTATATTGACACATACAGAAATACACCCATTTCAAACATTTCTTCACCTTCTTTATCTTAAAAAAACAAACAAACAAACAAACAAACAAACAAATCCATCTGAAAGACTTCCTGCTTGCTTCTTTCTTAGGTTGAAATCTTTTAATTTAAGTATTTCTTCTCAACTAAACAGTCAGGTTAAATGTTTCTTCTAAAGTAACACACTTTAATACCAGGTTGTATCTTGCAGATTTTTCTTCAGTTACATCTATAGATCTAAATTTGGATGTCTTAAAATGTACTGAGGCAGTTAAAACATGAAATGTTTTCAGAAACCCCTTTGATGAAACTGGTACATTATTCAATGATTCAAATAAATATATTGCCAAAAATTTTAGAAAAAAACTACAGAAAAATATTTCAAGAAGTGTACACCTTCCCTATTAAGCACTGGGGGGTGGAAATGCAGAAAGACTTTTTATTTCTCCTAAACTACAGATAAAAAGATAAAATGAAGAAAATCAAGATACATAATATATTATGTAACTTCATTTTTTGTAATTATATAGACATGCAAATAAAGAAACATGGATGAGTCAATCTGGTCTTTTACAAGAATATTTTTGAATTTCTAACTTTTAATTTATGCATCTTTACTTCACTGCCCACAGAATTGCACTAGTAATAAGAAACCTGTCAAGATCAGTTCCCTACTATTAGCTAAAAAATTAATCAACGTAATTACTCAGGCAAAAAATTTTGTTGAAAATGCAAAGTCCCTTAACATTAAATTCTGTTATGACTGATTTAAAAAGACCGAGTTTATGCATTAGTACTACAAAAGGACAAGCATGGTAAAATACATGGTTGACAATAATCACAGCTGTGATATTTTTTCACTGAGAATCTGCAGCACCAGTTTAATCTACAATCATTCCTTTCATTCAGGAACTTTCCTAAGTAGGAGGATACAGGATTAAGCAAGCAGAACACGTTGCTGCATCTTTTTGCATTCTTCTAAATTAGAAACCCATAAAGAGAAGATTTAATTTGGCTTAATTTGGGACTATTTTATATCAGTTTTCAAAAAGGAAAAATTTTGAAGGAAGTATAGAGATATCCCATATTTTTGTTATTGGAAGCACACAGCCAACAAAAGCCAGACTACTGTGGAATAAGATAGGCAGTAAGTAATAAAGTACATACTTACCAACAAAAATTTATTCCAAAGATCTAAAAATTTAAACCTTCCTGACAAGACTAAATTCCAATATGCAATTGCCATTTCTAGATCTGCAAGAGATAAAGCAACACGTAAATACTGCAGTACCTTATAAGCAATAAACCCCTTCTGGTTAAACTATTAATGCTGTATCTAGTATATTATAATTCAAATAAATGACGGTCTTTCAAAATCACTAAAAAAAACTATAAGGAATTGGTTTTCTACTCTCCCTGACCCAAAAGGTAGAAGACAAGCAGTAACAGTATAGATTTTGTATTGAACATCAAGATCAATAAAATTAAAATATTTTGTCACCATCCACCAATGCCAGATTAAAGGTACTTTCAATCTACAGAAACAGAGCATTTAATGATAAATCTCTCTGCAAATCAAAAAAAAAAAAAAAATACACACACACGCACAAACATAGCAAATAGTGATAGAAACAAACATTTAAATCCACAGATGTCAACGCCTCCTAATTTATCACATTTTGGACACACTTGATTTTGAAGGGAATGTAAGGACATGAGGAGATGAAAAAAGTCATTTATCTGTGGTATTATGATTCTACAGAACCCCTTATAGCAATAATTCTGTTCTTCTGGCATCATTCAATAGTCAAACACTTACACCCAGTACTGAAAATACAAGTTCAAGAAATCAGCCACATTCTGCATCATGACCAGTGATCTGAGAGCAGGGTTCAAGGAAGATGCAGCACTGCCACATATTCCAGCAGAAAGGCAGAAGCAACATTAGATGCAGCTTAAGGGTAGAAAGGATGTTTCCTTGAAGGCCTGTTTTCATCCTCAGCAGCTCACAATACCTAATGGCCTTGGTGCTTGCACTAGGTACATGATACCTACTGGGCAACCATAAAATAAGGCACAGCCTTTCTTAAACCACAGAAATATTTCAGCTTGTGCTTTCAGTATAAACGAAGTGTAAACAGAATATGAAGCTTAAGAGACAGTACTGTGATAGCACATAAAACAGAAGCTCAACTTGCACCTACAAAAAAGAAGAGTGGTTTTTGAAATTGAAATTGTACATATCACACTGCAAACCAAAGGACACTGTCACCTGAAATCAAGCTTCATGTCTGAAAGACATGTTCCAGATTTTAACACAGCCACGCCCCTAGAGTCCCTGTTTCAGACAGGGCCAGGGCCTGGATGAAGTGCAGCAGTTAAGATGCAGAGAAATGCAATATGCCCCTACCTATCTACACAGAGACAGTGCTGCCAGTGCTTGTCCTACAGTGCTCTTCAGTACAGAACTTGAATTATGCTCCACTAAACTTCCTTTTGCTCTTCCTGTCTATGCCACCACGCTCATTTTTCACAAGAAATATGTAGAAGAGAGTAATTAATAGCATTACTTGCTGCTTAGATATGCAGATTAATTATTGTTATCTGTTATCCCAAATTAAAAGCAAAAAGAATGAAAAAGGAGAAGCTTAATAGTTTCTAAACATCACTGTGCAGTAACTGGCTTTAATCCCATTCACTCAGGCTTCTTTATGAAGACTCAAGCTCTCCAAACAAACCTTGCAACTCTATCATGTGACAACTTGAAGCAAAATGCACTTTCAAGAAATAAAACCTTAATAGTTGAAAAGTTTATACTTCTGATGGAAATATTCCTTGGAAAAAGGAAGAAAGTACAGGTAGGAAAACAAAGATGATTAAAGGTACCACAGAAGAAGAGGTAAAAGGGAAAGAGAACACTTCCTTGGTTTTTGTCAAAGTCAGTATCATGTTAAGGTGAACTTGATTATTGCAAAATTGTGTTTAACACAATGCATGTGAAATACTATCTTAAGCTGACACTTGAGGGACACTGTGTACATGTGTCTGCCAATGAATTCTCCTGCACAAAGACACAGAAGTTATTTGCTGTAACATATGAAAAATGCATATCCCACTGAGGATGCTGCTCTGTAGTGGATGAAACAGGTCCACGCTGGAGCTGCTCTTCCCAGTAGGCACATGGAGGAAAGTTCTTATCTCAGTAAAATTTGCTAAAAGGGGAAAAAAAAGCCCATCTTTCTCACCTGGTTCACTGTAATCCCACAAAGCCATCAACTAACACAAGTGTTATTTGAACACAAGGACTAGATGGGACTACCACTTTTGGTAGTGGTGCCAGTTTATGCAACCTTAAAGTACGTGAACAAACTAGGCCTTCAGGTTTGCCACGATCTCAGGGGATATGCCTACACTTCTGTTTGAAGATAATTCCCTACCTAGGTTGAAAAATTTGGCACTGGAGGACAAAAAAAGATTTTTCTGCTTTAAAGGGAAGACCTAATTACAGAGTTCAAATCCTACATGCTGACAGTAGTATCAATAAACAGTACTGCTGTGGATATGCTACAATTAGTGCTGCACTAATACAGACAGATACTAAAAAAAGAAAAAAGGCCTTATGCCATTAGAGTTCTGCATCCCCACAGGAAGATGCTTTTGCAAGGCGAAAATTCCTCAGGCAGTCTTAGGAACACCTCTTTCAATGCTGTATAGATACAAAGGTGTCATTACAATAAGAATCAAACTACAACTATGAAATATGCTGGGTTTTTTGTACCAAAATATATAGTACCCACATTACAGACCAATAATGTAAGTTTTACAAACAGAAGAAGACAGATCCACAGATCTCTGAAAACACCTAGACAAGGATCAGTTTAAAAGAGACTTCACTGCTAACATCCATGTTCATATCCAAAGCATAAAATTGCTAAATCATTAAAGATCATCATAAAAATACACAATATACTGTACATTATATAGTTTCAGCTTTCCTTTAAACCCAAAAATATTTTCAGTATCAATATTCAGTGAGAGTTGTATGTAATGCAGACCCTTAATCAGCTTTCCTCAATCAGAAATAGTATTTTGCATGCAGTATGATCGATCCTCAAACATTAACACATCATTCTAAACGGGCTTTTAAAAGAACCTTAGCCTCTTCTATCCTGATTGAACAGAAAGCTTGAAGTGATAACAAACAGCACAATTAATGCAGAAGGAGAAATACAGCCTGTGTCTACCTTTAAGATTTGACTAAATCTTGTAAGAATTAAAAAAAAATGTATTAGATTGCTGCATGGAAAAAATAAGAATCAAATTAAGTTCCTCATAGTACAATTTTGGACCAGGGCAATGAAGTCATTGCACACTAGAAATTAAGGAAGTGTGAAAACAAAAAGAGAAATCAACAGATAGCAAGGAATTGGCTGGAGAGCAGGATTTCTGAGGAACATGAAATGCAGCTCATTTAGACCTGCTGTGCCAAAACCACCCTCCGGGACTGCAGCACTCACTTGTCATCCTCTGCCAAACAGAGCTTTCTAGCTCTCAGTCTGCCCTACCAACAAGACCTGTTCGTGCACTCATGTTTGAAATGGACAGAATTATTATCACTAATTCACCTGAATTACTAATATAACTTTTCAACACTGTGTTGGAACCAATGCACAAGTAATAACAATGGAAACTGGTGTCTATCTGTCTCAACAACAGGACTATTATACCTGCCTGACCAATAAGCATTAAGTGAATACTTTCAGGATTCAGTGAATTAATAAATTCCTTGTTTCTTCATTTCTGAATGATTTTTAAGAGTCTTCTTTGGCCACCAAATTGCTAGAACACAGATACAAGAATTAGTTTCTTCTTTCCTAATCAGCAAAATAACAAGAATATACCATGATGATTAAACCTAAAAATACTTAATTGAATTGCCAAAAGCTTAGAGCAAAATAGGCTGTAATTGCAACTGGAAGCTCCCCCACAGAAGATAGGCAGAAGGGGAAAGAACAAGGGGAGCACTACAAATACAGATCATGGCTAAACTTGGGATCTACCTGAGCTGGATCCACTCATCCCTGCAATGACATCAGCAAAGAGCTTCCAGTGTCAGGCTTAAGAGCCTGTGGTGGACAGGAGGAATGGTAAAGGACAGCACATGGATTTCAGAGGGGCACTGCAGGAACCTAGCAGGGTCTGGCTGTGCTCACTGGCTCTGTCTCAGCATCTGCCACGCTGATGCAGCCTAATTCCATGCAGAACCTTTCATGTTTATCTATTTATCACCTTAAGCAGAAAAAAAGATGAACTGCTTAGACTTTGGAGATGAGTGTCAGAACACCAGTTTGAGTGCAGCCTAATGAACCCAGTTGTAGCCAGTTCAAAAATCCTTTTGCCTCTGCAAATCTCTCCATGTACCATTCAGATAAACAACAACAGATGACAAAGTTGACTGGATACCCATTTCCCAAACATGAGTAAAAGAATCAATGAGGCATTAGTAGAACTGGCAGTTATGCCACACTTTTACTGATGGAAGCACCTCTTCTATACTAGGTTTCCCTTAAATTGAGGACATTTTCAACATGGAAAATGTGGACAAAAATAAAGCAAGAACGATACACACAAACCAAGGTCACTGGACCACCTAAAATACAGCATTTACAGACCTCTTACAAAATAAATATAAAATTCATTTATAGACCTCACTCAACTTCTTCCATGCACTCACTCCTACAAATTGCCTATGAATCTAATTCTTCATTGAAAGGGGAAAGACATCTTGATAACTAGCCTGGGGGAGGGCAGGAGTGAAAAAAGAAAACAAGATAGAAAGAAAAAAATATCCTTCCCTAATGTCTAAAGAGCTCTTCAAAGAATCTTGAGACACTCCTATGATAAAAGCCAAAGCTGATGTTGCTTCAATTAAAAAGAGTACATTATACTCATCTGCTTACAGGAGAGGAAACCTCCTTGAAGTCCACATACCGGATGCAAAGATAGCCATTCTTCTGTCTTGAGGTAATATTTCAAGTATGAATGCCCTCCTCATCTTTCATCTCTTGCTTGATCCCAGGCAACTGGCAGAGAGAAGGAAGCACAACCTTTTGAGCCAGCAAGCAGACGAAGGGATCACAAAGAAGTGATGAAGGACCCAATCGGCTTTTTGTTTCCATGTTGGAAAGTGAAGACCATGAAAGAATGCATTAAGCTCCTCCCTGGGGCTGAAACAAACTGTAACAAACTCCTGAGCATGTCTTTTTTGGGGCTCAAAGGGAGGTCCAGTAAGAGAATCAAAACAAGTATCAGGTCCAAAAAACAAACAACCAAAAAAAAAAAAAAAAAAAGAGATAGAGCTAAGGCCTTGTTTTGAAAGTGCCCTTAGAAATATGAACTATCTGAACTGCTCTGTAGACAAAACGACAAAAGACCTATAATCCTAATCTTTAATACATTTACCAGCAAGAGCTACGATACAAAATTTCACTCAGACTGCAGTAGAAAAGCAGACCCTTGGGAGTAGAATGCAAGATAAACTTCTCCAAATCTGCATCATGCAAAAATTTAAGACTTATTGCACTATATACAGTAGAAAGAACATGAGAAAGCAGATTAAAGACAGAATCACAGTTATCCATAATAATTATTTTTAAAGTCTCCTGGCAAACCAGATAACTTGATAAACTGCACCTACAAAATATAAAGACAAAACGAAAATCAAGTTTAATGTATCTAAATATTATGTATTCCAGATCCAACACGCAGCCATTGAGATGGCACTGCTGTGCTGAAACTTTGCCTTTTTTTTTCCTTAATTCTGTCCACCACTTACAGAGCCACAGTCTTAACGGTTATATGCATCCATTGTCTTTTTGGATAATGATCAAATCTATTCAGATGTATTTGGAAGACACTCAACAGTTGGGTGCTTAGTAACATTAATCAGAACATCATTTTCTGCTTCAAGATCATCATGGCAGATCCTATGCATTGAGCTTTTGCCTTCTGCATCTCGCTCCTTACACAAGACACCACCCTGGGGGACTGCTATGACTTTCACTTCTTTAAACAGCACATGCCCAGGCTGGAGCATTCCAGGAGCTGACAAAAGTAAATGCAAACATTCGAGTTGGAAAAGACCACAGCAACAGAAGTCCTGCAGATACAAGGAGAAATAAAAATTCCCTACTGTCACCACATGAACTGTGGAAAAGAGACTCCTATAAAAGGCAGTCCTATTTCTAGGAATGAGTATCAGTGTACTGAATTCTGTGTCTATTTTAGGGCATGACAGAACAGATGTAACTTAGTTTATTGGAGAGGATTCTTCCCATCTAATTACATAATGGCAGCATTTCTTGCATTGGTTTTGAGGGGAACTGGAGAAGAAGAAATTAAAAAGCAAAGGAAGACATGCTAGTCCAAAAATAAATAGAACACAAAACTACACACACACTCCTAGTCTCCAAGACCACTTTCCTGGAGCAAAATCCCCTCTGAACTATGAAGACAGCTCTGTCAGGTATCATCAAAATTCTACTATCACCAAAAAAACTTCTAAGAAGGGTTTCTGTGCCTTCCCACTCCCCATCTTACAAATGGCAGCTGGTGTGATAAAAGATACTGTGTCCTGCTAATAATAACTCCAGAAAGTCTGGGACACTCAGAGATTTTTTCCCAAGCTACGCTCCAAGCAAAAAAATTCAGTGAAAACTGACAGTTATTTCAGAAAAAACTTTTAGAAATTCAGTCTTCAAGCACTGCTGCCCAAAGTGAAGCCAGATATGGTGAAATTCATCTCAGTATGCTGAAGCAATCTCAAACTGCTTCCTACCATATCTGAAGCCTCATAAAAGTCAAAGAAGTGGAAGAACTTGTGGAAGAACCTCAGGCATTTGCTGTCAAACTGGGAGAAAATAACTCATCCAAGCAGGTCAGTCCTGCATCTAACACTGCCCAATACTAAAGTAACTCGGATGATACAACAAAGAAAACTTCTGTTAAATCTGCAACTTAGACAAAACCTGAAAAAAGTCTAACACGATAGAAGACAGGATTAGGATTCAAAATTATTTGGACAAATTGGAAAAATCACATGGAAGTAAGCAAGAAAGATTTCATTAAACAGAAGCACAAAGTCACAGTGCTAATGAGAGTAATCAACTGCAGAAATATCAGATCAGAAAGATCAGACTCAAGTGGGTACATTGCAGCGCTGCATAAAATAGTAAAACAGACTGCTTAAGTTTGATACTGTCTGCAGTTTGCAAACTCAAAAGGATGCAAAACAAGAAGCAGTTATACTTAAGACATGTGGAAGGTTATCTGGCTTGTTTGGGTACTACATGACAAGAGAAAATTAGATCAATTTGATTGCAAAGGAAAGGAGAGTTGGAAGACAAAATTCCAGTATCAGAGAGCTAGGAGATAAAATATATCAGAGCAGTTGGTTTTACTCAGTCCAGAGACTAAGTGAAGACACATACATCATCAACTGTGTAAGAAGTTTTTACTCTTAACAAAATGTATTCTGCATATTTACTTTGGCTGGTTAAAGTATTCAACTGGTAAATTCAGAAACAGAGATTTAACTTATATGCTAGAGAAAGAAAACAAATCTAACAATAGGTTTAAGCAAACATGGACAAAGATGTATGAAACCTGCCATCAAAAATTTAAGATTATATTTTGTGAAGGCAATGGCTCTCAAACTTGTTCAGCCAGAGGACCAGTACAAAACAAACCTCAAACCTTATTAATACCTACTGAAACTGAAAAGGCAATTTAGTGTATATTGTAGCATACCACAGAGCATTTGGTTAGAAAAGCATGTGCAAGAATTGGTTTTGGTGGATGTTGACCCTGTCTAACGTAAGAGAATACACTATGTAAGCATTTCTCTACCGTTTGAATTTAAAGACCACCCAGCATATTAATAAGGAACCCATGAATCACTATTTCCTGTGTTTTTCAGAGGAGAGGGGACAATAAATAAAGTAACAACTGTTGCACATCACTTCTTAAAATGGCAGACACAGATTTAAAAAAAAGTAATTTGAAATGATGGAGCAGTGAACATGACTCATAACCAAAGCATTGCTGTTTGAACATTTTAAAGATATTTCACTCATTTTTTATAGTTTCAATATGCTAAGATAACAAACAAGAAAAAATTATGAAAAATAATTGTGTAAGTCAGTCTGCCTATCACAGACAAGTTTCTGGTAAGCTCTAGCCTCAAGAGTTATTTCTTTAAAAAAAAAAAAAAAAAAAAGATGCCCTAGCACTTAGCCTGAAGGACCCAACAGAAGGAGTTTAATTACATCTTCTTTTATAAAAGGTTTCTATTAACAATCTGCTAAGAATATGAATTTCTCATTTGTCACTGGCACTATGCCAAACTTGGTTAGTTTTCAAATAGGCACATTTACAGGTCATGTGTATATCCAAGAATCCAACACTCTTAGCCTAATGATCAGTCCCTAACCAATGAGTACAAGTACCAGACTTGGTAATTTCAACTCCCAACATACTATGAAAAAGCACTGAATACTTCAGACCCTAGAAAAATCACATTAAAATATCCTGCAACTGAAATTTAGGAAAGAATTCCTAGATTATTTCTGCTTCATTAATTGAAACCATTCACTTTTATCCTTTACTTGACATAAACTTACAGACCTCTCAGTCTCCTCCAAGTCTCCTGGAGAAGAGGAGACTTAGAGGTGACCTTATTGCTCTCTACAGCTTCCTGAAAGGAGGTTGTAGACAGGTGGGGGTCAGTCTCTTCCACCAGGCAGCAACTGATGAACAAGAGGACACAGTCTCAAGCTACGTCAGGGAAGGTACAGGTTGGATATTGGGAAGAAATTTTTCACTGAAAGAATAATAAAGTACTGGAATTGTCTTCCCAGGGAGGTGGTAGAATCACCATCTCTGGATGTGTTTAAAAAAAGACTGGACATGGCACTTGGTGCTACAGTCTAGTAGAGGTGTTAGGGCATAGGCTGGACTTGATGATCTTAGAGGTCTCTTCCAACCTCATTATTCTGTGATTCTGTGAAGTTACCATTTACCAGAAAGACTTTAAGGCAAGCAGCCTGGGCAGGAGCTAAGCAGCATCCTACAGTGACTGACTGTCATCAAATGTGCACGTGGGGAAGAAGGAGAGGTCATCACTGTAAGATGACCTAGACAGAGCTAGGCACAGATTTCTACCAGCTCAGATGGCAACAAATCTAATTATTCATTCTGTTTAACTATTTGGACTTAATCAAAGTAAAGGCTCCAAACTGAATAAGACAGAAACAGACTTTGTACATGGCTGATGTCAATTCCCACAGTTCCAAATCTGGGTTGGGCTACCTCCCCTCCTCCACTCTTCATACAGGCTTAGGTGAAAAGCTTTTGCAATGTACTGCCCAAGTTCATGAGTTTCATGTTGGAATGACCCAATGAAAACAGGAAGCTATTTGTAATACTTCTTTAGGTATCCCATAAATCCCAACTTCAGCTGTAACTGACTTACCTTTCCTGCAATTTGAAAGTACTAAGCTTTGTTAATGAAGACTAGCTAAGGGACTAGAATCCTAACCAACCTCACAGAGTCACTACAAGACTTCATTTTCGTGTCAGTAAAAGTGGCACATGAGCCATGTGAAAGTGATAGATGAAATGAAATATGGAACTGCTGAAAAAAAAATAAAGAAAATAAACTGGCTAAAAGTTGTCCATAGTTAAAAAAAAAAAAAAACGACATGAGGAAAGACAATAGAGATTATTCAAAGTAAAAAGCGTGGAACAGACACACCTAGTTGAGGTCTAAATTGATATTCTGCTCTTCTAACAGTTCTTGAGAAAAACATTTATCAACTTTCCAAGTAACTTAGACACAGATTTAAAGCAGCTGTGCTAAAAAAAAAAAGAAAAAAAAAAACCCCAAAACCCTATAAAAACCAACAAATCACTTCCTCTCACACAAGCACAAAGAACAGGGATGATGGTACAGTGCTATTCTATATACAAAACATTAACTCCTTCCTACACAGGATCTTCTGAAAGCGGACATAAATTTGAAAAGAGTGGACTTCATTTTAGCAGTATTTTCATCTATTCAAAAACTAGATATTTTTGATTTGAAGGAAAAAAATGGAATTGAAATGCTGCATCACTTTTACTCCAGCAATACAAGGCATGGATTGGGATAAAGCTCAAACTTTATGAAGAATAATAGTTTAATGCTATATAAACTATGCCTAATTTTACACACTAGTTTTAAATCAAATCCATAATACCCTTTTTCTAAACTTTACATAAAAACTGAGCTAAAACTAAAAATTTTAAGGAGAACAGTAACTTTTGCCCAGTTTTCTCCCTCTTCCTGAGCTGATAGGGACATCTTGTTTCAGCAGTTCTTAAGACACAGAGCTCACTAGCTCAGCATTAAAAAAAAAAAAAAAAAAAAAGACAGGTCTCAAAGAACTGCAGGAACTTCATTTGACATGAGGTGAGAGAATGTCAATACTGGCAGAGAACCCCATTAAATTATCTTTACCAAGGGGACATTAAGAAGAGATTAAATGAAAGACGACGAGAAAGAAGTCAGTGAAAGAAATCAATAATGAGTTTACTAAACAATTGCCAATGACAATATTGTAGCACTAGAAACATTTTGAAGACTTCACTGACTGCAGACATTTTCTCTTTTTTTTTTTCTACTTACCTAGACCTTTTTGTCCAGGATTTTTAGCAAAGTTAAAAGTAAACTGATAAAAATCTTTGAACTTTGCTGGATCCTTTAGCTCTTGTTCCAACCTTGGCAATAGAGCTTTCAGCTTTTCTGTGGTGTCACACCTGTTCAAAAGAGATTACATTATTTACATATATTTAAAATTTCTTCCTACTTTTCCCCCCATCTTTTTATGGTTTAGTTTAAGAGCAAAACAAAACAGTGGTTAAGACAAAAGATATTATCTTTGTGGATAGCATTCTGAAAAATATAAATGCTCATGTCCCTTCACTAAAGAATTTTAAGTGGAACATTATGTACAGGCATCCATTAGGTACACAATGCAAACAGGATTCAGTGGTTTAACTTATTTTCTATCTCTTGATGAATTTCTGAACAGATGCTATTCTATTCTCAAAGAACACCCAACCCTCACTGAACTCTGTTACTCTTTCCCCAAGACAGGTGTAACACAAGTGTGTGGTTTTGCTTTAATCTAGATAGACATTGCTTATTCCCTGCTCTCCTGAATAAAGAGCTTCACACTACATTTTTTACAGTTCATCTTAACATTTGAGGACTTTACAGCTAAATGAAGTATTATTTGCAGTCATTCTCTCCCCATCATAGAACACTTGAGAATAAAACTGAGGAACAAAATGAGCCTTGAATGATAGCCTGAAGGCTGGCAAACTATTTAACAGCCTGGCACAGGTAAGCTAAGACAGAATCCAGTTACTGAAATTCTAACAGAAACACATCTGTGAATAACACCACCAAAACATTTTCAGTGAAAACACCTGAGCTGACAAATGAATATTCAAGGTTTACAAGGACATTACCAATATCTTGAATTGTACCTAGAAACTCAAAGTGAAGCAAATGGATTTCAAAAGCAGCAGCTATCACAACTAACACTGTGTATTTGAAAGTCACCCATAGTTAAATGTTTGTATTTATTCTAAAGATTCAAGAAAAACTGATTAAAGGATGAGTAACTATAACAAGATCCATAAAACATAAATGCAGTTTTAACTGTCTTGCACAGTACAGACAAAAATAAGTACCTTTCTGGCCTCCAGCAGTACCAGGAGGAGAAAAGAAAGAATTCTGCCAACAGTCTTCATTTGAGAAGCTCAGTTTGGGAGCTTCTTCTAGGGACTTGATCTAGACAATAAATATACCTTCTCATATGCATTCTAAAGATGCTGTGTGATCTAAGCCTCGGGGAATGTCTTTCCATTCGACTGCTCACTTGTCTTCATCGCTAAAAACCACAGACACTGTGCCTCCAAGTACAGAACAAAATCATTCCAAATTCTCAATAAGTGCTGTGGCAAGTAGGCACAGCCATATTATGCTCCTAAGAACAGCTGTTGTTCCAAGAACAGGTGGTTTAGCAAATGCTTTTTAATCACTTTTATGGAAAAAAAAAAATGCTGGCAACCTTTAATATAATAGCACGAGCACTTAATTTCTGTCCATGGTTAGAAAATCATAATTATTCTTGTAATTTCTACTCAGAGCTACCCAGTGGGACAAAATAAAGCAGTGAACTTCAGATGATATCAGAATTTCATCACAATTCCCTAAAAAGAAATCAGTAACTGATGAGGTCAGTAACATCAGACCACTACAATCCCTGCTCAAAAAACACCCACCACATTTCCTAAAAGTTGGTCTGTCTTAGAAATGTATTGATTAAGGTGCCATTCTAAGATCAAATGAAATTATTTAGCTACAAAAAAGAGGAACAAGTAATAAAATGTACTTATCCACCCATTTAATGCAATCTGTTAAAAAGAGTCATTTGACATCTCTAAATATTAGAAATGTTGCTCCTCTTGCAAGGAAAAGTTAGACACAAAATATTATTTTATAATGATATACGTTTGACTTTACTGGCAAGCAGACACGGCCTTCAAAGCTTATTATCCAGAACAGCTCCATAACCCAGAAAGGAATTTTTTATCAGTTACATCACAGTTGGACCAATCTTTTCTACTACCAATATCCTCATTTTTATTTCAATTCCCCATAGATATTTTGTACAAGTGAAGTATCTAGTATGAAAGAGAAGAAAGTATAGGTGGTAAAATGGACAAAAAGAAAGATGGGTCCATTTGTTGGTGGCAAGGTAAAGAATTGAAGGCTCTTTTCTGTTTTCCTATTTCTTTTCTGCTTCAACACTGACATTTTTCACCTTTCATATACCTCCAGTGAGTTTCAGTTTTTAACAGCAGGAGGTCCAACTCAAATCCTTAACACAAATATGCATATGCTTACTATGAACTACATAAAAAGATACATGAATCATCTGACTCCCTTGCTGTACAGGTAGAAATTATTTTGCTTCCCCCCTACTGTGGTCATTAAGGCTTTGCAGTAAAGCACCAATTCAAGGAAGACAAGACACTACAGGCATTTTGCACCTGTTAAGTTTGGCACTAGCCTCAACAGCTTTTTAAAGCTTTACACAATTTAAGTGAAAATGTTTCGAACAGAAACACAATTCAGGCCTTACATTACAAACTGTGCAGAAATGGATACTTACCCCAACTCTGTCATGCCATCAATAAATTCCTTTTTACTGAATTCACACTGCGTAGCTGCCCTGAATTTCCATGCCACAACCAGAACACTGATACTGGCTGGGTCCAGGCTTAAATCATCACAGAACTGCTGAATCCCATCAATGCCAATTTTATTTTCATCTTGTGGGTCTGCAGTTCAAAATACAAATACGAGAATTGTAATTATTTATAAAACATATTAACAAATAATCATCTGACAGCTCTGATATGCTGCATAATACAGGTAATCATTTTTTCATAACCTTCACAAATGTTTCCACTTGAAGTCTAAATAGTTGTTTTAAAACAGAATAAGTAAACAGATTAAGTATTCTAAACTTACAGAGAAATTGGTTTGCAACTTTTCCTGAACTTACCTGCTGACATCAACTAAATAATTTTCTTTTCCCTCCACAATCCCCTATAAAAGATTTGAGTTACCTTAGGAAATGCTACCTACATTTAGAAATAGTAAGGGTGATAAAGTATATCAAAATGTACAACATATTTATATTAGTCAGCATGCATTAAGCTTAAAAAAACCCCCCAAACCAACCCAAAATCAAGTCCAACAAAAATACACCTACCACATTAGACCCCAGATTTTTTTTTCCTGATAGTGACATATGGGTATCTACTATATCTACTTAAAGACCACATTTAAACATTTTGAGGGTTTAATTAAAAGTAAGGGAAATCACCAAAACATTGTTCAAACAATGCCTTAGCATAACTGAGTATTAAGCTAATCAATACTATTTAGTACAAGTGAAATATAGTTTCCCCAGTAGTATCTTTCTGAATGCTGGTAGATGCCTTATAATAATTCTGTAACAAAATACTCTCTTGAAAAAGCCCCCAAACAAACAACCCCCTGCATGTAAAGTTAGGTAATTGGAGAAGAAAAAATCAATTGAAAACAAAAGAAAATAAACCCAAACCTCTAGTTTTCAAAGCTTGAGACTTTACAAACCACAAAACTGTCTTTCCCAGTTTTGAGAGGAAGACATTTCAATATCATAAGTTGGACTATGTAAAAAAAGGATCTCTTGAGTAGATTTAATAGTAACTTCTTGAACTGCTACCATTTTCAACCATTCTATTTTTAAGTCCTGATCCAAGAAGTTGATTAAAAGAAAAAAAAAAAATCAAGCCTAGATAAACCCTTTTGAATTTTATTTTAATTCTTAAGCTAAGATCTCTTTTACTTTTCCAGCCAATACTACAGTGAAAGAAATTGTAAATTCCACAGAGGTAGTTAATTTGGCAAAAAGACTTACATCTGTTAAACTAAGAATTACACCCAAGGTATAATTCAGGGACCTTCGATCCCAAATAACAAGTAAATGTATCTATTCAACTACTTCTAAGACATGTAAAACATATTTCTTGTGTATTTGGGGAGTAATTGAAGAACTGAAGGCAAGATGTTCCACTTGAAATCAGTGGAAAAATTCTAGTGGATTTCAACAAGGAGACTTTTCATCCCTATCATATTTCGTATCATCCAGGCAACTAGTAACAAAAATGCAATGCTTGTTTTAACAGAATTGCTCAATATACAGGTAGGAAAATGAAAAAACAGCACAGAAAAAGACATTTCAGATTTCAAGTATAGTGCACTATTCTACAGGCTTTGTAGAACAAAGGAATCCCTTACTGTTCAGGGGTCAGTGACTCAGGCTTAAGCCAGATATGAATCAAGGAAAGGTGCTTAACCAAAACTTTTACAGTCTTCTGTCAAATCTTGTGAAAGTTTTTAATGTTTACACCTACAGTATTTAAGTGCCAGAATTGCAAAGGTGTACTGCTAACTAAAACACTGACATAAACTGGCTAGACTTGCTTTCACTAAAGTCAGATGGTGCAGTTTGCTACTGCTAGAAATTTATAAATAACAAATAACATTCATGATAATCTTCTTCCATGTCTTAAAAGCATTTATGAATTTGAATATATTTTTAACCCAGCAATTTCCAAAACTGACATTCAAGGAGCAAACAAAAGATTCAGATATATGTATATGCTATATATACACAGATATATATGTAAACATACACATAGGCATATATAAACCAAAACCTTTTTCTCTGAGTTTTGTCTCTGTGTTTTTGTTTTCAAGAAATACTATAGCATTGCTGCCTCTTTGTCCCTACATAATTCATTACCACACAATAATGAAGTACTAAAGAATTCCTCTACTTAAAATAGAACAGATTATGTAAAGAAGAACAAAAACATTGGAAACAGTAACATAAAAAAAGGATGAAGTGTACACAAAGCATGCCACATATTTCAATTAGACAAGTACATAAAATCATAGTTGAGTAGTGGTTAGGAGCTCATGTTTTCAAACATGAGATGTATGGATTTCAACAGGAGCTAGCAATGATTCCAGCCTGCACTGCTCCAATCCATGTCAGATGGCTCCAGTTCAGCAAGCACTGTCACTTGGATTACATACCTTCTTATATTTAAATGCCTATTTTTTTGTTGTTCTTTTTAACAACAATGTAAAATGAAACTTGGAAAGTAAACAACTCTGCCTTTAATCCACTTTCCTGTGATTTTCCCTCCAAACCTCTCTGAAAAGGCACATCACTTTTGCTGTAATTTGCCAGCACGAAGGAATTAAACAAGGATGTCATTTCTAGTTCTTGAGTTTTCTTATCTGACTGTTTTGCCACACTCCTATCTGTAATGTTATCGGAAACATTTTTGATTTTAATGTATAGAAATATTATTGTTTCTGAACAGAATGAATTCCCCCAAATATTAGCATAAGAACAATACATATTATTCTGCCATGGAAAGACCAACATACACATTTAGGAGCAGCTATTGGCAAAAAAATCACATAAGTTGCATAATAAACTTTGCTACAATATTTGACAGCTGGCACTTTTTCCTCACTGGAAGTTTAATTTTCTATTTTTTAAGTCTACAGAAATATCTTCAGAAGTTGTGTACAGATCATTAAGAGCATTTAAAACCTTTTTTCACTCTTATTACTATAAACACACAGTGAAAAGCAAAAGATAGCAAGCTTAACTTAAAACTCCTTAGAAATGGTAGAGGGAAAAGCAGGAAAACTTCTCATACAACATAATTTAGAAAAAACCAAAACAAAATCCACAACAAAAACAACAAAAAACCCAAGCCAACCAACCAAAAACTCCCCCGAAAATGAAACCTTACCTTTGTATCGATTATATAATTGTTCTAATTTCTTCTTGTCTACTGAATTTTTCATGGATTCTTTGTAGTACAAGTCTGGATTCTGGAAGTAGTTGTCTGTTGCCACTTCTAGTTTCCATTCATTCTGTGTTAAGCAGTATATAGCAGTCCTTTCACCAGCCTGGGTAAATGCGATAAACTGGCGGACCTTGTCCTTCTGGGACGATTTAAGTTTATGCTTTGGGATGCAAAAGAAGCAGGAAAGCCAATGAAGCTAATCCAGAAGTTTGTTTCAGCATTCTACTACTAATGCCTATCTTTTAAAGGTTTTAGTTTTCTTGTTGATGACAACTTTCACTTCAGAATTACAGGAAGACAAAGCCTTGTTCTTCTGCAGTTAAATAGACAGCATTTTCTTCTGAAAATTGAAATGACAGTATCTATACATACATTTTTAGCAGCACATATTCTGTCAGTAACAAACTTGTATTTCTGCTTTATTGCTCACATATGCTGACGTTTTTTTCTGTTCTGTAACAGCAGTAAACACAAGTTTCGTCATATTACAATATGGTTATCTTCTGAAAGATATGCCTAGTGGTTATAAAAAAGAGAAATTAAAAAGGTGCAACTTACAGATTCTCAAATTCTGTATAAGTCCATACATGGAGAAAAAATATCCAAGAGTTTTCCTAATATTTTCTTAGCAACAATTAACAATGCAAAGTTTAATCAGTCATCAGCTGAAAAAGGCAGAAGCATTTCTCATATAATTATGTTATAAAACACTGCCAACAGAAGACATAAGGCAAAAATAAAACAGATGAAGTGGACATATCAGAGACTGCTGAATGTTACAATGAAACTGTAAGATTGCTGTAAATGTGATCTAAAACTTTAATTAAACTTTGAAAAATATGGTTATACTACTAACACATTAAACAACAAAAAACCTGTTGCAGTGGTCTACAGGAATCAATATGATGCTTCTCTCAATTAAAGCAACCACATGGAGACAATACCCCTAAACTTCTGGAACACCCAAGAGGTAGGAATGGACATTTTACAGGGAGAAAATGTGCTAGTAACATATTTCAACATTATTCTTTCCATGAAGTTAGAAGCAGAAGGAGATAGCTTAAGTCAAACTCTGTTTTTTATTATATTCTGTACCTTCCAATTTTGTTAAACCATACTTAACGCTTGTTCTGGGCCACCAATTAAGCTAAGAAATTTGTAAAAATTCCCCACTACAGCTCAAATCATTAGGTGTAATGGAAAATTTACAGATCTCTTAAAAGAGAACTGAATCCTGATCCAGTGAGCAGTAAACATGGAACCATCTTTCAGCTTACTTTTTATCTCTTGTACCCATATGGACATCTTGACTATAGATGGTCCTGAGACAAGAAACACATCATGTAAACAAGATAAGGATTTTGGTCTTTCATACAGGATTTTTCAATTTAACATCAGAAGAAACATGCTGGGTTTCTTTTTACACAAGAAATGTGTACAGTGGAAGGAAAAACGTGCAAAATTTAACTACTACATACTTTGGTAAGTAAATAGCTAATAATCCTTTGGCTGCAGGTTTCCAGCCTGCCTCCAAATTTTCATGAAGGTCTAGCTAAGGGAGTCTCTGCACCTAGATCTTCCTCAGTTACATAAACTTCTTCTGGGCAACAAACTTAGCGATAATCACTTCAAAACAGAGGACTCTGCCAACAACGCCAAAGCAAACCCCACGTCCTCTTTCAAGCCTAGTTAACGCCAGGCATTTACGGATATTTTCTAGCGAAATGAAACACTGAATTATTTGAAGCGATAAGAAACACACAAGTGTCTCCAGCCCACTACCCTGCCACGTAGCACGGTTCCTACCGCTCATCCGCGGCCGGTGCCCGGGAGCGGCACCGCGCACCTTCCCCGGGGCCGGGGCGGCTCTGGAGCTCCTGTCCCCAGCACGACCCCTCGCTGGTGGCACCCGAACAAGGATGCGCACCCCGCATCCAGGCACGGCTCAGCCACGTTTCCGGAGCCCTCTCCCAGCGCTAATGACACTGTACCGCACGCCCCAGGGAAGCGCTGAAGGTGCTGCAGAGGCACAAGGAGAGCCCTTCCTTCCCAAAACAGCCCCGGCCGACCCCGCCACCCCGACCCAGCAAGGGAATTTGTACCGCACCTTTCCCACCGCCTCCGGCTGCACCTGCCGCGTCCCTCGGCGGGGAAGGGGCCGGTGGGAGCGAGGGACTCGCAGCTCCGGTGACCTGCCCCGCCAGCCCCAATCCCAAAAAAGGGAAAGGTACGCGCTGCGCCGGCTGTCTGCGCTCGAAATACCCGCGGCGGGGCCCGGCCCCCTCCCTTCCCCCGCCAACCCCGGTGACCTTCCCCGCTCCTGGCCCGGCGGAGGAGGCGGCGGGAGAGCGACTCCGCACGGGGGGTGCGCGTCCCCTCGTCGCTCGTCCCCTTCGCCTGGCGCCTCCCCGGGCAGGGTAACGGGACTCGGCGCGGCGGGAGGTGCGGGGCCGCTCAGCTCGCCAGCCCGGGGGATGCCGGGGGGCTGTTCGAGGCTCTCCTTCCCTCGTTTCACCGCCTCCCCTCCCCCCCGGGCTCGCACAACCTACCATTTTATCACCGGCGCTCCCACCAACTTCACCGCCCGGCGCCGCCTCCCGCGCAGGCGCGCACCGGCCCGCCCGCGCCGCCTCCCGCCGGGGAGCGCTCCGGGCACGGGCCGCAGAGGCGGAGCGCGGGGTCGCGGTGCGGAGCCCGCAGCGCTGCCGGGGGGAGCGGCGGCGGCCGCGGCGCTGGGGCAGCTGCGGGGCCGCGGCTCCGACTACAACTCCCGGCGTGCGCCGAGAAGCCGCGGTGATGTTTCCCGCCGCGAGGCGGCGCTCGGAGCGCGGGTCCCGCCCAGCTGCGCTCCAAGGCGCCGCCCCGGCGCTCGGGCACCGGCGCGGGGCGAGGGGCGGCCGCAAGGACGGGGCTCCTCGATGCCCTCCGCCAGCGGCCGCCGCCCACTGACACCCCTGCTCGCCGCCCTGCGATCCCGCCCTTCCCGCCCCGCCGCTGCGGGCCTTCCTCCGTCCCTCAGGTGAGCGTCGCTGCCGGAGCGCCGGGCGGGGCGGCCGCCTCTTTTCCCCCGTCCCTGCGCCGCCATGAGGGAAAGGGAGCCGGGGCGGTCGCCCCCGTGCTCCACTTACCTCCTTCTGTTCTCCCCTTGTGCCCCGCCGTCCGCCCGGCCCGCCGCAGGGAGCGGCGCCGGGAGCTGCCATCGCGCTCAGGTGCGAGCGCACCGGGGCGGAGGTGCCGGGCGGGCACGGCCCCGGCTGGCCTGCGGCTCCCGGGGAGGAGCTGGGGCTGGGAAGGGGGGCGAGTGGAGGCGAACCCACAGTCGTGGAAGGACTTGCAAGGGGATCTGGAGGCAGGGTCCGGTATTATCAGCTTGATGAAATCTGGTGCTACAGTGTCGTGTTCAGGACGGAAAAAAAGGGGGAAAATGAGCTGCAATCCAACAGGAAGCAAACGCTGCTTAAATAAGGACTCTCCCTCTGATTTGATACTTACTGGTACTGGTGGTGAATGGAGAGGAATGATAGTTTTTTTGCCTTGGTTTGGTTTTTTGTGGGTTGTGTTGTTTTTTTTTGTTTTTTTTTTTTGTTTTTTTGTTTTTTTTTTTTTGTTTTTTTTTTTTTTTTTCCTGTGCTCAGCATCACATCATTTATTTTGGTGTGTGAGATCTTTATTCCCTTAGGGGCTTTTGAGCACTGCCCCAGGTGTCACTCCTCTAAACAGTTTTTGCTAGCCAGGTAAAAAGCACTGAAACAAAACTGTCCCGTGTGTGAACCACAGTGCTAAGTTTGCGCAGCGCAACAGGGAGTGAACTTTGCTGGTGTAAATCTCTGCTCAAAATTTAGTTATGTGGTTTGATGTGTCACGTAAGACATTCAGTAGAGTCTTTTACTCACCTTGGATATACACTGGGTGTTTTCTTCTCCCTCTTTCTTGCAGAAATAGGTTGTAATATATATTTAGCAAAATCTCTGCCCCAAGCCTACTAAACAGAAAGAGCATTACTTTGTATATATGAAGAAATATTTCCTTAAATTCCCTTCTAAAACTTAGCCAGGTGGTGGGGATTGTTATTTTCCTGACTCCTTAAAAGTAGTAAGCCCCACAGCTTTATTAAAGTTCCAAAATGCTTGTACTTTATTATTTTATTGACATTATACTGCTGTGATATGCTTTTGCTACTTTGATTGCACTTTCAGTTCTTAATTTTAAATGTTTTAGTTCTTTGTGTTATTCAACTCTAGCCCACAGTCAACTATTAGTAACTAAATACTTTGGGTCACATTTCATGCATTGAAAAAAGAAATAAACCAACTCACAGACAGATTTTCTCATTTCTCTCTGAAACAGAGATGGGAGGGCACTTAAAAAATGAAGGTGCGTGACTATGCTTGCCATGTTCCCTTCCCATGGAATTGCAGAATGGCCTGGGTTGGAAGGGACTGTAAAGACCAATGGCTCCAACACCTCTGCCGTGGGCAGGGACGTCTTCTACTAGACCAGGCTGCTCAGAGCTCATTCTGTGTATCGATGATGGCTGGCTATCTTGGGTATCTGGGACTGTGACTGCTACTGCCTTGGATGGAGGAAAATGAGATTCTCTATTAGGCAGGCTGCTTCCAGATGACTGTGTCCATGTGTTGGTTCCTGATTAAGGCTGCTGGCCCAATGATCAAGACTAACTAAATTTTTAGGGAAATAACTGCTGAATTGATCTGTTAACATGTTGTGCGTGATGTGATTTTTAGAATGCCAAGTACACAATTTTATATACTGGTATGTGTAACTGTGCTGTGAGGGGTTTTATGTTTGGTTAGATTTTTTTTAAAGAAAATATAACTGTTATTTTGTGTAATAATGTCAGTAGTTCCTTCTAGGTTCTGAGGGAATTAAATTAGTTTTTAAATTCTATCCTGCTTGATGTTAAAATTAAATACAGCAGTTTAAGTATAGATTTTCCAGTAGTTGCTGGGAAATGAAATTATGAATGAATGGAGTTTGTGTTTTTGTAATTTACTTTAAAATCTTAAAGATCCCTAATAGGTTTTGAAGTAAAGTACCTCAGGGCCCTGCAGCCTTTCAGGTGAAGGAGGTATTTGATCCAAACTAGTAGCACTCAGAAGTTCAGGAAGTTTTGCTGTTCTTTCTTCCACAATTATGATTTATAATTTAATCTGATTCAATTAAGTTTTTTTATTATTATGTTTTGTTGAATGTGTGTAGTTGAGTTTGTTAATGCTTCTGAGACTTTATAAATAACAAATGATTATGATACAATGCTTTAGGATAGGTTTTAGAAGAGACAGGAGATTTACTGACAGCTAAGAATAGTGAGTTCTAGTGCTGGGTTGAAATGCAGCCTATGACATCATGGCCTGATATTTTTAAAGGCCTTTCTTTCATATAAGAAGTGCAGATGAGTACCCTGTGAAGTGACTAAGCTTTCCAGTCACTGCTTTTAAAATAAGATGTTATCTAGGAAATAGTCAATGGGAAAACAAAAATCTGTCAGTAACCTTGGGCTATTTCTTGGCTTTCATAAATGTTGAGTGAAGACTATATGTGTTCTCTTAAAGATTGTGGGGCTGGGAGCAGTCTTGGATTTATTTTCTACGTTTGTTTGATCTAATGGCCCAACATTACCATGTTTGATAATTGATTGGTACTATCTTGCAGCCTGATGTGCATACTGGAGACGCAGAAACCATGTAGCAGAAAGCCTTGAACAGCTGTGGATTATCAGTTTCTCAAGAGGAATAAAAAGTGAAGGATGAAGGCGACTGGATTTATTTCCCTGTGGACGTTGGTTTCGCTGCCTTGTGGCCCGTTAGCAAACCCCGCAGAACGTGAAGATGTAGTGAAGCATGCAATAAAGCTGCACCGTGGGAAAGGAGCTGTTACCACTCAGAGGAAGCAGTGGGTGTTGGGGAGCTGCAGAAAACTCTCTGGTCTTCTTCGCCAAAAGAACATTGTTCTCAACAAACTAAAAAATGCCATAAGAGCAGTTGAGAAGGATGCAGGACTGTCTGATGAAGAGAAGCTTTTTCAGGTGCACACCTTTGAAATTTTCCAAAAGGAGCTAAATGAAAGTGAAAACTCAGTCTTTCAGGCAATCCATGGACTCCAGAGAGCTCTACAGGGTGATTACAAAGATGTTGTAAATATGAAAGAAAGCAGTAGACAGAGACTGGAGGCCTTGAGAGAAGCTGCAATTAAGGTTGGTTTCCCCATGTTTGTTGCTAGAGTTTTCATATTCAACTTGTGATTTTAACATTTTTATGGCACAGTTTCAGTCTGTTTTAATAAAAAAAGATATCTACATGAACTTGCAGTGTTTAATGAAGTATTTGTTTTCATTAGTAAATTTACAAGTAATTCTGGTGTAGAGCTTGTAACATATTAGCAGTCAATAGTTCTTATCTCAAAGCCAAGCATAATCATAAGACCTATGGCAAATATAATGTTAAAAGGAGAGGAATACGAAGGGTGAATCAGTGCACATAGTACAGTTGGACGAGACAAGCCAGTGGCACTAGCTGACTGGAAATAATGCCATCAAATGATGAAATACTAACTGTTTTTTCCATTTTAAATGAGAATTGCTCAAAGTCCACACTTAAAAACAGAATGACTTGCTGCCTTTCATTTCCATGTTTGTATAGATATGAGTAAAATGGACGTGCAAAACTGTAGGTGACTTCATTTTTAAACTCAGTATTGCACTCCTAACTTAAGAATTGCAGGTTTGAAATGCAGTACTTCCAAGAAAGAGTCAGGTGAAATAACTTTGCCAAGAAAAAACACAGATGAGTAAGAGTTGAACACAAATACTTCATGGAAAGTTTGAGTTCCCATGTCCCATTAGGTTGAGCACAATCTGCCACTGTATTCTGGACTTGGTAGTGCTCAGACTGTGTACTGAAAGTCTCCCATTGAGAGAAAATGTAATTTAATGTATTTGGTATTTAAACTGCTCTTTTCCGTTGTCTACCCCTCAGCCACTGGAGGAGTATATTAAGAATTTTCTTTGTTTTCTGTCTTCCGAAAGAAGAGGCTGCCCTTGCACAGTGGAGCAAGAGAAGAAACAAAAATGTAATTGGCATTTAGCATTTGAGTTGTGAGAGTCTCTGAAGGGCATTTGTGCTAAGAAATATGCAGACCTTGACAAGTGAAGATGGAAAGAAATTGCGTGTGGTAAAGGTGTCCAGTGAATTGTGCCAAGATAGGCTGGTGGAAGTAGAAATTAGGATGTAAACTTGGCAGACTGGAGTGATTCTGTGCAGTGGAAATGGAGACTGAATTACAACAAATTTGAATAGAGAGTAATTTGGATCTAAATGTATTCCAATGAACTACTTTATATGACTCGTATGTTGTTAATTTATGGTAGTGGCAGCCTCTACTGCATAGAAATGTCATAGAAATTGTCATGAATTTACTTGATTTTCTACCTTTTTTTCTTTCTCAGAGCTTGTAAATAGCATCAGTGAGGCATTCCAGAACCTTCTTTCCCATTTACCTAATTTTTGGTAATGTTACTGTAAAATAGTGAAGTAATTTATCCTTGAACTTGAGAATGGTGCTGCTTCTAGAAGGAAGCCTTTGTGTACAATGATGTGTTTTAGAGGTGTGTCCTGTCAAGTTTATTTTTGCTGAAGTGGATCGTGTAGGCTTTTTTTGTATTATCAAAATATTTAGTTGAGTGAGCAATTTTTTTGCACCTTCCTTCTTATGCCATGCATATGGTTATTTAAACAGAGTATTTGTGGTTCTAACCTTACAATTGTTGTATAAAGGGAAGCAAAAGATATGGAAAAATGCGTGCCAAAAAGATGAAAATTGCAGGGGATACATTTGTTTTGGACTTGTTCTTAGTTCATAAGACACACGTTTGGTCCAACTTTGTCCCAGTTTCATTTTACTGTAATGATTACTTTGTTGGTATGCTCATAGAACATCTATTTTTTAAACAGTGAGTGAATGGAAAATACAAATAACTGTAGGGGGTGCTGGACTCTTCCCTTTATTTTACGTCTGTTGAGTAGAAATGCTTGGAAGTCATTAGTGCTGGGATATATATGTATGTCTGATGCATTTCTTGCTGGTTCTGCTGCTGTGAAAAGATGTAGTGGGATCATTCATGGTGTGGGGCAGGGGGAAGTCAGAAAGAAGCACTGAAGATGGTTTCTGCCTTCTTTTGCTCCAGGATCCTGTTTGGAAGTTCAGGAAAAAGCAACAAAATCTTACCTACTTTTTCATTAGCTTCTAATTTCTTGCATGCCTTCTAATCAGACATGGGTGGAAATAAATGACTTGCAAGTATTGCAAAGATGCAACCTCTTCTGCATGTGCTTTTGTCTCTGAATAAATAGTAGAGAGCAATAGCAACTCTGCATTCTGAATCAGCATTGCCCCAAAGTCTTAATCTTGCTTCATTTTGCTCATATGTTTTTAGGTGTTCCTATTAAGTACACAATCCTTATCTGTATTATTTTGCTTAAGAGGTTGCTTGGTATGTACCTCATGATCAAGTGTCTCCAATCCCAGCCTGAGCTGCAGAGCAGTGTTTGTACTGTGATGCACTTCTGCTTAGCATGTAGCAGGTTGTTTGAATTAACTTGTGCTTTTTATGGACACCATTGCCCGTGGTTGTCCCAGTCTACTGCTATCGCATTTGTCTCTTGGTGGAAACAGATGCCACTTTGATAGACTACAAAAACCTTTATCTCCATTAATTGAAGGAACTTGCTGCTAAACTCTTATTTTTTCAAAGCTTTTCTACCTTGCTGTTCAGGGAAAGGTAACTTCTTTGAAATTAGTGATTATTTTTTATGTAGTTTGCCTTCAGCTCTGTTCAGCCTGTTTGTCTTGGCCAACGGAAGGGCTTGAGATGGGCTCCTGGTCCCCAAAACCTCTTCCATTTTCGAGGGGAAAGAATCTAACAATTATCAATTCCATCCTGTGTTCTAAGTTGTTGCTGAATTAGCAGAGAATCTGCAGCTCATATGGGGGCTGTTTCTTACATCTTTTGAGCAATATCTGCTAGCAGAGAGCAACAGATAGGAAATGTTTTTCCTTGAGGCTGTATGAGAGTGACTGTGTCTCCTACTTATGTGTTGCATAAGAACTAATTGTTGACATTGGGCCAAACACATTAATAGTTACATTCTTCCCAGCTCGAGTTATTTTGGGATCTGGGTAACTTTTTCACCATGAGGGTGTAACTGTGATAGTTCTAAACACCAACAGACGCCAGTACTGTGGTTTCCTCACAATCAGAGGCATTCATCCGACTGTCAGGATTTCAAAAGGGTTCTGCTACAGTTACTGGTTGTACTGAATATATTCTTCTCTTGGCATCAAGGAATTGCCTAAATTATGTGCGTGTTCTTGTGGGTTCCAAGGGGAAAAATGTCCATCTGCAAATGCATGGAGGAGGAGACACCCCCGTTATTTAAGCATAGGTGTTTAGGACCATTTAATAAGCTCAGGTTATTGAAGATAGCTATGGAGAGTAGGCAGATAAAACCCACAACTTATAGGAGATCTATATTCTTTGATTTCCAACTGGATGTGGCAGGGGCAGGGCATCTGGAGACAGCAGCTTGTGTTTTCTGGGAATTGAGTCAGACCTATAGATTGCTTGCATTTTTTTTGCCTGTTTTTTTTTTTTTTTCCTTTTTAATAATATTGGCTCTTTAATAGAGCAGAAGAAGGGTCTCTCTCATCCAAGTATTCTCAGTATCCTGAATCTAACTGAAAGGAAGGACTGCTGCCCTTGTGTGTGTTTCCTTATAGCTGTTCTTTCAACAATCTTTAAAAGAATAGAGGCATGTAAAGGAAAGAATCTTTTTTCCCCAAAATCCTCAAGTTGTTCTCTGTCAATACACAAAGTGTTCTGTTTGGTTACTGTCATAAGTAACCATGTAAAAGGTGTTAGGCCCAGCTGTTAGTAAATTAAGCTTTTTAGTTCTCTTTTTGAACCTGAAACATCATAACTTTATCAGGGAAATTACTGAAATATTTTCACACCATATCAAACCATATCAGCATATTTTCTCTTTTTACTTCAGAAACCTAGTAATTTCAGAAGTTGTCAGTGCAAATTGATAAGAGGCCCAAACTGAAATAGGGGGAAAAGTCACATGTTTTAATTCTGATAGGAAAAGTGCTTTTTGGGAAACGTGAACAGGAAGCTTGGCTAGAGTGATTGGCTGCTCATCTCTACCCCAGCTCTTTTTTTCTTCCTGTTTCCACAGTTACTGTAATTTTTGAAAACCATAAACAGACCTCTTCCTGTGTTTATAAAAGGGCCTATAAAGGGCCTATTAAAGGGCCTATAAAGTTAAGATTCATTGTGCTTTACATCTAATTTGTTTGTTTGTTGTAGATAGTATAGCTATGCTTTCAAGGTATTATGCTTCCCTTCAAAAGCACAAAGTTCTAAACTTTATTTGGCTCTGAAATGTTTCCTAGAGTTTCTCAAAGTAAATCCTTTCTTGTATTTTCTGGATCATAACCTTGGGGCAGGTCTGCTGTTTAATGTAATAGAAAAGGCAATTGGTGGATATTTTGTTTGGTTGTTTTGTTTTCTTGCCCACTTACCCAATGAAAATTGGCACAAGAAAAAGCAATCTTTAAATATCTTCATGACATCTATATTGCTTTTGCAATTCCACTGATAAAATGTTTTGTGTCAAAAGAAGCACACATTTATGTCAAATGTTTTTTCTGCTCAAAGGCCTGCCAGCACTTTATCTGTGTGTTTTAAAATTCAACAGGAAGAAATGGAATATGTTGAACTCTTAGCAGCAGAGAAACACCAGGTTGAAGCCCTTAAGAACATGCAGCACCAAAACAAAAGCCTGTCAATGCTTGATGAAATTCTGGAAGATGTCAGGAAGGCAGCTGATAGATTGGAAGAGGAAATAGAAGAGCATGCCTTTGATGACAACAAATCTGTAAGTGATGCTTTAGGCTCAGTCTTTTTATTGGAGTGCATTTATTTATAGTTGATGTTTGCCCTGTGTGTTTCTCTTGTGTTATAAGGTTGTTAGGATTTTAGTGATTGTTAAAGAGTGAGCAAACAGGAGTAACCGCTCCTTTTTGCTAGTGATTTCTGTGGTTTTGATTTGAAAGTTCTCCCTGCAGCTGCCACTTTGACAGGGCCAAGTGTAGTACATCTGAGTGATACAGCCCGTGATAGATGTGGCATCTCTGTGGTGATGGGGACTGTGATGGTTGGACTTGGCAGGATATGGAGTTACCATGTTCAGCATTGTCTCCACTTTTTCATTTTCTTGAGAAAGTTATAGGAGAGCAAGAATCCTTGCAGTTGGTTTTCACAGTCTGGGAAAAGATATATTGTTCTAAGGAAAGACCTGAAATGTATGTGTGATGTTACTTTCTTCCATGTCTGACTTCCTCTGCGTTTTGTACCTTGGCCTACCTGCACTGATCCTTGTTTTTATGTTGCATGATGGGACAGGAGCCAGGAATACGTCAGTTTGTTCTAGTGTCCCATTTTTCCATCCTCAAATGGACTCCCTAAATTGGCCCTGTTTGCATAAACACGGGTTGCAGTTTATTTGGCTTCTGCTCTTGGGAGGTTTTTGTTGATTTCCAGGTTGACTCCCGAGGTAAACTTAGCTCTTGAGTTCTGCTGAGGAGGCAAAACCAGTTTCTCTGTAGCAGAGAGCCGTGAACCGTGTGTGGTTTTGTTTGGGTTTTTTGTAGTTGAGCTCGAACCGAGGGAAAGTGGAAGCAGCTTTTTTATTTGGTGTACAGCAGATGCGAGCGGCTGTGCCCGTGGGAGCCGCGCCGGGCAGGGGCCGGGCCGGCAGGAGCGCCCCCTGCTGTCCCGCCGGGGCAGAACGGCCCCGTGGGAGCCGGAGCGGGCGCTGTGCTGCGGCACCTGAACTGGCAGGGCGCCAGCGCCGCCTTCTTCTCCCGGCTTCTCCCTGCTCTTCTGCTTGTGGCTCCATCGTGAAAGAGAAGGAATCATGAAGTGCAACCCGGAGGACTTAGTGCTTCTCCATCATTGCAAGGAACATTTTTTTAAATTAAAACAATGGAATTTTAGAATAGAGAAGCTTTAATACAGTAATCAATATTCTGATAAAGATACACAAGCTTCTATTAAAATATACCCAAATAGTGAAGTGTGGCAGGTAAAAATAATTTTAAAAAAATCTACACTACAACCTGTGTTCAAGAATTGCTTTTCTGAGAAATAAAATCCTGAAAATAACTAGGTAGAAACAGTTCTTATAATCTGTCCTTCAATTTTACAGGATAGTGACCTTTTCTTAGCTTGGAATGCAATCTTTAGTTCAGATTTTTGTGAACTGAATATCACTTTGTAATCTCCAGTTGGTTTTGTTCAAGATAAGAAAATGTTACTTTTAAAGACATCAAGTTTTGATAAAGAGATTGAAAGATTTTTAGAGAAGAAACCTGCAGTATTTTTAGTTGGTATCAACAAGTTCTGTAGAAACGTCAAGCACAGCTAATGGTCCTTCCATTATTATGATATGCTTAATTGACTTCCTTTTTTTTTGTATGTCTGATTATTTGTTTTCTTTTTCTTAAAGGTAAGAGGTGTAAACTTCGAAGCTGTTTTAAGGGTGGAAGAAGATGAAGCCAACTCCAAAAGAAATGCTTCAAAAAGAGAAGTAGAAGATGACTTAGGTCTTAGTATGCTTATTGATTCTCAGAACAATCAGTATATCCTTACTAAACCCAGAGATTCAACCATTCCTCGTGCTGATCATCATTTCATAAAGGTAATAATTTTAGAGACATTCTTGTCATTCACTTTTGGATTCAGTCCCACAAGTTTGCATATCAGTACTACTTGGCTGGAGTGAGTATAGTTTCAGCATTTGTCTCTCTGAAGTTATCCCACTATTCATGACTTCTCCATCTATGATGATTCAGCCATGTGTTCCCTACTCTTAGGTTTGTCTTCACAAGACTGATCATGATACCATGTGAGCACTCTCTTTTTGTATTTGGCTTCTCTTGTTGCAGCTTTGGGGCACTGTCCCTTCTGTCAGACTACAAAGTGTTAAAGCTACTGCTGTACTTAATAAGCCACTTGCATGTTGTCAGTAGAGAGAATTTATCTGTTTGTGCCTCATGATGAAAAAAGGGATACTGGAAAATACATAGACATGGTAGAGTTTTGATTGTATTTGTGCTTCATATACAATAACTGGATTGGGATTTTTGTTTTAATTATAAAACCCAAAACAATTCTGTTTCACCATCTTGTTTTAATGCAGGGTGTTATTCCATCCAGGAAATTGCCTACTTTCTACAATATAGTTAAAATATTTATAAATTGATTTAAAGTCCCCCAGTTATTTAAGATCAGTACCTCATCTTCTTCATCTGAAAGACTGCTGTGCTTACACCTGCAGCAGCACTTAGGTTAATTTATAGAAGTTTTGTTTGCTTTTCATGGGAAGTAGTCTACATTTAATTTTACAGTGCTGTTTATATTTTGAAAGATAATAGTCTTCAATTTCATCCCAAATTTATGTGTCCTTTATATTAATGCCTTTGTAAATCTTATGCATTTAGGATATTGTGACAATAGGAATGTTGTCTTTGCCGTGTGGATGGCTGTGCACAACAATAGGATTGCCAACCATGTTTGGATATATCATCTGTGGAGTACTCTTGGGACCCTCAGGACTAAATAGTATCAAGGTAAGTGTGCAAGTTAGTTCTTGACTGATTGAATTTGTTGAAATCTTTAAAAGTAGTTTTAAAAGGATATGGTATTGCCAGCCTCAAATGTATTTGAAAAAAGATATCCCCAAACCTGAACCTTTACAAGAAGAGGCCTTGAAATTTTGTGTCTTTGAATAATTTTGTTTTCAACTTTTTTTTCTCCTATATAATTATGACAATTGTTGAAAGTGAAAACTGAAGGTTGTGTGTTGTGGAAGTTTTATGCCATGTGATTTTTTTTTTCTTTTTGATTTTAATCATAAAGCATCACAATTAGGAGCCAAATTATTTAAATTACATAAAATATACAGAAACTTGCAAAAAAGTCAGTGTTGATGGTGGAGGAAGCATTTAAAACAAATAGTTCCCCAAGGAACATAGCTTGGCTTTCTAGAGACTTGTTTTGCACCTCTGTAGTGCTTTCATCCACCCTGGTCCCCCTATTCCTTTCCCAGTACCCTGCCCACATTCCTAAAGTCTTTTCAACCTTTTTAGCTCCATCACGTGTACCCTGATTAGTGGCTCCTGTGAAACCATGAGCTGTGGTTGGCTGGACATGTTTTGATTAAGTGCTCTGGTGTGCATTAACAGATTGTTTAGCCAGCAGGCAAAACAGAACACATGCTAGGGCTGCACAGTAATGTCTGCTTAAGCTGCATGTGTCTATTGCACTGATATCTGTGAAACCACTTGGAACTTACTGTCTTTGCGACATCTGTTCCTACGTGGGCTTCTGTTGAAAATTATTGTTGAGCTCAAAAGCAGGGATTAGTAGAAATTGTAGGATTTTGTTGGTCTTGTATTGGAAGAGATTAAATAATCTCAACCTCTGTGTTGTACGTGATTTCTGGGTTGAGAATGTCTGGAAAGTTTGATCACTTAGACTGAGAAACAAGTTTGTAAGCTTGGCATGAGAAAGAGACCCAACAACTAATATTCAGGACACTTACATTGAAGAAGATGATGTGGTCAGAACACATATGAAAGAAGTTTCTCAAGGACAGTTTAAGTGACTTGCCTTTTTCTTGTGGAGCTGTGATTAAATAAACATTTTTTACCTGGATAATACTCTTGTTGACTGGGTCTCTTGTGTTTGGTCTCTTTTCCATTTCCTAAAGAAGTTGAATGTCTGAGGAACTGAGGAGGCAGGTAGATTCTAATCTGGCAGTTTCCGTCCCCACTTCTGTAATTGATGATAAACCTTGTTTTCTTCTACTCTGGCCTGTAAATACGTTGAAAAGAAATATTAGGATTTTGGAATAGAATAGAATATTCCAGTCAACTGCCTGAACACTTCAGGGCTCACCAAAAGTTAAATCATATTGTTAAGGGCGTTGTCCAAATGCCTCTTAAACACTGACAAGCTTAGGTCATCAATCAGCTCTTTAGGAAGTGTGCTCCAGGGTTTAACTACCATCTCAGTAAAGGAATGCTTCCTAATGTCCAGTCTGAACCTCTCCTGGGGCAGCTATGAACCATTTCCACTTATCCTGTCAGTGCATACCAGTGAGAAGAGGAGCTCAGCACCTCCCTGTCCACTTCCCCTCCTCAGGAAACTGAGAGAGAATGATGAGGTTGCGCCTCATCCTGCTTTTCTCCAAGCTAGGCAAACCCAGAGTCCTTAGCTGTTCCTCAGAGGACATTCCTTCCAGCCTTCCATAGCTTTGTCCTCTTCTGGATGCATTCAAAGGCCTTCACATCCTCCTTCCATGGTGGGGCCCAGAACTGCACACTGTGCTCCATGAGAGGCCACACCAACACGGTGTGGATACAGCAGGATAATTTTGAGTGATTGGTGATGCTCTGTTTGATGCACCCCAGGATGGGGTTTGCCCTCTGGTGACCCACACTGAGCCTGCTGTCCACCAGCACCCCCAGATCCCTCTCTGCAGGGCTGCTCTTCAGCCACTCCTCTCCTAATCCATACTTGTGCTTGGCATTACCCCATCCCAGGGGGATCAGAATCCAGCATTTTGGATTCTTAAATAATTTCCTCCCATTAATCATTGGATTAATTACTGGAGCCTAATGCTTCAGTGTATCTACATCCCTCTGCAAGGCATCTTGTCCCTCAAAAGAGTGAACAGCATCTCCCAGTCTGTTATCAGCAGCAAACTTGCGAGTGGTGTGTTCACCTCCTTCATTCTGGCATTGATCATGTATGTATCTATGGAACTGGCCTGAGAGCCCTGAGGGTACACCAGTTGCCGGCCTGAAGTATGCCCATTTTTCTGTTGTGATGAAGAAGAGAGCCACTTTTCTTGCTGTTGGATCCTTCTCTCTGTAGCACAAAGGCTGGTAATTAGACTTGTCTGAGAGATGGATGTGTGGAGCCTGTAGGATGGAGAACAGCGCAGCAGTCACAGTCTAGCAGAAAGATTATACCAATAGACCAATAAAACAACTAGCAAGAAGTAGCTTCTGGAATGCAAGCCTTGGAGATTTAATAGTACATGCATAAAACATAGCCTAGTTTTTTTCAACCAGGAAGTAAAGCTTACTGTTAAGGAAACTTTCCAGTCTGACCATTCACAAGGCTCTCTGCCTTCTTCACCTTTGTGCCCTTGATTATCCCAAAGGTTGGTAGTTCACTGACACTTGTTGCAGGCTCCCACTGAGAGTTCAGTCTCCATCTCAGTCTGCAGCTTGCCAGCCAAGCTACCTGGGTCAGATGTATTCCTCAACACTTACCAAGATCAATGCACATGTGCACATTGGGTGACCAGCACTCTCCCACCAAATTACTGCCTCGTATTAGCCAGGTCATGGGAAAAATAATTGCACTCCAAAGGGGCTCTGGGAACTTCAGATGTCATATGAACAGCAAGTGAACTACCTGTGGAAATGTAATAAGAATCAATTTATTTTGTAGTGTACTTAATAATTTTGTATTATAAGTTGACTGCTGTGCACTGATTTTTTTTTTTCTTTTTTTTTCCTAAGTCTATAGTACAGGTGGAGACGTTAGGAGAGTTTGGTGTATTCTTCACTCTCTTTCTAGTTGGTCTGGAATTTTCTCCTGAAAGATTAAGAAAGGTATTTTTTTTTATAATATCCCTGCATTAAGGGATTTAATTGCTAAATACTAAAACTGCAGATTTCAGTTATATTTTAGATTTTTACACACTCCCTACACTGGTGTAGCTTTGTACATTTTTAAAAAGACAAATATGACATTTGCTTCTGCACTTTGGAAAGAATAGAATGCATTATTTATTCAGTGCCTCAAAAAACCTACATTTACTCCCTGTTTTAGTGAAACAGTTTGATTACTAGAAAAATCTCTCACAGTTTGACAGTCCATCTCTGCTTTATTTTAACATGAAGTAATGTGCAGTTGCTGTTATGGAGTGTCAGTGATGTTTGCCATTCCTGTTACAAAAAAAATCTGAAAGTTTAAGTACTGCATATTGAATTGATAATACATACTCTACTAGCTAGTAAACTGATTAAGCAAGTATGTTAACACAATCTGGAGTATTAAATTTTGTGGCCATCAGAATTGAGCAAAAACTACAAGTTTCTTTTGGTCTTAATTTAAAAAGATAAAGTTACAAGCCAGCTAGAATTTTAATAGTGGAAAGTATGGCTACAAATATGTGAAGACTGTATATATGTAAAGAATTGCACAGTGTGATCTGTTCCTAAACTGATGGTTGTGAGTTTATGATACTAGAAAAGCTTTGATTGAAAAATGTTACAATTAATGACCATTTAGCTTAATCTGCTATTTCAAGTCCATTTGAAGTCCAAGATAAAAATCATTAATTCAAGGGTTCCTAAACTATAGTAGGTAAATTGCTGGTTCAGATTTGCTTCTGCACTAGTCTGGGGCCGGTTACTGGTATTGGTGACTGATTTTGCCGCACCCATTTTTTCCTCATCTTAGAATGACATCCAATAACTGGTCTTTCATTTGATAACTTTAATGTATTTCAACCCATACTGGACCATTTGGCCCGTAATTTGTCTGTGAGCTTTGGGAAATTCACCTGGTTTCTGGTAGGGAGTCTTTTGGGGTAGACTATCTACTCAGTGTTGTAAGTTGGGAATAGGTGATACAGCGTGACAGTCCATTATTCTGTGCCCCAGTACTACAGCCCCAAATCACACATCTTTAACTGCTTATTTGCAGTGAAAAACATTGTAACTTAGCAGTGAGAAAGGTGTCATAAGAACTTGTTTTCTTCCCAAGGTATGGAAAATATCTTTGCAAGGACCCTGCTACATGACAGTTCTGATGATTGCCTTTGGTTTACTATGGGGGCACTTGCTCCAAATTAGGCCAACACAGAGCGTCTTCATTTCCACTTGTTTGTCTTTGTCAAGCACACCACTGGTGTCCCGATTTCTTGCTGGTAGTGTTCGAGGAGATAAAGAAGGTAAATATGACTTTAAATATGGACTACTGTAGTATCTAATAAAATTTGAAAGAAGTTGATGTTGTAATATTACAAGAGAAGCTAGATAAAAAACCAAAACAAAATCCACTCTTAAGCCTGGCTTACAAACAATCATCCTTATTTAACACTGGCCAGTGTTGTGTGTATTCTTGCTAGGAAGTGTATTTGATTTGTATGTAACCAGTCCTCTTTGGGCAAAGACAGCATAGTACAACCATTGTAGTACTCTCCATTGGGAACTGACTTTACTGAGAGTCTGGAATCCTTGAACTTTTTCAGAGGTTACCAAATTAGCCTACTGCTACCTATCATCAGGGCAGAAAGGTTAATTTTAAAAATTCACATCCTTCTTCAGGAAACAGAAACCAGTTCAGATGGTCTTTTATAGCTAACAGCTCTTCAAGTAAGGACCTTCAAGGGCCATATTTCTAGCTTCTCAAACACGTTTAAATGTTTCCTTTGGAAAGTTTTGACATTGTGCTTTCTTCCACTTAAATCTCCCTCATACAAATAGTGTTAAAGTACTCTTTGCGCTCTAGAATATTCATTCTAATGCCAAAATTCAAGGTGTATATTTTACACATGCTGGCTCAAATGTGTGTCTTCAGAATAAAGCCTGTATACTCTCAGTAGAGGAATTTCACTCAATGTGTAACTAGTGCTTAAATGCTGAGCAAAGTCTATGTTTTTATTGTGCAACAGAAATTTCATATTAATGTTTTGTTTGTGTTTTAATATGTCTTCATAGATACATTTTAATTTACCTACTAATGGAGGAAAAAAAAGTCCTTAAACACCTTTGAATGACCTTCAGCCCATTAAGAGCTATATTGGGCTTCCATTTGATTAAACCTTTTCTAGATTTCTGAGCATTTGTAAGCATTCATATTTTCTGATGACTGTTTCCATGACCACTTTGCTGGTGTACAGGAGATATTGACTACAGCAGCGTACTGCTTGGCATGCTGGTGATGCAGGATGTGCAGCTTGGTTTATTTATAGCTGTCATGCCTACACTTATTCAAGCAGGAGTGAGCACATATTCCAGGTAAGAAGAAATCATTGTATGGCTCTTCCCTTTACCCCTTGCAATTAGTATGTAGATTGCCAATATGAATGTGAAAGCACTGCAATTAATGTCAATTCCATGGAAAATAGGCACTCTGTTCAGTGAGATTTCCTTTACTGTTCCTACTTGTTGTGAAGTAGAAACCTGTAGTAGCCATACAAACGTAGTTATATGAAAATAGTCTCTTTGCTATAGCTGCTTTAATCCTGTGTGGTAATTAAAATTTTCAATAAAAAGTTTGTTACTGTAAAAAAAACAAGTTAATTTCTTCGCTTACTTTATTCCCACAGGGCACGTTTTTTTCAAAGACTAAGCGATAGTATTATTGTGCCTAATGGCTTACCTTGGAGATCAGTAAATCTTTCTGAGTCAACATGGAAGTAAATTCTAGACTGTGAAAGAGGTTTCTGGGCACTCTGCAGATTGTCTTAATCTTGTTTACTAATGTATCTAAATTCCTTCCTGTTTTGAGCATTTATGGAATTAGGTATTTTCATTTGCAGGGAACTGGTTGGGAAGTATGAGAGACTTGAAAGAAACTTTTTGTTTGTTCTTCTCTTCCAGCATTTTCAAGGAAATTCTGAGAATACTGATGCTGATTGGGCAAATTCTGTTTTCTCTGGCTGCTGTTTTTCTTCTATGTCTTGGTATAAAGACTTATCTCATAGGACCGTATTACCGCAAGTTGCACACAGAAAGCAAAGGGAATAAAGAAATCCTCATTCTAGGAATAACTGCATTCACCTTCCTTATGTTAACGGTAAGCTTTTGAATTGATAAAACATTTTTATACATGTGGTAGTTTATTTCATCAGTATCACAAAAGCCATCACATTTAGTGTTATTGCATATACATGTGCCTCTGAAATTATTTGGTTTTAAATTGTTTTAAAACAACCCCCAAATGTGCAGATGTTTCCTGCATTATAGCACAGATGAGTAAGAAGAGATACAATTTGAATGTGAATCAGCTGAAACTCTGCTGTTAGCTTTTAATACAGCCAGTTTAGGAATCATGATCTGAGTTTTAATTGTAGGCTACTTCATGCATTTGAAAATCATTCAGGATGGGTTTTGAGATACTGATAATGACATTTGTGACATTTGCTCGCAAGTTGCTTCTCAATAGAAAATTCTTAATAGTGGTTGTTACTATAAAATAATTGTCTTTTTGTGTAAGAGACACATTTTGGGATGAAGTTAAGAAAGTAGAGAAATGCCTTAAAGGTTTATAGATTTTGATTAACCCTATTGGGTATAGTTAATTTTCCCCTGAATTCTCCTTTTTTGTTTCTATCTCATGTTTCAGCCTTCTCAAAAACTATACTGCTGGAGAGCAGAATGTCACAGTTGCTTGATAATGTTGTGGGTTTGACACTCCATTATACTGAATGTGCAGATTGTTACATCCCCCGAGAATAATTAAGCCAAAACGTTCCTGTGCCTGTTTTCCAGGGGTGTTTGCTTAGTTACTACAGCCCAACAGGAAAAGCTGACCTTCTTCAGGAACAAGGTTAAAAAGAAGTTAGTGAGACCGTTGCTTTAGTTAGTGACTTCTACTGTATAAGTTAAAAATTCCATTGCTCTAAACAGCTATTCATATTTCAAATGTGTCCTCTAATAAGAGAAGAAACAAAACTAGTTTCACCTTTTTATTTTCTAACAAGCAAACATTACACTTATAGAACAACTTTAATAAAAAACAGTAATGAAACCACTGAAGTTGTGTAAAATATTATGGTATCTAGAAGCAATTTTATTTTAATTAAAACCATGGCCTCCATAGAATTTGGCTTCTTAGATCCAAATTGCATTTCAAATATACACAGAGTTTGTCTACGTGACTTTACACAATACATGTGTATACACAAACGTGGTGGGGGGAAATATGTTTGAGTTTGTTGGATTTATACTGCAAACCCAGAAGGCTTCTTCAGCATTGTCAAAATCTTTCCTTTTAAAGTTGATGAATAATTTATCAAAGGGAGCGCTACAAAGGATACTGCAGGTAACTTCAGTAAACCAATTGAGATGCTTGATATTCACTGACATTTATAAATTCATTATAGTAATGGTACAAGTTATAGTTTGAACAGACAAACTTAAAAAAAAAGTAAAAAGTGCTTGTTGAATTCCATAGGTGAACAAACAAATCTTCTGGAAAACCACTCTTATAGATGGTATAGGTGCTGTACTTTGTCAGGAATACAAACATAGGATGAGTGATTGCAGTCTAAGCTGAAAAAAATGTTGCATATCTTTGGAAAGGTTAAATTAAGGTTTTTGGGTGCCAGGTAGGAAAACAATTAAACTGTTGTGGATTTTGCAATGATCTTTCTCCTCAGAAAGCCAAGCCTAAATATTGAAGGAGGTTGTATAATTAATCTGCAAACACAGAATTTTCTGTACTAGTGTAATTCTAAAAAAGCTTTTGAAACTGTAGGGGAGCAATAATCTTTCCTTAACCAAAGACAACTCTGTGGCCTCATTTAGAAAATTTGAGATACATTTTTAAATTAAAGAACTTAATTCACTTTCTAGCATTGTGAGTTACTTTGCAGGACACATTCTTTCCAATTCACAAAAAAGAGACTAGGAATGATAGGGTGTTCCTGCCTCATGCATATAGTTACTTATTACATGCTTCAGTGTTGGCTGGGTTTCTGGGGTCCAGCTCAGCTTATTCATTATTTGGATTAATGTGTAACACCAGCACATGTAATGCTCATTATATATAAACTTGATTTATTTTGCTTGGTTCCTGTGTTAGAAAAATCTCAGATGATTAAGCAAGAATTGCCATTTCCCTGCTGATAAGGGCAAAATCTGTATGGGAGAAAAGAGGGAAGGTGAGACAGAAGAGGTTCCTATACTGCAGTGTGAATAAGCAATTTTTATAGAAGGATTATCATGTCAGTTGAGGAGCGTTGAGTATGGTTGTGACTTTTGAGTATTTCTGAACTTGAGTTGCTTAGATAACACTGCAACTTGTTACACCTGCAGATATTTTAGTAAGACTTGAAGCTTAAGATACCTTTTCTGCTCCCAGTATTCTCAGAAATAATTGAATAATCTCCCTTTTATCCTTCATCTAGTTAGGCAGATCAGAGTGGGGATTGTATCAAGTGCCAATCCTGTAATAGTATAGATGACACTGAGACAAAGTTGTGCATCTTTGAATCATGTACCTTATCTTCAGTAACAAAAGTTCAGTAGATTGTTACTGTACTTCCAGCAACTCCTCTTCAAGCTTTGAGTTATGCAGATAGTGGTTTGATTGATTGATTGATTGTTTGTTTGTTTGTTTGAATTGGTGAACTGTTCTCCTGAATTGCAACATAAGGAACAAATCTAACTTAGGGTTTTAAACATGACCATTCAGGATCACTGGCCAAACTGGTAGTTGTAAGTGAAGATTTTTTCCAGGATGAGCTGAAGAATATGTCAGCCTAAGCATTCATTGGTGTAGTGTTGCTTTTTCATGTTCTATATGTACAGAAACATTACAAGGAAAATTGTTTAAAACACTGATAATGAAGTGCTGTATTGGAAACCTGCAGGACAACAGTAGTCAATTTTATTGTTTTTAAAAACTGAAATTGTGGAATATTTTAAGGGAAATGGAAAAATATAAAATCTGACCTGACAAGAAGGACAGCAGTTACATTTACATGTTCATAGGTCTGTGCATGCACATGGGGCAAAAGTGGCTTCTAGTTTCACTGCCTGATGGTTGACCTGGGATGCTGGCAGCAAGTGGAGGCAAATTGCCAGTTTGCTTTATATACTGAAAAGAAAATACAGTGATGTTATTGCAGTACTTTACATCTGAAAATGTGCAAGGTTTTTGTGCAGTGTCTTATGGATATTGTTACTAGTATTGGAATATCATTCTTTGCTTGCCTGAAGTACTTCTCAATGGCTTATAAACTGCTTATGAACTCTTTTCTATCAATTAAAAGAAGATTAAGGAAGAACTGTAATCTCAAATATTTTAGTTAATTATATCATAAAATACAGTTGAGATAGAGTTTTTATAAGGTTCACTTAAAATTGTTTCAATTTCCATTACAGCTTCACTTTCTTGAAATGCAAGCTTAAAATTCACCTCTTTACTCTTGAGTTACTTTTAAGTTACTAAAGCCTAAAATTTGAATACTTTTATTTCCACCAAAATTTTATTTAATTTTACTGGCTTACCATACTTATTAAGCTTCTGTGATGATTAAAGAGTAGCAATAAGACATCATTAGAGAATATAAGCAAAACAACTGCTGAACAGATGGTTGAGATTCGCCCAGAACATGTTATAGCAGTAATGTTTCTTTCTTTCTTTATTGACGTGGTGGAACATTGCAACATAAAAATCCAATATTCTAGTGAAAGCACAGCAATCCTTTCTGAATTGGTGTAAAATGGGACCCTTGAATACAACTGAAAACTAAGTTATGCTGAGAAAAACATGTGAATTGACAAAGTTTTTCATGTAATTTTGACTGAAAAAGCTTTCTGTAATGTAAGAGTTGAGAAGAGGATAGTGCAAAGCACAGGGATTAATAATGGCTAAAGCCCTGTTGGTATAGGCTGAACATTAGAAGTGATGCAAGCAGAGAGGGAATACAAAATGCTCAATACTCTCCAGGTTTTGCTTATGTAAAAAACTCTGCTGTGAATGCCTTCCTGCCAGTAAAAGAAGTCCTCTCCAGTATGTGTGTGCACATGTGCCCAAACATTATATATAATAAGCCCTGATGCTACAGTTTTAGCTGAGGAAATGTGTCCACTTGTAGGTAATACTATGGGACAACCAGCAACCAAAATGGGAATTGTAAAAAGAATTTCTATATAAAGCTATATATAAAAGGTTGGACTCAATGATCTCAAAGGTCTTTTCTAACCTAGTTGATTCTGTAAATATGTAGAACAAATTGGAGGAGGGTCTTAAGAAGATGATGTAATTTTTGGTTCTTTTCTTGCTCTCTGATAACACTTTACACTTTTCTGTATGTAGAGTGACGTATGAATTTTGTAGAGCTGAAGTTGCGTAGTACCCAGAGACTAGACAAGAAACAGTAAAATTTGCCTGTTGTTTTACCAGGCCCTTGAGCTTATACTTGGCTTGCTGTAAATGGAAGGAATGCAATTCAGTTTTTATGCTGTGGGAACAAATTCCCAGTTAGACATGCAGTTTGCTCCAGTTATGTCTGATGCTTTCTGAACAAACATCTTTCTTTCACATTCAAATTGCTCCTTGCTTGAAGAGTGATTCTCACAACAGTGCAGTATCATGCAATTCTAGTACAAGATATGCTGCATGTCTTCCTTTATGGTAACCTAATCCTGTCCAAGGGAATGTTTAAAATAGTAGCTATAAAAATTTTGATGTAGAGCTCTGTTGCAGTTGATACCACTTAAGTATGGGAAGATTACAGCTGAGTAGTAAAAATAATTCCAACTTTATTTGAATAGGCTGTATTGGATCTTAATCATCCACAAGAGGCTGTGACTTTTAAAACAACTAATGTATGTTGAGAAGAACTTAAGTGTTTCCTATTCATAACTGTTTCCTTGATTTTATTCATCTCTTGGTGATTTTAAAGTCCTTCATGTACATATTGCCTTCTTCCCTCTTACAATTTCAAATTGTTCTAAAAACGCTGAAATTCCTTTTGTTTTAAAATGAGAATTACACTACCTTTTTTGCTTTGCATGATCAGCAACTAATTATATTAGTTGACAGAACCAATTTATTACCTTAAATATCCTGCAATAAATTAGAGAGTGTTACCACAAATACAGTTATGTGATGGGCATTCAGACATTATTACTTCAACACACAAAGGTCTTGAGGGTTATTTTCAGGTGCCATCTTATGCATAGTGTGGAGACTTATTTATTTTCTTTTGCACTCCTCCATTAATTTCACGTTGCCTGAGTTTTTGTTTAATATCTTACATTAAAACACCATTCAAGATACAATGAATGGTGTCCATAAATGTACTATAGTGTATTCTTCTTTAATCTAAGTTAGAATAAAACTAAGTCACTGGTTTTAAATGTTCTATTAATATTAATAACATTGCCCTTTCTCAGTAAGATGACCATCTGCAGCTGCATGATTTTGAAGTAATTATTTTAAAACATACTTTATACCATACCATACATTAGAAGTGCAGTTTGCTTTTTTTTAGTGTTCCAAGCATTGCCTTAAGCAGTTGCTTTGTGTTTTTAGTCTCTTTACCTGTTTCATCTCTTCTTCTAGTACTGCATTAAAATATTAAAAAAGAATGAAGCAGTCTGAATTCTTTCAAGTAGTCATTGTGCTTAAATGAATCCCTGTTCAGTAAAGCACATAGGCACATTGGAATCAAATTTACAATAATAAAATGTGATTTATGCCAGGGACTTCTCCTAGCTAGATTGAGACTATTCTCCCAAATATAAGCTTAGATTTTAATTTTTTCCCCTCTTGTTTGAGAGCTGGAAAATACCTTGTTCTTAGGCTTTATTTCACAGCCTCGATGTATTATGTAATCCTGACTCCAAAGCTGTCATAGTCTCTCTCTGACTTGTGATATCAGATGCTGTCCATAATGGTCACACAAAACATTGCAGTGTAGATTAAGAAATTTATTTTTGGTTTTGTGGGAACAGAGGTAACATAAAGGGAGAAACTAGATTTGTGAGTCTTCAGTATAAATAAAATAGTGCAGAACATTGAAATACATACATGGAATTCTGTTTGTTGTTGAACTTGCATAAAGACATAGTAATTTCCTGCATTTGGTATAAAGTTTTATAGTTTCACTTTGAAATGGTATATAAAGTCACTCAGCAGTAGATTCTCTGTTATTCCTTAACAGATCACAGAGCTGTTGGATGTTTCAATGGAGCTGGGATGCTTCTTAGCTGGAGCTCTGATCTCTTCTCAGGGTCACATGGTTACTGAGGAGATTATGTGCTGTATTGAACCAATACGTGACTTTCTTGCCATCATTTTCTTTGCATCTATAGGTAACTTCCAAGAAATCTTACTTTAAAATATTTGATACTTATATGTAATATTAAATAATGTTAAATCTATACTATATAAAATATATATAATATATAAAAATATTGCTTACAATGTGGGTGAAGAGAAAAAAATCGTGTCTACAATGTGAGGGGAGGAGATAGATTTTATTTTGTTAAAATACTGTACTGTTAATTGACCACAACATTGGTTTGCCTTTGCTACTACTTTAAATGTAACATTCCGTTTCAGAAGCCATTTCGATGTTGTACTCCCAAGTCTTGGTTTAGTGTCAGTTTTTCAATGTTAATTCTGAAATCATCCTATTTAAAACATGTAACTAAATATTTTAAGATAAAACGGCCTTGGTTTGGTTGTTGATACATTGGAGTTTTTTTTGAATGTTCTCTTGTCTTTCCAGCAGCTGTATATGTTATTTATACTAAAATTGTACTACTATTTGAGTCAATGGATGAGTAGATTTCAGATTTTTGTGACTTGGTTTTCTCTAGAAGCAGAATGTCATAATATAATTTTGTATAGCTTGTTCCTTTAGAAATTTAGTTGGGAGGGTGTGATCTGCATGTTCTTAATGCAGGGAAAAAATAATTGAAAGAAGATTTATCTCAGACACTACTTGAATGCCAGCTAAAATGCAGCATTGAGGTATAAGATGAGGGAGTAACTCATCATGCTTGATATCCAAAAGGAGTTGACTCAGAATACTTACAGTAATTCAGTAACCTCCTTTTGAACTGCTGCATTCTCTGGCTGTCTGTACGTGCCCCAATACGCTCTGTCTAAAGGAGACTGGAACACGTTACCGCGGCGCTCGGCTACAGTGGGTGAGGAGGCAGCCCTGTGAAAGCGCTGCCTCTCCCTGTGGGTTGTACAGGAGGTGCGTGTCCCTATGCTGGGGACATTGCAGTGTCTAAGAGGGGGTTTGGATGTGGCCTGGTGCACCAACCCAACCTCCTTCAACCCATGTTTACTCAGAAAGTCCTAGGGTTTGGGCTTGGATTTTTTCAACACCACCCTTGGTTTTTCTTCTGCTGTTATTTCAATTTTTTAATTGTTCTTTTTATCTCCACATATTTATTCAGATAACGGTAAAGTCCCATCAGCAGCATACTTGTAATGCTTTTCCTTATTATATACCTGTTTGATACTCATTGTTTCTTAACAGAAACTAAAACTGGTGGCTGTCAAAACAAAAATGAAATAGCTATGCTTGCCAGTCTTAATTTTATTTTAATTTTTTTTTTAATCCAGTCCATGATAATACCTTCTGGTGATGAGTCAGATTACTTAGTAATAAATATGTTTATTTGAACAACTTATTTTTTAATAATGGGAGGAAAGTGATGAGCTCTGATGAAACTTGGGCTCATGTAACTGACAGGCTTGCATGAGTAATTGCTAAATGCTTACAGATGTAAGTTGTTTATGTGTTTCAGTAAAGATGGTGATGGAATGGATAGTGTTATCAGGAATACAAAGCATGATAAGTGATTATAAGCCCAAAGTGAATTTTACAAGGGACTGAACAAAAATACTGTCCTACACTCTCGTGGCTGCATAAATGAAGACTAGAGATAAGACTTTTCTAGAGTAAAATAAAATAGCAAGACCTCAGTTGGCATGCTAACAGCATTCCATACAGCCTATATTTTACTCTAAGGAAATTATTTTAGTCATTCTGCTACAGAATGACTAAAAAAAATCCTTCTAACAAATGTTGTCATAATTGCAAGAAAGAGTAAAAAGAAAATTGTGTAACAAATTGGTGTGATTTTATAGAAAATGAGTGTTATTCCTGCCTCAGAAGAAAATCAGCTAAAAAATCAGAACTATGTTATAGGCCTCTGACAAAATGTGATAATGCTTGCTTGTTTAAAAAACCAACCAACAACAAACCCCCCCCCCCAACCAGACAAAAAAAGAAGACCCAAAACCCTAAAAACCCGCCACCCTCAAAGAAAATCCCCTTCCTTCCCAAAAAAAAGTTAGCCATCACTCCCCCCTTTACTTTTAATTACTTTTAAATTTTGTGCTTAACAGTAAATTCTGTGACAAGGAGGTAGGTTTTAAAAGGAGTGATGTGATGTTGCAAAGAAAACCTGAGAAAACCAAAAACTATTCCTTAATTTTTCTTCTTACTAGATTTCTTTTTAAAGACTTCTTGCTTGCTCTCTACCTACATATGTACATATGCAAATTATGTATAAATATATAGAGATTTACTGTGTAAAATTATGTAAAAGCCACAGGGAAAGATTCTTCCTCCCTGCTTAAAGAGAAGGTTTGTTTGTTACTATATGCAGCAAGCACATTATAGAGAGCAGAAACACTTGAGCTCCTGAGGAACACCACTGCAGTAGTATCATTTCTGGTCCCTTTAGAATAAAGGCACAAATGGAAAATACTATCTTAATTGAAAAGTGACTGTAAGTATGCCATTTGGAAAAGTTCATTCCTATTTTGCTTGTCTGAAATGCCTGCTTTTCTGTTCTTACTACAGAAATCCTTCTGGCGCCTAAAAGCTGAGCTGAATATTACTTGTTCATGTAATATCCTTAGCAGGACCTGCCTTTAGCTTGACCTGTGCAGTGGTACTGCTTTCAAATTTGCACTTGGGTGCATTTGTGGGAATAATGCACCTTTGCAGTTAGGCATTAACAGGTGCACTTTGAGTTACTCTCTGTCTGTACTTTCATTGAGGCCTCTGGGTGTTCTTCAAGGTTCCTGGCACTCTTTATGCCGCCTGCTGAAGTTAGAGAGTTTCTGTTAGGTTGTGTCCTTACTGGTAGTTTTGAGAGAACATCTTGACCAACCCCTTAGAGCCACATTTTGCGCACTTTCCTTCTCATTTCTGTTTTTGTACCTAGTGCACAGATCATTACCCATACATCATTTGATTTTGTTTTGATTACTTTTTGGAAGGATGGAAGGCATCTTTGCATGGACTGTTTGACTGTTTTAAAAAAAGCTCCATTTCTTTTTTAGTCTACATGTGGAGTATAGAGGTTGAAACTGGGCATCAAGACCCTCTCTGCCACTGGTGAGGTAACAGATTACTTCCACTGACTGACAAGTTGTGTGTTCTCAATGTGCTCTACAGATGTACCCGCCTGCCAGGTTCCATGTTTCCCTTCTGGGTAACTCCTGTGATCAGTGTTGGACCTTGAATACAAGATGCTGAAAACCCTTTAACGGCTCAGTCTTTTTCTTCAGAAGATGGGTGATGCTGACACTCCCAGCACCGCCACTGTCCAGAACAAACATGCACACAAGGATTGTCCAATGAGCCTCTTTACACTTCTGTTGAATCTGAGAAAATCAAAGAAGATCCCAACTGGAATTTGTTAGGTGGCATGCATCACCATCTCCTTATCCATCTGCACTACTGCTTTGTTTTTCTGCATGGAGTACAATGAAACTTGGAGGTTTCATGTTCTCAGAACTGACAACAGAGTCAAAAGGACTTTTGGAGTCCTTTGGAGTCCTTGGAGTCCTTTTGGAGGACTTTCCCCTTTGGAGAAAGATTAAGAAGATTGGCTTTCCCCTCTGATGCTTAATGATCTAGCCAGGGCTGTAGTATTTATTGCATTTGCAGGCTATGATCTTAGGACTCTTAGTAGACACAGCATCTCGATGCATAGCTAATGTGATTTTTCTGACTGATGTCTTGTCTTGAGGAGGTGTCAGAATTAATTCTACTGGCTCCAGTTTGACCCACAGAGTTCTGATTTTTGTACTCTTGTTTGCCATCAAGGATCTCGAAGATTGCTTTTTTGATGTTGGATCTAACCAGGATGTGGTCAAGACGTCTGAATCTCCATATGCTGTTTAGAAGCTATCCATCAGATTGGTAGAATCTCTGTAATTGAGGAAAGAGGGAGTTTACTTGTTAAGAAAAAAGTACTTTTAAAAAGATCATGAAAAGTCTTGCCTGTAATTGTCCACAGAACACATAGCAACTTCTGTGAGTGAACTGTGCTTTTTGGCTTGACAGTGATGCACACCAAGGCCTCTGTTCCAGCTCTTTGTGAGCACTGCTTGGAGCTGAACGTCTGGTAGTTTGTGGTCAACTCTGTAAAAGTGTACCTAAGTGTTATCCTAGCTGTTGACTGCTGGCCAGTGTGACATGTGCTGATGACACTGCTGAAGTTTTTGAGTTATTTGAAGTGTTTTTTCCATGTTAGAGAATGATTTCAAAGTTACTTCTGAGCTTAGTCGAAGTCTGATCAAAACTATTACAATAATTGGCCATATTCATGCACCGTCTGCCTATGAAATTAATGTTTCTGATGGTGTTTGTGTTGTCAGGAAGGCGCCATGTGCTTGCATAGAAGTCTGATAGCACTTCTGACCTTATCCTGGGTTTCCATCTAGGAATGGGGCAAAGGTCTGTACTGACCATAAAAATACCTTATGATGGGATTTATTTCATCCAAAAAAAGTCTGGTTTCTGTCATGTTGATTTGTCTGCTCAGAATAGCGTATGTGACAGGTTTAGGCTTGTTTTCATCTTGCAAACACTGTCCTCCAAAGAACTGGTATAGAAATCAGCTGTAGTTTGTACTTCAGCTCTTTGGAATATGGCAATAATCTCCACACTGGGCAGCTGTTCAAATGGACTTCAGACTGCCTGTGTGCTCCAGAATTGAGCACACCAGTAGTGATGAGAGCACTAGGCTTTATTTATAGCCTCTCTTGGAAACCTTCAGTTCTAGATCTGGCAGAATTGTCCCTCTTATCAAACATACCATTGCTGTATTTCTCTAATTGCTTTTCATGTATTTTCTGAGGTCAGCCTAAAGGTGAAGGAGCACTGTGCATGTGATATTGCAGTGAAACCACTTGCTTCTTCCACATGCATCTGTGCATATATGTGGATTTCTTTTTTTGGTGCGGTTTTGGTCTCTTATTCTTTTGTATCTCCTCTTACTTTGATAGTCTTTTGCATTTGCGCTTCAGTAGTTGGAAGGAAATTAAGAAATAAAACAGGGTGTGTGCATGCTGACTGGGTGGCACCTGTGTAAAGATCTCTGATGTAATTGAAGAAGGTTTCCATTAGCAATTGAATGTGCATCCAGACAAAGCCCTGTGAAGTTACTGTAACTCTGGAAGAGATGACAACTCTTGGTCCTCTACAGCTCATCTGGATCTGCAGCACTACAGGGAGGGAAAATTAGTGGAATCTTGTCCTGCATTAAAATAAGAAGTTACTTACAGCATTGATTTACATGCCTTATGCTTTAGAAAGCTAAATTCTTGTCCTTCATCAGAAATAACTGGGTTGGAGAAATGCCAGCTATTATGAATTTCTCCAGAACACCACCATTATTTTGATTTCACTTTTTAGAAGCTTTTATGAAAAAGGAATGAGCTTCCGAAGATAACGCAGTTATGTTTGCCTGCAGCAGTTCTGCATACTTCAGGAGATAAAAATGGGCTTAGTTCTAAGATGATTCTTCAGTGACTCTAGGACTTCTCCAACAAATACTTCTTTTTCTTATGTTTAATATTTGCAGGATTTGGTTTTATGTTTCTGAATTCTTTGTGGTTCTTGTTACCTTTCTTTATATAATTACCAAGTTAAAATGACCAAATATTGCAAAAAAACCCAAAGACAATCCATTCCAACAAAAGTAACCCTATCAACATCATAGCAATGGGTTTTTCTGTAATTCCTTAATTGTTAGACTGTGCTCAAGGGTTTATGGCTTTACCTGATTCCAGTCTTAAGTGACTTTTCAAGTTCAGATGACTTTCAGAGTTTGGAAGTGAAAGTCGTAGAATGAAAACACTTTGGATTTCAGTTGTAGCTATAGTCTGTGCAAATACTGAGTATCATGTTCCTCCCACTGTGACAGTCCATTACCATACTATAAAAAAGTTAAATGACCAGCAAAATATTAGAATGACTGTGCATAACAATGGAATTATTTTCTTGCAGGATTTTTATAGCTTTCATTAAATATGTGTTTCAGTTCAGATTTTGTATTGTTGACTGGTGTGGAAGACAGAAAACTTTAGAAATTAAAGTGCTTGTGCATCAGTCATATGCAACGTAATTCAGTTGGGAATATTGCCTGTGCTAAACTTCCCCAAAGGAAAAAAGGGGTGGATATTGTGGGACATGCTTTTGTGATTAGCTAGATAGTTAGGGCTTTAGTGATCAAGTGGTTGGTAGTAAGTTAAGGATTTTTGTTTGATTTGTTTTGAGAATACAGTCCTGCAATTAAATTTATTATTAACCCAGAAAATTACCATAGTAAGATATTGGCCTCTAACTGTGCAATATTGTTTTCTTTCCTTCTAGGACTTCATGTTTTTCCCACTTTTGTAATATATGAGCTCACAGTCTTGCTATTCCTTACATTGTCTGTCGTCATAATGAAGGTATTTTCTTTTATGCTTTTTAAAAATATTTTAATCTTCATTAATCTAAATAATCTTTGTGCTGCATGCCCTAAAGACAATTTGTGCAAGAACTGAATATTTGATATAACAGAGAATATTACTGTAAATGTGTATTTGGAGGAATGATACTGATTAGAATACAGTTTGATACAATATTCTTCAGGTATTTAAAAAGAAAATTATTTAATGTTAAAAGTAAATTGCACAATGCAAAGCATCTATTTCTCAAGCTTGGGATTTGTGATAGTTATCAAGTGTTTCATTATAGTAAAGAAGATGCTACTTTTTACTGTGCAATGTATGTTTGCCACTTATGACATGAATACAGAAGACACACTTAGAAGTCCATTATTTTATGTTATGTTCAAAATTATTATATTTGATGCTATGTATCTTACAGAGATAGTACTATTTTGTTTATTGCACTTTTTTATTTAAACAAACAAACCCCCAGTAATGCAAAAAACCCTGTTTTTAAAGTTTGTCTTGGCAGTGCTTGTCCTTTCTTTGATTCTTCCAAAGACCAGCCAATATATCAAGTGGATTGTCTCAGCAGGACTGGCACAAGTCAGTGAATTCTCTTTTGTTCTGGGAAGTAGAGCACGCAGAGCAGGGATCATATCTCGGGAGGTAAGCTCTTCTGTGGTTATTAACTTCATTTTTTGCACCTGAATAACTTGCACTTTAATACAAAATCCCAGTATTTGAAATACCAATGCACTCCAATTTTGTGGCGCCTCTCAACTGTTAAAAAAGTAGAATCAACCCATACAAATTGGATACTTGTATGTCCCTGACAGGGTTCTTAGTGCTGGTTCTCACTTGTTTCATATTGTACCTTAGTATTTTAAATAGCTTAGTTATAAATGCTTTACCTTAACTTCTCTCACTTACAACTTAATTATGTGAACAGTGAGTTGCAGATAAAGACTGAGAAACCTTTGCTTTTAAAATCTTGATACAACTATTGAAAGAGGTATAGGAGTGTACAATACAGAGAGAATATAGGATTTGAAGAAGGAATTACCAGTAAATAAGAACTGGAGAGCAGATATTGTGAAAATTGCCTTAACATTTAAACAAGCAAATACACTTGCAATCGCTTTAACCTGTAAAGCTTGTTCATTTTAAATCCTCCACAGAAGAAACAACCAATGTTTTTGGTAGTCATGAAAAAAGTCCCCTGGGAAAGAAGCCTTAAACTTAGTTTTAGTGTGAACCTGTGAGAATGTTACTTTTTTTTGGAAGATTAAAGTCTGATTTACGAAATTAGGTAAATTATGGCTATGGAGATACAGGAACTGACCTCACTTTCTAGTACTAGCTGCTTTATCCTCTGTGCTTCTGCTCACAAAAAAATGCTCTCCTGGTGCTCGGAGGTTTTCATTTTCATTGAGCAAGTGGACTGCATAGTGTTGGAACCAATTCCAAATAAAGCTCATGTAAAAAACTTTCACAATGCTGTTCACTTGTAGGTAAAGGTGGTTAACTTTCATGTTCACTCCTTCATATAATTAAGAGTTACAAATATTGCATGTTTGCATAGAGTTTCAAGATATCTATATGTGATCACAGAACCAGTTTAGGGGCCCACCCACTGAGCTTGGAAGCTTTTAGGCTTTCATTTTTTTTCTGCTCTCACATGATTATCTAATATATAGGTTTGTATACCTCTGAAATTTCCTAAACTCATTCTTTTGCTTGAGACCTCAAAACTACTTCCTGCCACTGTGTAGTTAGGATATTTTTTTTTTTTCAGAAGATGTACAGTATGACTTAAAGGGATTTATGTTTGCTTTTTTTCTGTTGATAAGAGAACTAGCAGTGAGCTTTGCCATTATATTGCTAAACCAGAATGGTTTAGAGTGGTAGTGGTGGGGTTTTTTATTTGCTTGATTGATTGGGGGTCTTTTTGGTTTTGGGGATTTTTTTTGTTTTGGGAATTTTGTTTGGGGAATTTTTTGTTTTGGTTTTTAAATAAGGTGATAATTGGCTTTTGACTTTTTAACAAATACTGAATTTTCAAAATTGATCACTTCACATAAGAACAATTGTTTTTCTGTAAGCTCATAATGATGTTTTTGCAATTGTATCCTCACACCAGATAAACAGGTAATTAGATGATTTGAGCACGTACTTGTTTGCTTTTGTAGCAATATGCAAAGTTGCTTAGGAAGACAGGTGAAGTCTTTTGAAAACATGGTCTAGAAGAGCCTAATTTCCTCAAACTTCTAGATACTTCTTTGTACTACCATGTAGCCTAAAGAAATAATGGCTTTTATTTGCCTTTTGCAGGTCTATCTTCTTGTTCTGAGTGTGACTACTCTAAGCCTTTTACTTGCCCCTGCCCTGTGGAGAGCTGCAATTATGAAATGTGTTCCAAGACCTGAAAGACGCTCGAGCACTTGATCAAGATTTGCACAAATACAAGGATATGTTCTCTTGCAAGGAAAACACCTTCATTGCTCATTGTATTTCTATGCACTAAGAAAACAAGACCTGTTGAGTAGTCAGTCCTCTTAATAAGCAATTATATTGACTGGTTATAAGCCTTATACTGACCTTAAAACAAAATTCAATACTAAAAAATAATTGTGTCATATGAATTGCACACCTTTTACAAAATTTACTTTGATTGGAATCTACTAGAACATTTGTTTCTGATCCAATCTGTTATTCAGAGCATAAATTATTTTTTTTAAATATAGTGTCATGCAAACTATGTTGCTTATTTTTTTTGCCTGAATGTGCCTTTTAATTTTCATCCTGTTAATGCTGGTTCATCACCAGATTTTGTTCAAAAAGGAAAAAAAGATATATATATATATATATATATATTATGGTGCCTATGGTATCTTCTTTCACTAAATGACTTGAGTCATTTTCACATTTATGATTTTAATATAGCAGTATAAAATTAATTACAAAACAAATTTCTAATGGTGAATAAAAGAGTGATCCTCTACACAATGAAAAGATTTAACTGTTTAGCATCAGTTCCAAGCATTTATTTACATATTCCAATTCATGCAGCCAGTACTGCATGATGTTTTATCCCAAATTGCAGCATATAATGTATTTTCTTATAGTGGTATATTTTGTGTTAGCTCTTGTATTTATTTACATATTTGACTAAAAATTGACAGTAAGAAAGGGCATAATTTATGTTTGCAGACTGAAAGTTGTTACTCGTCTTGTTGCTAACTGCTGCTACACTAATGGTTTATAGAGGTGTTTTCTTTTAAATCAAAAATAAATGTGGTAAAACTGGGAAGTGTAATTTCAGTTAGATGTGAAAAATAGTACTTCTGTAACCTTGGAGGTTGGCTCCTAGTTGACACTATTCTAGATTTGAAATTATTTTAACTAAATTAACTTGCAGAAAACTGGAAACAGCAGACTGGATGTGTATTTGCAACTCCATGACCTTTTAAGTTACATTTACATTGAATAAATTATTAGTTTTCTTAAAATACCATGATAGTTTAGAAAACAGTGTTTTGAATGTGATCTTAAACGTAGTTTTTCTTTAAAATGTTGTATGTAGTGAGATAGGTCTTGTAAAACCCCATTATTTAAGTGTCATAGAGAAGGCTTACTCATAAGCTATAACCTACTCTGTGACAAAGCATTTAAGAATCATCTTGAGGTTCATCTGCTAAACCCAATACTATTTAAGATACATTAACACTTCAGGTCAGTATTGCAGTGTCATCTGAAACAACACTTTTACCCACAAAATGGTTAGAAAAATGCATGTTACAAGGTTTAAATTGCCAATTAAAATGAAAATTGTCCTCCAAGTAGCAACACAAAGCTTTGGATGGATCTTTCTACTCTATACCTCTTTCTCCTGTAGCAGCCTCAGTTTCTTCTGTGTTTTCTCTGATATCTGCTGGGCTTGTCCAAATGAAACTTGGATTAGTCTGGAGCGTGTATGTACTGGTGGGACAGGGTAGAGATCATCATATTTGAGTTCTTGCTCACTGGATTTGGGGTTTTCCCTCTAGGCACTAATGCTTCATAAAGATTGGAGGAATGTATGACAATTCCACCTCCCCTCAAATGGTTTCTAAAGTTGTCACAAAACAGACAAATGCAGAACAAAAAGCTGCCCTATAAATAAAATATTTTTAAATAAAATGAATCCATAACAGAAAAGAAACTCAAAACTGATTTTTGCTATATTTCAATATTTTTATTCAAAATAGAGGGGCAGTTCAGGTTTTATGGTTCCATTTAACAGTCTACTAGCTCAGACCTTTAACTCTTTCCCAGGTACCTCACTGAAATAATTTGTTTCTTAGCTGTCCGATCCACTCTGTCCACTCACCTAGCTCATTGCTTCTGCATGAAATACAAGCATCTCTCCTAAGTGCTTCATTTTGGCTTTGAAAGATGCTTATTTCACATGTAGTTTGTACCTGTTTCAGGGGGAAAATGTATGACAGGTCATGGCAGAGACCTCTGTATGGTTTCCATTATGTCACTTAGTTAGCCCTTGAAGCAATTATATGATGTATTGCACCTGTGATGAGTAAAACTTTTATTTAAATAAATTGCTGTGGGTAGTTGTAGTTCTCTAGAAAACTCTTTAAGTCAGGAAAGTGACTAGGAAATACTGATGGCATGTGTCTCTGAAAAGAAAGACAATATTTTCCTGAATATCTTTTAAAAGATTTGAGTGAAAAGCTTACTTGGTACCATGTTCAAAAAAGGAAAGCAAGCATCTAGATACCTTACTGGTTGCCTCATCTCTCTCAGTTCTCTCCCAAATAAACTTTGTCATGGTTTAGGAATGGTATTCCCCAATTTAGTGCTCTTACCAAAACCAGGCTGTCAGTTGTTTCTCCTCTCCCCCCATCTGGAAGCACAAAAGGCAAAGATTGTGGGTTGAGATAAGCACCATTTACTGGAAACAGCAATGAGATAAGAAAACAAACAGTAACAGCAACAATATTAATAACAAAATTGTACAAAGAGGACCCCCAGACAACAACAGTTTCTTCCTGGAAGTAAGAGAGGGAGCCCCTTTTCCCTGTCTCTGGCAATGAGGTAGGATGGTATAGAATAATGAGGTACACGTGCCCTCACCACTCCAGGTTCCACCCCCTCATGCCTACTGTGAAAGAAAGCGCACTGCCCTGGCCAAAACCAGGAAAACTTGGCTAGGCTTTAGGAGAACTGGGGGAAGAGAAATAGCCTTGTGTGTTCTGTGCCTCTTTGTTGACACAGACTTGGGTTGCCCGGTTCAGTATTAGATGTAGGTGCAAATTAGTAATCTTAACAGACATGTGGTAAGTTTGTTTGCAGTCAGACATTTGAGATTGCCTCATAGAAATCTGGAGGTATATTGAGGTACTGTTAATGTTTCCTGAAATGCAAACAATGGCTCTATGCATAATTGCATGTCCAAATGGGGTAGTCTCATGGTATGATCTTAGGACAGAAACAACAGACCTTATTCCTGAATGATCACTCATTCCTGTATGAAAAATGGGGAGAATGTTGCATAATCAGCCCACTTAGATATAATTGCAGCTTTTCAGAAACCTTATGCTTGTACTGTGGAATATTCTCTTTCTGTGTCAAGCAGATAAAATTAAAGCAGAGTTCCAGAAGCCCTGAAAGGAAAATCTACTGATTTGTTGAAGGTTTCTTGAAAAACAAAGATCTTTTTCTGGAAATTCATGTTCCAGCTTGTTGGACAGTGGTTCTCTCTCATTAATTAACTAATGATCAGTATCATTTTAATATAGAAAAGCTGATACAGAGCAGAAGCGTTATTAAGTGATGAGAGGATATTCCTATGGTCAAGCTGAACTTAAGGGAGTGAAAAGGAAGGTCTGCTCTATGCTTGACTTGCAACTCATTCAGCTATTTTGGGGTTGAGATTCTTTTTTTTTTTTTTTGGGGGGGGGATGGTTTATTTATTTTGTAGGTGGATTTAGCTGTGCTTATTTGACATGGCTTTCTGAAAATTTGAGTTTTTGTGTGTTACCCCTTAATTGCTATCCTTGAAAATTCTGTGAAGATAAAGGAACCAAAGTAGTTTAAAAGCTGGTAATGTGGGCTGTGCTTTGTGAGCCATTTCCCTGGCCCTGGGGTCAGATTGGTATATATGGACCCACAACCACCCTACTTGTGGCTTATCCCATACAGAGCAGGTGGCTTCAGTTTGTCAGTAGGAAGGTATTTGTGGGAGCTGTGAGGTGGTTTCCTGAAACTGTGACTGATATAGGTCTAGGATGGCTCAAGAATGTGGCGATGGTGGACTAAGTCCATGGCACTACATGGCCTTTTAAAAGCTGTAAGAATTTATACTTCCTATCATTCTCAAATATGAGGAAAAGCATCCTCACAAAGCTTGTACTTCACTTGTTTTATGATTGGACATCTTCAGCTTTGCAGGCAAAAGGATGTGGGAGTGCCTTGTATGATGGAATATTGCTGTGCGATGATGCTTGATAGAGGGGGTGAGAAATCTAGTGTGGTCTTGCCTGTTGGAACGAGCCCAGGAACAATCTAACCACAAAAGCACTCCTGGGGTTTGTCTAGGGAAGGAATCCATAGTTCTGCTCGGTAACCAAGTCCTGGCAGTGTTCCAGCATGTGGGCAGTGCCAAAGGTGGAGGAAATGGGATCCCTGAATGACAAGAAGCAAGCCACACTAACAGCATTGCTATTTTGTGAGAAATGCAATAGCTTGTAAGGAGCAGCAAAGTATCAGAGATCTTTGTTGACCTGACAACCAGGGAGCCAACAAAACTACTGCAGGGAGAAGGAAGAACAGTGAGATGTCCTTAGAGCTTGGAGATGTGTAGCCCACTCAACCCCTAAAGGCAGAAGGGAAAGGCATGCCTTTACCAACTTCACTCAGGAGATTTGCTCCTTGGGTTCTCCCACCACCTCTGTTGAGTAATTGCCAGTGCCGGGTTGGACTTACTGACGCTTGCAAGACAGTGGGACTAGGAAAGCCTTCTGCTGTCTGGAGACAACAAACTGGACAACGTTGTGACAAGAGTGACTTAGGGATAGCTGATTCTGCCTTGTGGGAAAAACCTAGATCAAAGAGTAGTAAAAATTTCAGTTATGGTACCAAGCTGTATTTTTTATTTCCTAAAATAGAGTAGAAATTTGAGAATTGGGAGATGGTACCTCCCCACGAGGCCAGATACTGACAAGGTGGTCAGGTGACATGAGGTCTTTCATTATGTCATGAGTTTGCACAGATCACAGTGTTCAGATTGCATGGCTCCCCGTTCGCGTGCATTTCCTCTGGCATCTGTTGAAGCTTTCTGCCTATAGACTAGATGACCTCTTGAGACAATCTCCTCGCGTCTGTCATGCAGTCCTGCCGCACTGATGCTCTTTTAAAGTTATGATCTGTTCTGCTTTTTGTGCACCCTTAAAAGGGACAGACACTTCCCAGAAAACTGTGAAGTGGAATAGCCTTCCACCACTACGAACACAAACGAAATCCTAAAGCTCCGAAATACCTGCAATAGGTGTGCTCAGAGATTAGAGAAGTGTTGAAAGTTTTTTCACTGGTTCAAACACTTCAAATTAGTTGTGAACAACCCTCGGCTAAAGAAAAGAAAAAAAAACACTACCCAAGAGTTGAGCATGTTTGGGCAGTTAGTATGTATCAAAATAAATTCTAGCAAACTAGGACACTCCTTGTTTGTGCTTGTTCTGTTGACTCGCAAGTGTTTTTCCTACAAGAATTAATGTAAAACAAAAGAGCGGGAGGTGGGTGGGTAGGGACGTGAGATACATAGACGGTTTGAACCCTCAGGCACAGTATATATGACCTAGAGGGTGGAGAGCGGCACTATCAACTGGAGACGTCTTTCAGGAAGCAATTTTTTTCTGCAGCTGGCTTATGGGGTTTGTGTGTGAAAGTTTTTGCTGCTTTCTTAAATGTTATCATGTTACAAACACAATTTCATTATTACCTTCTTTCTTCGATGGCCACTCCCGTCAATTTAATCAAGAGGAATGAAGAAATGGGGTAATAACCCTAGAGCAGCACGGGGGGGGGGGGGGGGCGAGAGGGGGGAGGCATTGTTAATAAAAAACTCCAAAGATTGCTATTTATCTGGAAAATGAATGTAGTGTTTCATTACTATGGTAAAGCACATCAATTCAACCTCTTAAAAAAAAACCCAAAACAACAGAGTAAGGTGTAAAAGTGAATGCGAATCTCGTCGACTCGTGAAATGCATCTTCTCCAGCATTCTCTCTGCTGGATTTGTCTGCTACTGCAATGTGGCGGCTCTGTGGTCGTGTGTTCTATTCCCAACTAGTCTTCTTTCCCAGGAAGCATCATCAATTTAGCGAAAGAACGAGCCTTTTACTTCCTGCTCTTCTCTTCATTGCGTTATGAGCAACCTTGTACCGTGCAGGCTTGGTCTTGTGTGCAGAACTGTGTATAGCTTCCTCCCCATCGAACAGCCTTGCATCCACCCCTGTGAGGGGTGATGAACACGACTCTTGAGCTTTCCTTGCTTTCCTGCAGTTTCCACTATAACGGCTCTGCCTTTGTAGCCCCCAGCAACGCTGCAGGTTTTGGGGTTGTTTTTTTTTCCCCCCAAAACTTACAGGACAGTGATGTAATTACATCACATAACCCTCGCTAACATGCTGTTTCTGCGGTCGTCAGTGCACGCAGAGGCTGCACCGCCCCGAGGTGCTTTACTTTTGGGCGCAAGGTTAAGAGCTGCAACCGCCCGAAGGAAAACTTTCGCTTGGATTACCACAAAATCCCTAATTTTAGCAACGATCGCTGCAAGCGAAACTTTGCTCGAGTAACGGCCGGACAAAACGCGATGAGGAAGCACCGGCAGCAGGATGTTGTGGCAACGAAACCGCACGGCCCTGCCCCGCCGGGCCCCGCTCCGCGCCGGCAGCGCGGCCGCGCCCGCGGGCACCGCTCGGCACCGCGGGGCGGGCGGGGAGTCGGAAGAAGGCGCGAAAATCCCGCGCATGCTCCATGCCCGGCTCCCTCCGCGCCTTGGAGCGGCGGGCGGGCGGGTTGGCTTGGCCGCTCCGCGTGTGCCCGTGCGAGGCGCGCCGCGCCCGTGACGTCAGCGCGCAGCGTCAGGGGGACGCACAAAAGTGTAAGTTTCAATTTTTTTTTTAATTTTATTTTAAAAAAAGAAAAAAAGAAGAGATGGGGGAAGAGTGGCGGGGTCGCGCGCGCAGGGTCCGTGGGAGGGTGCGGGGGAGGATCGCTGCGCTCGCTCGTCCCCGCTCGTTTACCCGCATCGCCCCCATTCCCGCGGGCAGCCCCTCGGCGGCAGCGGCGCTGGGCAGGTGTGCGGGGCCACGGCGTGCGGGGGCGGCCGGCCGGGAGCCTGGCGGGCTGGCTGCCGGCGGGGGCAGAGGCGCGCTGGGAAGTGACAGCCCGCCGGGGGAGACCCTCTTGCCCCGCCGCCTCTTCTCCCTGCACCCCCTCCCCAGGAGCGCGGGGGGGAAGGCGGTCCCTGCCGGTGCCCTCTCCTCCCTCCTCGCTTCCCTCCCCTGTTCCCGGGCTGTCGATGTCGGTGTCCCGCCGCCTCCCCCCGCCCCTGCCCCCTCCCGCCAGGCCCGCGCAGCCGCCGCACATGTGCAGTCGGGCGCCTCCGCAGCGGCAGCAGCAGAAGCGGCGGCAGCAGCGCGGCGGGCGGGGGGTGCTCCCGCTCCGCGCTCCGGGTCCCTGTCTCGGGGCGGCGGCGGGGGATGGAGCCGGCTCTCTCTGCCTTCGGCCGCTCAGGTGCGGGCAGCCCGCGCCCGAGGATGGGAGCACCAGGGGTTGCGTGGGACGGCGGCGGGGGGCGCCGCCGGCGGCGGCGGGTCGGGCACGATGGGGATGGGGACGGCGCGGAGCCACAGTCCGCCCGCCGCCCCTTCCCCCCGCGGCCGCCGGCGGTGCCGCCGGGCGCGTCCCCCCTTGCCCGCGCCCCCGCCGCCGAGGCGATTAGCGCGGCCCCTCGCTGCCGGGGGGAGGCGGCGCGGGGCTCAGGGCTCTGCCCGGGCGGTGAGGCCCCGGGCGGGGGGCGCGGGCGGGCGCGGGGTGCCCGAGGCGCAGGGGCGGCCGCCGGTCCGTGCCGCCCGGTGCGGCCGCGGCCCGTCTGCCTGCGAGGAGGAGGAGAAAAGCGGGGCTGGAAGGCCCCGGGGGGAGCTGCCCCTGGGGCCTACTTGTGCCTGCTGCTGGAAATGGGGGTGGGGAGGAAGAGGCCGTGATCGCTGCCCGCGCCCAGCGCTCGGTGTTGGAAGGGGCGCAGCTGGACAGGGACCGGCCTCGCGTGGGATCGGGCACGGGCTGGGGGAAGGGCTCGCTCTGCCAGGGCACGGCTCGCTCACCCCCGCCGTCGGGAAAGGAGTGCCCCCCACACGTGAGCGTGGGGCTCAGGGGACGAAAAGGTGATGATGGGAAACTTTTCCCTTTTTAAAAACGTGGTTTTTTTTCAAAAAAGAAGCCTAAATTGTATTTGGTAGTAGTCAATAATTTCAATTGTAAAAACTTTCCCTCCTTTCATTTTTTATAGCTGGTGCTGTCTTTGCTTTCTGCTTTCCAGAAAATAGCATTGTCCCTGTCTCCTGCAGCCATCAAGATTTTAAGACGACTGGTTTTTAGTCTTTGGTAACATGGCAAAAGATGTAAGTATATTTGTAGCACATAAAATGTGGAAGCATAGAATGTTTCTGTTAACAAAAGCAAATGGGGTCAGGCTTTATAATCGCTGGCATTAATGAATATGTGGAACTTTATCTATTCTGTGCATCAAGCCTAGGCTGTTTTCCTGTAGACAGTGTAAACCAGCTTCAGATCTGCTGCAATTTTTTCAGAGTGAATAATCTTGAGACTTCCCTATGCTAATAACAGCACTTGGGCCGTTGTCATTATGTGCATTCATACTGAACACTAAAACAGCTTGGGTTTGGATTGGATTGAAAAAAGCCCAGCACGTGTTGTTCACATGGCAGGGCTGTCGTTGACTACTGTTGTCAACTAACGTTGCCTTTCTTGAGTTCAAGAAGGCATCGGACATTTGAGGGAAGATGGTTCATTCTCCATATGTGTTCACTGTTTATCTTTCTCCACCAAAAGATGCTCGTTGGTGTCTGTAAAAAACAGGCTTTGGGAACTTTCACCATAGATTTCCATTACTGCTGTCGTTAAGGTTTGCAGCTTCGATTCTGTGGCCTGCCTCATGGAACACATTTGTTCTTCACCCCTTCCGGTACTTACTAAAAAAAAAATTCAGTTTATTCTGCTTTTAAGATGTCAGTCATTGTTCATACCTAATATAGTAGGGCTTTCATGTTTTCTTATTGAAAATAAGAAAACAGACTAGTCTGTGTTCAAATTAGAACATATCTCCCCTTCAAAAAAACCCAAAACCCCTAAAAAACAACAGCATGCAAGCTAAAGGCAAGTGATACAACTCACTGTTTAAACAGCAGGTTGCAGCCTAATGTGGAATATTGCAGCTTTCAAATAGCGGGGATTTCCTTGAAAGAGTGATTGGCTTAAAAAATAATCTTGTAGGGAATTTCAGTAGTTCAGCTGAAAAACATCTTAATGTGTGGAGAAGCAACCAGACATACGTAGTCACTCAAAGCTTGCCTGGAAGAGATAAGGGTGGCCAAGTACATTACAGATAGCAGAGTTCAGGGAATGATAGGCCATATAAGCGGGAAGAAAACGAAAGTGGAGTGTTAGACTAGGAGATGAAATTGAAACAGTTCAAAGTAATTGAGATACCAAAGTACGTTTGTTTAATATTATCTTTTGGGAGAGAGATCAACTAAGCGAAGAGTTGCTAGCACCTGGAAGTACAGATGAATGTCCTGCTAGATCTAAGTGAGAATGAGACATTTAAGAACAAACCTTGTTTTTGAAAGATCTAGTTTATTCTTGGAAAGAGAGTAGTTAAGGAAGAAAGGAAGGAATAACCTACCTCAGAGTATACTTAAGAAATGGGAGAAAGTGCTACAGCTACAAAAAAAAATGACTTTCAGTATCTTTATTAAAGAAGTAATAAACTGAATTTGGAAAAATTAAAATCTAGGTCAGGTTTTAGGTAAAATTTTAAGTGTACATGAGCATTGAGCAGGGTAGCTAGAAAGGGTGTGAAATCTATACTGAATATTGTCTAACCTGTTCTTAAAAACATCTACATATACTTCAAACCTGCCTCAGGGAAGAAATATGAACTGCTTACCTTTTTGCAGACTGTACCCACCATTACATGACACCTAAAATGTGTAGTGAGTGTTGGGAAATTTAAAATTTCTAGGTCTGGCTATGGGCCCTATGAATTGTGATTTAATGCTATAACATAGAGGTGTTAATTGGTATAACACTTATTTTAATTTTCAGAAGGGAAGAGATTTATTTCCATATTTTTGTTCAAAGTCCAAGTTCTTTTTCAAGCAGAAGAATGAAATTAAGCATGATACAGACAGTATCACTAAATTTCTGGGCACTGAGTCTCTGAAAACCTGTGTTGCTGTAAATTTAAACATTCTTATGTGAAAATATTGTTGTGATTAATGGCTTGTGGTTCTGCCATGTCACCCATCAAGTGCTCTAACTGTCAGTGAGACGTAGTGGTGAAGAAGATGGCATAGTTGATGATTGCTCTTCCCTCTTCCTTCCCTTTTTCTCAGCAGAGCTGAGGTGGCTAAACTGTGGGAAGGGCTGTGCTGCTAAATCCTAAGTCTGGGCTTCAGGTGGCATTTCCATGGGCAGGCATGCTCAGAGTGCTCCAGCCTGGGAGTGCAGGCAAGGTGTGCATCCTGCTGGTGTCCTGCGCTGCTGGGGCCAGTGTGCCGTGGTGACAGTGGAGCAGGGAGCCCTGCAGAAGGGGAAGGTGTGGAGACAGTGTACCATGACAGAACACGCTCCTGCTTTATGCTTCTTCCTGCCTGCTGCAGGAGAGCACTTTTCCTTTTATTGTTCCTGTCCAGTTCTTCTGATGCCTCTTTTTAAAAACCATAATTTGATAAAACCTGCTGGGAAAGTCAAATAGTTGTAAGAGTTTGCAGACTGAGACTTTACTTCATAATTGAACAAATGGGGGAATGTGATGGAGAGTACTGGCAAACCCAGTGAAATGTTTTTATAAAGAATCAAAGAATTGCAAAAGTAGTGATCAGGTAAGCTAGCAAAATAATGTGTATGAACTATGTGGTCCAGGTCTAAATTCTGTGAATTATTACTTTAAAGTGTATCTCTCTAATGCTTTTCAGAGCATACAATCAAGAGAAAATAAGCAGCAAACATTGATTTGAATTTTTTTTTTTCATTTATATTTTGGGGTTTTATGCAAAAATCTTTGATTTCCTCAGCAGTAGTCAGGAAGCTATGAGGTGGGGGGAAAAGGATTCATTCATACATAGCACCTTAATTAAGAGCCTGCAGGTGGAGTTCAAGTGCATAATCACAATCTTATAGCTGGATAACTTGAAAAATGGTAATGTAAAAAGAAACACTAGCTTGTGAAGGTTAAAGTATCCATGAGTATATTACTTTATGTTTTGGGTAGGGGATCTGAAGTGTAGTAAAGATAAAGGGCAAAAAGAAGCAGCATTTTCCAGTGTGATCTGGTAATGGCAATAAGCGCAGCCATTTTTGGGTTTATGAGCACTGATGAAGCTGAGAAGCAATTTAACAGAATCAGGCAGATGTGGTATATCACATTTGATTCAGGACATCTTAGTTCCTAGGAAGACTTTACTGTTTGTGCAATTTAAAGAAACAATGAAAAAATACATGTGGACAGGAGAAGAGCAATTGGCGTGTCTCAAGGACTTGCATACCTTGAGAGTGGGATCGTTGCATTGCTTCTCAGAGTCTGGATGACAAATTGAGGTCCGTAGTTTTTGGTACAGTTTACACCTGCATTTGCACTGTGTGGGAAATTTCTTGGTCCTTGCATATGGGCAGTCTCCAGAAACTTCATCTTAGCCAGAACTCCTCTTTCTGATTAATCGGTGTCAGTCTGAGTTTTCCTCGTCTCCTGTGAACTCTTCCGCTACTTACAAATTGGCACCTTCAAGGTAGGAGCTGAAGGAGCCAAATGTCCAGCCAAGGTCCTCAGTCTACTTGTTCTCCTTACTGGATTTGTGGGAGTAATAGTGTGGGGGGAAAGCAGTTCCCTGTGTGCAATGGTCACCTGTCCACCCTTGGCATGCCTACAATTAGCCAGGGTGCTGCATTGAATGAAGTAGAAGGAATTACTGTAGCAAGAAAGCAAATTTGATACATTAATTTTTTTTCCAGCTCCAGTGTAAGACTGAGCACTTCTTGCTGGCCACTTTTATGTTCAGTTATACATTGAGAATTATTTGTAAATTAAGATGATAAATACTTTTTGTTTTTTAATAGCATTGGTTAATGTACCTTGCACCATTAAATTACCAGCTTCTGTAGCATGGCTGAAGATCCAACTTGTGGTGACCATGTTTCTCCCCTCAGTTACTTCTGTCACCGTTGAACTGTTGAGGCCTCTCAAGGAGCATAAGGAAAGAGAAGCTTGTGGATCTTTTCTTCAAGACTCAGTGTTACATAGGAGAGAAGAAGCAGGAACAGTGGAGTTTATGTTCTGCTGAATTTCTGTACTGTTAATATAAGCACTTGCAGGAACTGGATCTGTTACTGAGGATAGTCCAATGTATGGTGTTATAGTGAATAACGAGAGAAAGGGGCTGTTCAAAAGGAATAAGTGGTTCCTTCTGATCTCCAAAATTACGCTTATCAGAATGGATGAATGATGTAAATGAAAAATCCTTATCTAGTTCTGTTGTTGTGATTGTTTCTGTCGTTCACCATTAGTGGATGGCCGCTTCAAGCCATTTAAAAAATAAATTGTGCACAGATACCTTGAAGTTGAAAAAAAAATTAAAAAACCTTTTAAATCGTCACATCACTGTAAGCCTTCAGAATTTCTCATAGACTAAAATACCTTTCTTGAGAGTTCTTGAGTTACTGTTTCATAGGTAACTAACAGTGGTGTTGGCTTTGGAACTGCTTGTTCTAAAATCAGATTTTTAAATTTATTCTTAAAAAATATGTTCTACTGTCATCTTCTGCTTGAATTATTTTATGAGGGATTTTTCTCTTGATCCCTAGTTTGCATATAAATTACTGTGTCTCTTTAGTTTTTTATGGTACTTTCATGAATCTTACTGAGCAGTAGATATGGCACATATATCCAGTTTTGCAAAGGAAGCCCCGTGAACATGTGGAAATATGAGGACACACCATAAAATGTGCCAAAAGTTCATCACTGATCTAACATTACTGTTTAAGAGATGTACAGACGTGGGAATTAACACTGGTGGTTTATTTTAGTTGAGTATTCAGAGTACATTCAGGTATGTAGTTTAATCTAGTGGATTTATTTCACAGTGTTACTAAATATTTTGCTCAAAGAATATTTTAAAAAACCCACAGCAAACTGGCTTCTTCACACAATTTTACTGGATAGGTTAGTAGGGCTGCTGTTTTTGTGTAAAGTCAAAATCTGTGGTTTTATATTAATTTTTTTTGCCAGAACACCATAGAAGTTTTACTTCCATGTTCTTCCATGTGATGTTTCTTCATCAGTCTCGAGCAATCTAAAAAAGTTACGTTTGGGATGGATTAAAACAAGAACCCAATGGAAGTAGGAAGACCACTTTATTTTGGACCTTTTTTACATGATGCACTTTCAATCCCTAGAAGGTATTGAGAAGTCTTCAAAACATTCTTCAGACTTTTCTTAAAATACCAGCATACATCTCTCCTTTTATGTTTATTTTTGGGTTATATACTGGAAAATTCGTTGAGGCGGACTAGAGGAGTTAAGTCTTTGAGGAATCTCAAGTGGTCATGCATGTTCTTTGATATCATTTTAGTTCAGTTACTTGATCTACTTCTGTTTGCCTTTAGTGAGTTCTAATATGTCCAGAAGTTTGCAAATTAGTGATCAAATAATATTATGAAATTAGGTCATTTAAAAAAGGTATCTCTGTTTGGGATTTTGAACATTGCTAATTTTTTTTAATTTGCCTTTTCAAAGAAGGCAAAAGAAAAGTGATCTTTAAACTCTCTTTTATACATTCCAGGCATGCAGTCAGAGCTGTTTTTTTCCTCTCTTGGTTTGTATTATAAAATCAGGAAATAGCAGCTCAGAAGTTGCCTGTCACTTTGCCAGTTTATTTGTCTAAATGAAGCATTTTCTTGTAGCCTGTAAGTGTTAAACTTTATTAATTGTATGTGCCAGTTAATGGTAGTGGCTTTATATAGGTATGTTGCAGTATTTTACTGAATAACTACACTGTGATGGCAACAGGCTCAACAAAAATGCAAATTTTAGAAGTTACACTGAGGATTAATTGTTTTGATGTTTGCATTTGATTGCGTGATTATCTATTAATGGAGATTTATTATGGCTAATTAGGAGTGGGAAGAAGAATGGATCAATCTTTGCTAAATGTTGTCTATATTGAAACAGTTCTCAGGTAGCAGACAACTTGATTTTAAAGATGAACAGTGGTCCATATTCCCCAAAAATGCTTCTGGCTACTTGTCTTATGTTACATTACATTTGCTAAGGGTTCCAAAAATGCATTATTGGTTATGCAGATTTGTAACAGAGAAAGTTACTGTGTGGGCCACTGGAGCCTTGTAATACACTGATAAGAGGGTTGATGAGGCAAATGGTTCTGGAAGGGTCTTGTGTAATGTTATGTGTTGATTTCAGCTGTGGTTCAGGTGCTAATGAAAAAGCTGCTATGAAGTCTTGGTTTGGCTGGGAAAACAGCAGTCTCTTATGGTCAGACCTAGAATGGTTGCAGGACGTAGTTGTGGAAGTGGCTGCTGCTGGTACCTCCACATGTGGTTATTTAGTCCAGGAGGATACTAATGATGATTTTATTATCTGATTAATTTATGTGGTAAAAGTGGAAAACCAGTGCTTTGTTGTCATGTTCACCACTAGCAGTCTAGTATTCAATACTGTTTCATTCTTACAGCTTCACGGTTAGTTTCGGGGCCATCAGCTTTCAATTTTGCAAGGGTTGTATCACTTGAGTAATTGAATTAACTGTAAAAAGCAACACCATGGAGTGACTTTTGAGGTGTTTTTGATCTGTTGGCTGCTTAGATAAGACCACCATTTGACTTGTCTTCAAAGTGAGTTAATTTAATTTTTGCTGCATTCTGGATGTGTTGCTCTTGTCAGAAAGAAAAGCCAATAAGCTAATGGTCTTGACATATTCTGCAGTAAAGGAGACCTTGGGTGTAATTTTGTGTATTGCTCGGTGTCCAACTTACCTGCAGTATCAGCAGAGCCTGTATCGACAGTGCTTGACTGCACTTCTCATCTGTATTCAGCTTTTTGCCTTCATAATTCTGTGGTATCCAGACCTTTATTTTGGTGCTTCGACTATGCCTTGTTAGTTAAGGTGCTAAAAATTCAAATGTACTCTTTGGAAAGCTCATTTTTATGGTGTAGCTCATTGCTGAGTGGTTGGCAGAAACATTAATCTTGAAGATACTGCCATGAACTGAGGATGTGATATGATTTATCTCTGTTCCAGAAAAAGGCTACTGAAACACAGTAAAACAACACATTGAGAATTTTGAACAATCAGACTGCAGCAGCCCAACTTCAAAAGTTTTATGTTATTTATACAGTAAAGAATAGTTCTCACTGGCTTAATTTTCAAAATGAAATCCAAATGTTTAAAATTTAAGAACTTTTTGCCCTTTTCTACAGTATTCCTCTACTTAATATCTTGATTGCCCTTTATTTTTTGCAAAAATGAAATGGATGTATCATAAAAATAATCTTTTGCAGTTGCTTAATAATTCATTCCCAGGGCATGTTTGCTCTGGTCCCTGCATGAGATGAGAAACCAATGGGTAAGTAGTTCATTATCATCTTGTTATAAATGGCATTTGCATATGGATAGGGATGAAAGAAGAATAAAGGTTGTTTAAGCAGTCTTAAAATAAAGTTGTTTATTTCTGATTATAAGCTTTATTCCAGTTCCACTTTGTAACTTTGCTTACTTTCTGTTGCTTCCTGATGTTGAAATAAGGCAAACAAAAAAAGGAACCCTGCATTGTCAATGAAGTGACCCATAGTAAAATTGCATGGCACGGAGCCTTTGGACATGTTGCCTTTGAAATGACTGGGGATCATCATGGATGGAGTTAGTTGCAGTGTTGCACAAGATGGGTGGTTGTTTGCTAGTTGGCTTTGCAAATGCCTGTAGACAGCAGAAATACCGTCCTGGTCATGGAACTGTGGAATTGTTATGGTTGAAAAAGACCTCCAAGATCAAGAAGTCCAGCCATAAACCCAACAGTACCAAATGCCCTGACAAGCTCTGGGTGGAGATGCTTTTCTTTCCCAATTCTTCCATTTTCTGATTTTGTCATCGCTACTTCTTTCCTAATTTTATTTTCAACTTCTCTGAGTTCCGGCTTATTTCCCCTTTCAGTTGTAGTTTAGATTGTGTTCGTTTTCCCACTTCCCATGTTCTTCCCTCCTTCTCACAGGGTTTGATCTTGTTAAAGCTCTCTTAGGTTCTTGTCAATTGTATTGCCTGTACTTTTTCAGTGACTCACAGTTTCTCTACCTCAACTCCTAATTATTCTATCTTCCATCTGATTTTCTGGCTCATTTTTTGTGTCTTTCCCAGACAGTCCCAAAATTCTCTTTTTCAGACTGTCTCATTCTGACTCCCATTCTTTAACCGTTCTTGTATCTGTGGCACCTGTATCTCTTTGTCAAACCCAGTCCTGTGCCTCCAGTCTCTATGGGCTTCATCTGCTGTTAACAACTGAAAAGTTCTTTTCTGAGAACCAACCTTGTAGCAGGTACCTCTGTTTCCATGTACCTCTACCATTTTTGCTCTTCTTTCGGCACTTTTTCAGGTAGTGTTCTTAAAATAGGCTCATTACTTAGAAGCAGGGTAGAAGAGGTATTTCTGTGGCACAAAAGCACCCTTCTCTTCCCCATACTTATTTGAAGAAGTGTGGGGCAACGTGCCTCTCAGGTTAAATCTCATATACATAGCACATGTACTCGTTCAGTCTTGTTTTTGTCAGATAAACTTACTGCTTTTATAGGTTCTTTGTCCTTTTGTCCAAATTCACCTTGCATGTTTTCCTGTTTAGTTTAAAGGTTCAGTGAATAATTTGATGCTAGTTTTTATTAACAAATTGAATTGCGAGGCTGGAAAGCTGTGGAAGAAATTATATTTTTGTTGTAAGGATATTGATTTTCTACTGCATAACTTCAGAGACTGCAAATAGTAACTTGTTTGTAAGATACTAAATTATTCTCTTGTAATCTTTAGGGATTTTTTAATAACTGAAATTCTCTGCATCTTCAGAAAATTTTGTTTCAGTTTAACTTCAGTCCCAACAAAAAGATACTTCCCAGTTTACTGATTTTCAGGCTGAGGGCACTTGTAGTGCCTTTCAGTTTTCACTTGTAAACAAAACAGAAATAGACTTCCCAGTCCTTAGGACTGCTGATGATCTCATAGCAGGCTAAAGCTAACTTTAGTTGATTTTTTTTTATATGTTTAGTCCTTCAATTAATTTCTTAGGAGCTCTGAATAATGAGTGGAGACCAAACTTCAGTGATGGTTGGGATCTTCACCACAGCTTCAGCAGTTCAAATTGCCTGATCTACTAATTTGTCCAGTGGACTTTACCCTCCTTTCTGGTGATCTGTGGGAAGATACTAAGTTATTACAGCTTAGATGCTGTGTTGGATGTCAAAAGCTATTTTTTAAAATCATTGTTGGCTTTGTTGTAGTGTGTGAAGGATGAAGGCTGTATCTGTATCTGTTGCCTGTTCAGGATTTCAGGGGTTTCTTTTTGTAGCCGTAGATATAGCTAATATGTGTCTTCAAAGAGCAAAACTTTGCTGAATTGTGAAGTTGAACACACTTAATAAGCTTTCAAAATCAGATGTAAAGAGCATTATTATTTCAAGCAGCCCCAGGATCACCATCAAAGGATGTAACACATCTTGAGATTGAGAATCAGGAGAAGATGAGAAGAAACTGTGGAATACAAAAAGAATACAAAGGAAAATAGTAAAAATCCAAATACCTTGTTACAAGTAGCTTTATAAGACCTAAAAACTAAGTGTATTTTCTCATCAGAAAATAGAATTTCCTTCATGTCTGAACCCTTCCTGACAGAAAGTTTCCATTGGGGAAAATCCAATACTTTTCCTGGCTGCTTTTTTTTGGGGGGGAGAGGGGTGTTGGTTTTGGTGATGTTTTGGGTTTTTCTTTTTTTTTTTTGGTTCATTGTGAATCTGCAACTATAATATACTGAATGGAAGCTATAGTCACATTTTCCTCTATTTTCTTTCTTTTGGGCACTATGCTACATAGGTCCCAGAGGAGTAATCCTGGTGCTTCCTTCAAAATAAACTGGCTTGAAAAATAGGGAGAATGTCCTCAAAATATACACTGAGAGATGTTTTGTCTAGTGTTTCCATTTCAGAATAAAGACAGCAGAATTCTCTATGGGATGGAAGTTTTGCTTTTCAGTTTTCTTTGACCAAAACTTGTCCCTTCAACCAGGGATAAGTTTTGCTCACCTTAGAATTAAAAGTGTATCCAGAAGTGTGAAGAGCATACTGGGGCTGGAATAACAGAATTTTCATTATAAATAATAGCAGCTGGGGGTACTGTTTTGCTGGGGGATTCATGGTATTCTTTCCAAATAGCTTTCTTGAAGTCTTTCTGGGCATATGCTTACAACTGAGTTGAATATTTACATGCCATTTTAATGGCTAGAGGTGAACCTTTAGTAAGACATTGGTAGAAAGGTGGTGAAACTCCTATATTGGTCATTAGTCCCTAAGGAGACCCCAATAACAATCACTGATTGTTATTCAGTGATTGCTATTTTCTGAATTGTCGCAATTTGTTTTCTTCTATTGATTAAGTGTGGTGTTTTTTCCCAAATATTCTCTAGTTTTTCAGTGACTTTTGTACTTTCAGTCACACAAAAGCGTGGTATAGGGCATATATCATTAACCTGAACCTTTGTAATGCTAGATTAAATTATGATTTTTGGAGTTGCATATTGTTTTGGGTAATTCTTTCAATGTTTTAATTATGCAGAAGAAGACTTGAAGCTTATGAGATTATTTGATACTTTGATGATGATTCATTTACTTAAAATGAATCGCAAAGATTCTACTGGAGACATTCAGATTTTTAAAAAATAGAAAATGGAAGGGACCAATAAGTAGTTGACTTCTGAATTACCTAATTTTCCAATTACTGAAATAGTGATTTGAAATAATACTTGAATTTGCTGAATATCACAGCTTAAATATTTGATTTTGGAATATCACTGTAACTGACATGCGCTTGGTGCAGGCTTCCTTTTGCATATTAAACCAATGAATGGATTTAATAATTCAAAATTATTAATGTGCTTAAATACATTACAGGTTAAAATAGCCATTTTCTTGGTGGTTTTCTGATCAAAACCACAATATATTAAATGCTTTCCCATTCTCATTTATAATCATTCTTTATTCTCATGGTAAAAAGAATTTGCAGGTGTCCTGAGTACAAGCCTCTTTCTGCTGTGGAATACAAACTTAAGTACTGCATTGAAAGAAATTATGACGATGAGACTGCACTTCCTGCATGGTTTAACACTTCTGTTTTGAAATTTAGATAAAATGGGAGTATAAGGTAACAGCCAAAAATTTTCCTTCATGTTTCCTCATGGTGTTCCAGTGTTCTGGAATGTCATGCTGCCATACTGTAGCCCTAATAACATCTTTGTACACTATACTGGTCTCATATTGACGAGTATATATTTTATTTTGGAGGTGTCAGATGTAGTCTGTTTCCTTTCTGAATTATGTGGTTAAATGTGATGAAGAGTGAGGCTTGTAAAGAGTTCTTGTGCTTGGGAACAGGGTGGTAAAACTTTGTCGTTTGTTCAAGTGGGTCTTAGAAATCTCTGCTGTGGGCAAGAAGGAGGACAGGCAGTGTTCTGAAACAACTGAAAAGTTGTTGCAGCCTCTCTAAAACTATACTATTGTGTTACTTTTTAGGAGGGGGGAATGGAGGACAGAACTGCCACAGGCTTTTCATTCTATCCATCACTTCTACTGTCTGCCCACTTACGGTTTCTCTGTGCATCCAGGTCCTATTTACTGCCGTGCCATTACAGGCCACTGCTCTTTATACCTTTATTCCAGCTTGTCTCCTATGCTCCATCATCTTCTCTCCCCATTCACTGACGAGAGAAAGTTTCCTGCTTAAAGTTTCGTGTCTTTGGTAAGAAATCCTTGGTCTGATATACCTGGATAATAATGACTCCACAGCATCACCTAGTGGCTTCCTTGTTTTCCCGAAGTTGTGGCAGATCTCAAGTAGGGCTTTTCAGGTGGACTTGCAATGGAGAAGCTTTGCTTCTGACTGACAGCAAAGCACTTGATTCTTGCTCAGAGTTGTCAGTAAGCCTGTGTGTACCCGCAGTGTGCAAAATGCAGCTCAGGACTTTTCAGCCTCTGGAACACCATATGCTACACTGTGGTTAAGTACAGGTATTGACTTTCTTGCTGTTGTTTCTAAATGGAAACAGTGTGTCCTGTGTTCATTAAATATTTTTCAGAACTGTTTTGTCTGCAGGTACAAAGAAAATACTGCATCATGTTCTCTATTCAATTAATAGTATTTTGAAAAGTAATCACTTTGTGAGGTTTCTCAATGGATGGTGATGACTTTGTAAACCTTATGTCACCCTATAGCTTTTTTCATTTTAGAGGTTTTTATTCTGATCTTTAAAAAATAATAATTGAAAGGCTCAATATATTTCTTATTAATGATATTTTTCCTGATTAAAATGGACCAGGCACTCTCCACTGCCTGTGCTGTTTTTGCTGTAATGTTTTTACCTTGTGTATTAGGTGAGTAGTATCTACAGAGAGAAAGGTGTAGTTGCAGTTGTCTATTAAAACAGTGCATACAAACTGTAAGAGCTTAGGACACAAATAGCAAAGTAGGTGTAAACTGATTTTCTGCTTGCTCTTAAAGAATATGGCGTTTATAAAATCAAGACCTTAAATTTGACAAGTATTATACCCCAAACAGTTCATAGTGGCAGGTTTGTGACAAAATGAGAGTGGTAGCAGTAGAGGCTACTGGTAAGATACCTTTCATCTTTACCAAAAGGCTATCTGTGTTTGTAAAATTATTAAAAGTTGCTTTCTTTAACAGGCTGGACTAATTGAAGCCAATGGAGAGCTTAAGGTGTTTATAGACCAAAACCTAAGTCCTGGAAAAGGTAAGAACACAATTCTTGGTAAGATTCTCCATTTCTTGATTTTTAGTTGTTATGCATTTTACTGACTTTAAACTGCTTTCTTAGCATAGTTTTTGTAAAGTTTTTCTTAAGTTATATGATCAATAAGCGAACTGTAGATTTGCTGTGGTTTATAATTGTCTTAAAACTACAGGTGCAGTTCAGTGGTGGTTTGTTGTACATGTGATCTCCTTAGTGTAGCTTGTATTGAAGTATAAAGACCAGGATGTTCTGAAGCATCTTTGAGGCACTGTGTTTTAGCAAATGGAAAAAAAATGCAGGAGGGAAGAAGTTTAAAATGGGTTATGACAGTTTTTACGATAGCACATCCACTCTCCTGCAAGTTTATCTCAAAATATATTGTGAACAGAACTGTTTTGGTCTTGCAGATAATGCCTGTGCATGTATGATAATGTAATGTCATTAAGCAATTTTATAAAACACAAGATAAAAATTAGAACTAGAATTTGATACGTGAGCTAAAAGACTGAGAGTGCCTAAGCATTTGGGGAGTTAGGAGCTGCACTTTCCCAGTTAGCGTAGTTGGGGGAAAAAACCAGAAGTGGCACTTAGTTCCAGCCACCTGCAGTTCTGGACAGCTATGGCATGTAACCTCTTCTGTAAACTGATTATGCTACATTTGAAGACTACATTTCATATATTCTTACAGGAGGGCTGTTTCCAAAGTGAGACTGTAGAACTCTTCTCTAATTCCAGTAAAGTATATTCTTGTCAGTTTATGCATTCTGCTGGTGACAGTTGTTTATCAGGTCAATAATTTTCTTCAGCATGTTTACTGACTCTTGTAAATAACAACTGAGTATGTTAACAGTCTTTAGTAGTTTGGCAGCCAATTAGTCACTGTTTCCTAGATTGCTCATCAGATGTGCTCTTTGTCCTCTGTGTTTTCCTTATTGTATCTTTTGAGCCTTTTTGATTGCTTTCATCAACTTTCTTGAATACAAGTGACTAAAACAGTATGTGGGACTCTCAAGTGAAGTGTCAGTCATTTTTGTATGGAGAGATCAGTAATTTTTCTGTGTAATGTTATGTTTGGTTCATAGGCACCTCATAATATGTTTTGGTGAAATGACCATTTTCCTTTGTTGTTGCTTTCAAATAATGACAGTCTGCTTTATTCTTGTGTATGACAGATGGTGTCCTTTGATAGGCTGTATGAAGTAAGGTGAAATTTATATTAACACAGTCATCTGCTTACTGTCTGTAAACCTTACTGTTGACTAATATACTGGCTTTAAGCATTGCTGGAATACTCCAATACTCCCGGATTAATTTGTAGTCCAGTTCAAGTGAACTCCTTTAGTATTACTGCTCTAGTATTTTATATACCATTTCAGGAAACCCATTTAACTTCTGTAACCACCAGTAGGTACAGCAAGTATTTTATTGGCATCTCACTAGGCTCTGTCTTGGACATTTCCTAGTCTAAAATACACACTGCTTTACAGAAGGGGGGTATCCCACTAATCTGTCCTGCTCTGCATTTGGTGGAGAGGGCACTAAGGGTTGAGTGAAGACACGTATTAACTGGCAGAGGTGTATTTCTATAAACACAGTCACACCCCCCTGAGCTAGAGAAGTGTGCAGGTAGGTACCTGATCCTTAACAGCTGTACCCTATATCCTAACCCTATGCACAATAAAAGTGGTTTATTTTTCAGGGCAGATACTTTAGGAGGGTACATTTTACACCCACATAGGTGTCTAGACCCTGTTACAGTCAGTGGAGATCTAGTCAAAACAGTGCAGTCTAGACGGTAAGAACTGGAAATATGACTCTTCCATTATTTCATAGCTCTAAGTAGAACTGATCAAATTGGATGGCATTTTATTGCTTATAGAATTTTGTAAATAAATTAAAGTTCTTAAGTAGTTTATTATAGCCCTGCACTTTGTCCAGTTTGAGGTAGAGCTCTCTACTCAAACTTTCTGCATCTCACTGCTTTTAGGGGAGTTCTGTGAAGTTAATAGAAAGTAACTAATTCTTAATATAGAGAAGAAACAACTATTTCTCTTAGCTTCATCAATTTGTGGATATTGTCTGTGTTTTATGTGCAGGCTCTGTGGTCTTGATCAGGGACTTGCAAATATTTGTCACTGAAGTACTCAGATAGGTATCAGAATTTATTCACTGAAGTAGTACTTTTTTCCTTTGCCACTTTTTATAATTTTTAGGGGGTTTTGTGCAGTCTTTAAATGTTGACTGACAACTACATGCAAAGTACTACGCTCTCTCTGAAAGTAGCTGTCTGCATTGCATGCCATTTTATCAACAAGGTGCTGTCCTCTTGCTATTTTGTTAAATCTGTGCAAAATTTCTCTTAATTTCACAATGGAGAGGATTCAGTCCAGAACAGTCACGGAGTAAGCTTTCCATAGGGTAGCAGAAGTGTATCTGGTATACTTCTTAGGGTGAGTTGAAGGTGGTTAGGGAAAAAATCTTTATGTTCTTATCTGGTGGTCACCATTTAAAGGTCTTTCTTTATGTGTTTGTTTGTTTGGGTTTTTGGTTTTGTTTTGGTTTTTTTCTTCATCTTCCCCTTTGGATTTGTATTTCTTTTAAGGAAAGAAACTTTGTATTTTTCTTTGTATTTCTTTTGTGGAAGTTGCAAGTCAATCACAAGGAGAGATTGAGAGTACATTACACAATTGATATTGGTTGTGGGGTCAAATCTCACTACTGTGTCAGATGAGTGGTTTGTTTAGCCCAATCTCCTGCCCTTGACAACAGTAGTGGGGCAGGCTCTTGAGGGAGAATGCAGGAGCCTGGCTGCTTTTTGAAGTTCATTCTTCTTATGCACATACAGCACTCAAAGTCACTGGATTAGTAATGCCAGAGGGTGCATTCCATCACAGTATTGGAAAAGTCCAACTTTGAAACTCAGTGGATTGAGAAGAAAATCCACCAAGAAATCTATTACTTCAGTTTCTACTTGTTGCTAGCCAGATGTGAAAGGAGGAGGAGTTCAGCTGTCAGAGGAATAAAGGTTTTAAGGGGAATGGTAGAGGACAAAAAAATGACTTGTGTGCTGGGTCATAAGGACATGCTTGCAAAAACAGGCTTAAAGAGAAAGAGCAGAATATTGTTACTGAAACGGTTCTATAACATCACTGTCAGCAGTCTGTAAGGTATGTGACTAAGTGGTAGGTATATGGCTCAAGTATGAAAGATAAGCAAAGATTGACTTTTCTGGCCAAAACAGGTCATGATGCAAAAGTTCTCACAGCCTGAACAGCTTTGTTGCAATTTGCTTTCAAAATTGGCTGTGAATGAGCTTGTGTAAATTTTTAATCTTCACTAGCAGAAGTATGGTAACTGGATAAGTTCTTTTCAGACTTGAGTTTTGGTGGTAGGGTTATATTGCTGTTGTTTCTTAGATGAATAATAAAGAGGGGACATCACCATCTTGCTCAAAAAATCCTAAAGATTTGGAATCAGATAGAGAGGGTATGTTAGAGAATAATCCCTGTATGCAAGTCTTATCCATACACTCATTCCCTGACTGTTCATTAATGTCTGCTGACAGAAACAGGTTACCAGTGTAGACAACCTTTTTACTTCAGCAAACAGGGATGTGCTTCCACTTATCTCATGGAGAGACTGATCTCAGAGACTGGTCTCAGCCATGATCTCCAGATTAGGATTTGTGTTTTAAAACAGAGACAGACTTTATTTATTTTAAGAGGATAAAACAGTATGTAAAAACCCCCAAACAAAAACACAAGCCCCAAAAACCCAATCAACAACCCCACAAAGGTTTGTTTATAATGAGTAATGCATGCAATTTTGAATAAATTATGCACATAAAATAGCTTTCTAGAAAATGCTCTAAAAATGTATTGCTTCAAAACAGTCTCTACTGTGAAGTAAGAGGTATCAACCTATTTGTGGTAGAAATGAGATGGTAGCTTGTGTTTCCTCCAGTGTTTGTGCAAACTCCAGAAGTTGCCTGTAAATTTGCCCATGTTTTCTGATACCCCTGTGTATTTCCATTAGTGGAGTGTAACACTCCATATAGCCCTGAAAAGAAGTATGACTGTGAAAGGTTTGTTTTACTTGGTAACCAGAAAGGTGGTTTCCAACTGCCTAATTAATTTTGAGAGTTAGCAAATACATATGGTTTGGAAGGATGGAAAGAATTTTTAATAGGGGCTGAACTAGCAAAATTTCCTTACGAGTTTGTGTTTTCTATTGGTTACTTGGCAATGAATTTTAGAAACTGAGAAATTTTGCTGTTTCTGGAGGATACATTTTGAAGAAAACTGTTACATTCTGGTCCATGTCATATTCAGATGAATGTTGATATTGAAGTATTAAATAGAACACCATTCAATTCTAATCCTGCCCCTCACTTGTGGAGAAATTTGGATGAAAGAAATTATTTGCTTCAGATGGATGAGAGGGAAAAGGTAACCAGTGGTATTAATATTGTATTGAAATTAAAGCTTTTCGTTTAAAAATTACTCAGAAAGAAAAGTTGGATCTTCTCTTAAGCCAGTAGGTGGCATTATTGGTATGTAACCAGAAAATGCTTTTAAGGTATGTCTCTAGCTGCTTTCACTGCTTATGCTTTAAAAAAAGGTTTCACATTTTATAGGCTAATTATATTTACATTTCAGATTTGAAAAAATCAAAGACAAACATGTAACATTTTAAGGTGTGCTTAGACTCGTGTTTCAATACTGCCTAGCTATAAGATTGTTTTGTTCTTTTAATTTATGTGATAAGAAACTTGCAGTGTAATGTTATTGTTACTTTTATTTGAAAATTCATACTCCCTGATTTTTAACTGACTGGAATTGTTCCTCTGGAATAGAACAAGAGATCAATTTCAGAACCCATGAATTATGCTTCAGCAAACAGATACATGCTTGAAATTGGTTATAAAATGCATATGTATTACTGCAGCTGAGGAAAATCCAATTAATGTTGTCTAAAGTGAAGCTAAGGAAATAAAACTCTTTCTGGAAATAGAAACAGAATTTTGGAAAGTCTAGAAATGGACCCCAGTTTATTTCAACACAGACTTGGAAAAACTGGTTTGTAATAGCTGAACTGTTACTAGTCATATATAAAGATGGTAGGAATCACATAGAAGTCTGAGTTGATGTAATCAGTTAGTGAGTACTGCACACTGGGAGACGTGGATTTCTGCAAAAAAAGTTCAGAATTGCTGTATAAGCATGTTTGTTGTCTTAACAGGATGGTGTGGCTTCTTCAGTAGGTAGAGGTGGTTTTACTTGGCTTGGCACACAACTGGAGACAATCATCTGTGTGTTGTCACACAGAGACCCTCAAAAAGAATTCTGTGTCTTCTGAAAATTAGCATATAGCTAACTAATAAAATAACAGGAAATATCTATGATGTTCCTGACAGAGATGTTAACAACTGCAACATCACAGGAGTGATGTGAGGAATCAGTTCCCAGGATATAATTGTCACCTCTATTTTATGACAGAACTTAGTTTGTTAGAGACTGCATTACGAGGGAACTGAGTTGTTTTTTGTTGACTGCTCTCTTTTTCTCAAGTAAAGAAAACATAAAGTCAAGTTACTTCAGAAAATGGTAGAGTATCTAGAGTGAATGGGATTTTCTGCCCCTGAGGCAAGGAGTACCTCAGCCTATCCTCTCTATCCTGAACACAAAATTCAAAGTCACTACTGTTTCAAGAACTGGAGCAGTCAGCTTTTCAGGAGATCTACCTCACTGTCTGCAGAGGGCACTCATTTCTTTCATACTGTGTCTTTTTTCTATGTCATCTTAAGATTTTTAAATGTTCTTAATTAACTGCATCACCTCCCTTTAAACTGTCAAAATTCTGCAAGGGATTCCTTCTTTTTGGTAAAACTCTTTGGTTTGTTTTTATATGCAAGCAAAGGTCCAGTTGACCAGTAGCCAAAGAGAGCACTTACTTGTTTGTAGACAGATAAATAGTAGGTTTTGTTAGAGTGCTGCTTCTTTTGATCTGCAAATTTTTTATGCCATTACTCCTTGATTCCGCCTGCATCATTATCTTGTATTTGGAGGTATTCTGGACATCATACTGCTGAAGTTCTACTCCCCTTTAGGTTTAATCATTGCTTTTAAGTTACTAAAAGTAGTTTTCCAAACATTTGTGACACTGAGAATGTAAGTAGTAGTAGTAGTTATATCCTTCTCTATACTTTGTTTTTTCTGCTCTACATGGCATTTCCCTGTGGTTCTCAAAGTCTTTAAGGGGGAAAAAAAAATGTGTCAGTATTAGCAATATTAATAATTTGTTTTGAAAAGAAGACTTGATGCCAGTAAAACTGTTTGCAAACTTATGGTTTTAATTTTTACATGCTGTTATGTACACTGTATGTTGTCTATAAAATACAGGATTGTTGGGATTGCAGTGATTGCTGAGTAACAGTAATTTAGAAATTAGTAGTAAGATTTGTTTGAGAAACTGAGCTGTCAGTCACTTGCAAATCTAAGTTGATAAAATTACTTCTGCTTGTATTTAACAAACAAAAACCCTCCCACATATTATGAGCCTTTGAAAATGCAGATGAATATGAGTAAAATGTTTGCATGTGAGGCAAATGAGAAAATAGAATGCATTTGGACAGAGACATTGAAACTATCCTCTTAAAAGTTTTCTGTATAATTGAGCAGTTATACTCATTACAGCTTTTATAAGTTGTTGACTTTGACTTTGCTTTGAATGGTGATGCTTGTGTTACTGTTCTTTCACTTACACTTATGTTTCCTTGCCAGTCAGTTTGTGCTGTACAGAAAAATGAACCTTGCAGTTTCTGTTTAGAGCCATGTTGGTTCAGTTGCAGGAATTAACTTTGGCACAGAACTACAGGAAATGTTAGCGTAATTAAAAAAATTAAAGAAACATAGTGTGTGCTCTTTCCTTCACAGGGATATTTTAGTTGCAAGATAGTTATTTCTGTTCAGAAAATAAAATTATTAATAACAGGAGGCTAGAGGCCGTCTAATAAACCTTACCTTCAAAGCAGGATCAGCTTTGATGCGCAGAGCCTTCTGTTCTTGAATTTTGCTGTGTATCACCAAGGAATTTCCTATGCAGCCTGTTGCTGTGCAGTGCCTTTGGCAATTTCCCTGGTTGGAATTTGCAATGCTACAACTTGTGACTATTCCCTTTTTTCCTCTTGTTGTGTCCTCTGTCATCTCTATACTTCCCTTTAATAGTTGAAGGCAGTGATTTCCGCATATAACACCCCTTGCTCCACCTTAACCTTCTCTTCCAGAGGCTGAATGTGCCATTCTCCCTGAGCTTCTCCTTGTGCAGGATATACTCCAGTACCCAAGGCACACTGGTGTCTTCCTGCTGCACTCTCTCCTGTTTGCTAGTGCCTCTCTGGGCCCCAAAACTGAACAGAGTCATCCAGGGACAGTGTAAGGACTGCTGAAAGAAAAGGAATAATCACTTATTGTTGTATGCTTCCAAATGCAGCCCAGGATGTGTTTAAGTCTTTGTTAGCATAAGGGAGCCCCTCTGGGTCACACGCAGCTTATTGTCTTCCCAGGCCCCCAGTACTATTGGTATAGTACCAGAAGGAAAGAGAGCAGCATAGCCTGCACCAGTTTGTGAAGGGCTCAGATAATGGCAGATGAGTAAGTCAGACTTCAGTGGCGGCTCGGTTGAGCACGTAACAGAGAAGCAATACATTTGTGGACAGATGTGATAGTGGCCTTCAATGGGGCTTTTCTAGAGGGAGGCGAAAAGCCAGAGTCTGCAGTTACTTCTTTTCAAAGTCATGCTTTGAAAGAGTAAACAACCATTTGGATAAGGATTATCTAATCAGAGCAATGTCCTTGGATTTCTTAAAAATAATAAAAAAAAATTTGATTATCAAGGCCCTTAATCAGCCTGTTAAGCTAAGGTGTGATAGAATGGGATGGTCCTCCCATGGGTTAATAATTGGTGAAAACTGAACTTGGTACAATGAGTATCCCGAGTGAGCTATTAGCACTGAAGAAAGATCTTGAAGTCGTAGGTTATTTTAATGAAAATGTGGTATCAGTGTTTGGCAGGGAATTTTGAGAATTACTTAAAAAGGAACAGGGAATAAAATAGTAAACGAGCTATAAATAACATACTGCATTCCTTGGTCACAAATACTGTATGGATGCCTGTCATCTGCAAAAGAAAGGGCAGGAGAACTAGAAAGAAACAATGACCATCAGAGGTAAGGGAAAGTTGGTTAAAGCATGGTGCTCATAATGCCAAGGTTGGGGGTTTGATTCCTGTATAGGCCATTCACTCAAGAGTTGGAATTGATGATCCTTGTGAGTCCCTTCCAACTCAGAATATTCTGTGATTCTGAGAAGATGATCAAATAGATGAGGTGTCTTAACCTTGGAAAGCAGTTACAACTCCTCTTTTATACTGGAAATACAGTCTTCAGATTGCACTGAATTTTTTAAAGCAGTGAGGAGAAGTTTAAAAAAAAGACCCCCAGGAAGCTGAGAAGAAGCTGCACAAGCACTGCTAGCCAGGGTAGTTTATATTGATTTATTGTATTCCACAGAGAGGAAGAACAAACATAATTCTGGTCATGATAGTGATGAGTGTACTTGGAGGGACAGGAAGGTATAACAGACTTACATTACAAACTGGATAGCTGCTGACTTTCTGAAAGAGCACTGGGAAGCTGGTTAGTAATGGAAGAAGGACATGCTGCTGCATCCTGTTTGGGAATAGATTGATCACTGAGAGTAAATTCTTAAGTGAAGCTATCACTTTGACATGGTGTAGTAATAGCAGCTGGGAAGTATAAGCCTTCTGGAAAGCAAGGGCTTAAAGAAGATTTGAATTGTCCTCAAACTTCCCATAGACTTCCTGAATGTGTAAAAAGGAATGATAGGCATTAAGGACCAGTTATGGCCCTCCTGATGCAGCCCTTGTAAAAATACATATTTATTACTTCTGTATTGGAGAGTGGGAAAAAGACAGAGGAATATGAGTTGTACCAAGTCCTTCTGACCCCATTGTCCTCTTTAAAAGTCATCTCAGAGAAACAACTGCTAAACCTGACAACCACTTGACAATTGATCTGGCAAAAAAATGTCTCCAGTATTTTAAGACTGGTTTGTTCATCATTTTCTTACTGTAGTTAGTCTTTGTTGCTTCTTTTTTCTTTGCTCTGTTTTGTTGTTGGCTGGGGAGTTTTTTGTTTGTTTTTAATAGGTGGGTTTGGGGTTCTTTCTTCTAAACTATATCATGGAACAGCAAAATGCTAGTGGATACCTGTGTTGTTATTTTTGTAGTTGATTTATCTTTTACATGGCTTAAGACTTGCTTTACCTACCAGTGCTGATTATGTATCAGTTATGAACAGGGAGAGAGAGAACAACCTTTCCTGCAGGGTTGGTGTGCTGAGTTGCGTGTATTTTTCTGAAATAATGGATTCTTGGGGTTGTTTGTTCTTTAATTCCCTGCCTTCAGCTGGGAGGGGCCATTTAGAGGAAAGTTGGGAATATTCCCTTGGAAAGGCCTGTTCCAGCCAAATTTTATCTCCTGTAGATCAGCATGTCTCAGAAGGCTATGCCATATGCTATGGCATTGGGCATGTTTGTCAGGTGGTTCTGAAAATTATTTCAATAGCCATTAAGAGTAAGGCTAGAAGAAGAGAGGACTATGCTTTTAGTCAAATGCTGGTTGCCTCTGTTGCTCTGCTTTAAGAGAGAAGTTGTAATACAAGGAATTAAACCATACTAATATTAAAGCATTGACCTGTAAGGTTACATAGAAGAAAGTTTGAGAGAACATACTGTGAATCTTAATTTCTTTTTCTGCTTCAAATGTGTAAATGCTGCATTTATATTGAGACTACATGTTTCAGGGCTAGTTTCCATTAATAGGCATTGGTAGTATAGATGAGACTATTTGCTAAAATAATACAATGTGCTGACGTGAAGCTCTCTACTTACATTTGTTTTAGGGGTTGTTTCTCTATTGGCTGTTCATCCTTCTACAGTAAATACGATTGGAAAACAGCTCCTGCCAAAAACATTTGGACAGTCTAATGTCAACATTGCACAACAAGTGGTAAGGAGACTTTGTGGGGTTTTTTTTGTTTGTTTTGGAGTTTTTGTGTATTTTGTCTGGTTATTTATTTATTTATTTTTATTGCTTGTCCTATTGTTTACACATACTGCAAATCTGACGTAGCCTGGTAGTCTGTATCACTCATCATGGGCAGATAATCTAAGTTTGTTTCTAATTTTAATGGACTTAGGTTAAATAAAAAATGTATTGCATAAAGAAGTTCAAAGGTGACTCTCAAATCAACACGAAAGTACCTCACTGTTCAGGTTATATTTTGTTAGTCTTGCCATTTAAAATCAGTGTCTGTTTCAGATTCTGCTCTGAAATCTGGCTGGGGAAATGTAAATGAAGTCCATAAACATGTTTTAATGGAGATTTGAGCTAAGGGGAATAAAATTGAAAACATAACTATATTTCAGTGCTTAATTTAAATACTCTTTTGCTGAAATACTTACTTTGACCTGTGTGTGAGATGTGTGAAATTAGATGTACCAAAGAATCTTATAATGCAATAGATAATACAGAGGCTATAGTAATTCTTTCAGTAATCAAAATTAGAATTCAGTGATCTGAGTAGAATGGGTCTCAGCCTTTTGGAAAACAACTCTAACATGTAAACATCTGAACTAGAGTGTCTTATATTTGGGGTTCTTCTTGATATGAAAGCAGTAGAGTAGATTTTGAATGTAGAGTAGGTGTTAATCAGACTTCTCTGTTCCACTCTAGAAATGAACCTGTGAATTTATGCACACTTCATTTCTTCCTTTATAGAGTTGAGTATTTCAAGAGTCTCCTGAGTGCAGTAGAGGTTCAGGGTTTGCTGCTGCCAGTTTGTTTTTTCTCCAGCTGTAATTCTTCTCCTCCTCACCCCCGCCCCTGTTCTGGTTTGGCTTTCATCTTATTGCAGGGTGATACAAATTCTAGCAGTACAGTGGTGGGGCTGCTCATGGAATTAGTAAGGCAGGAGAGCAGAACTCTCTGCAAGCAAGGTGTTAAATCATCTCTTGCAGTCTTCTGCCAATTCTTCCTAGGGAATAGAAACCAACTAACAGCTTTCTTCAGTTCTCCATCTAATCTATTTACTTGAATAGCACATGGGTGGTTTTCACACTCTTTGGAGACGTTTGGTGAGCCAGACCAGTTGGTATCAGAACTGACAGTATTTTTTTTCATGGGGATAAAGTGAGCAGGTTCACATGTGTCCTGTGCCAGCATTCCCCACCCTCATGCCATTTCCTACAATCGTAAGTTTTGTTTATCAAAAGCAGTAGAGAAGATTATTTGGCTTTTCATAAGAGACAGAAACATTTCAATGCTCCTGGAAAGGAGTGCCTAAGATACTCTAGCTGACAGAAGTGGATATAACAAATTTGTATGTTAACTGCTCAGAGAGATGGCATAATATAAAGAGAATATTTGGGAAAAAATACAGCTGTTTGTCTTTCCAGACAGCTGAAATCATGGACATCCTACAGTCACTAGAATACCTTTGGTACCATCTATGTAACTTTCACGCATGAAATGTTTCATTTTCAGTTTTTGTATTTTACTCTTGTTGAGACTTAACTGTTGGAGATGGCCTGAGGAAGAAAAATTAAGTTTTGCTGCTCAGACAGAATGTAGCTGCAGGAAAATATGGCAAGCTTGTGGGTGGTTATGGGTTTAGGTTTGTTTTATGTTTTTTTCATTTACCTGATGTCAGGGATGCAACCAGCTGTTTCCACTGGGAGGTAAATGTACCCCAAAAAAGTAGGCATATCTTTCTACGAAAGAGTAATCTATATCGTGTCATTTTTTCCCCATAATCCATATTTTCTAGACAGTTACATTTTAAACATTTCAGAGATAAAAACCATGACCTGCAAAAGTGCGTGTTTTGTTTAGCTCGTTTCAGAGGTAGGAGGGCACAGTTCTGTGTGCTGATGTATGTATTATTACTTATGGTCAAATTACCACATCTTCAGGACAGTTCACATGGAGGCTGGAAGACTGTGCTTAGCCATGTGCTCTTAATGTGTTTGCAATGGAATGGGTTTGCCTAATTGGATGTCACTCACTCCAGTGATGAGGAAAGTTCACCCTTATTCTTTCTCATCTCTAACATAGTAGTTAGAGGCTGACTCCAGGAGAGAGGGTTCTTGCAAAAGCTCTACATTATCTCTCTGGTTTTACTGATTTTCAGATTTTCTTATATTCATATTTTAACTGTAATTTACTGCAGCATCCTTATACATTATTTGGTAGGGTAGGGGTTTTTTTCCCTCCTTTTTTTCCCCCCATTTTTCTTGGAGGGAGAGAGTGTGTGTGTGTTTTTATCTTGCCTAAGTAGTGCTGAGCAGTGTTAAGAAATCCACCAAGCATGAAAACTTGATTTAAGAAGGTTAAAATATAAATGCTCGTATCTTAGGGTGTGTGCTCTAACAATATTAACTATAGTCAGAAGTTTTTTATGCGAGTGTGTATAAATTAGATGCATCTAAGAGAAGTATGTAAAGTACTGGTGTTTGGATAATGCATAATTTCAATTGTGTCACTTACAAATGTCTTGGAATTCTTATCATTTTCCAAATTATTTTATCTTTGCTGTAGGTTATCGGTACACCTCAGAGACCTTCAGCGCAAAATACTATCCTGGTAGGAAGTCCACATACACCTAACACACATTTTGCATCACAGAACCAGACTGGAGATTCTTCACCTTGGTCTGCTGGGTGAGCAAAATTAAAGCTAGAAAGGATTAATAAAGTGTTGGAACGTTTGCTTTAAGTGTTGTGATAGTGTACATACTCCTCAGACTAGCAGTGTGCAAAAGTCTTTTCATCAAGAGCACTTCACCACTGAAGTCTGTTGCTCTAAAATAGGGAGTAGTCACACAGTAATGAGTACCTCTTCATTTCTTGTAAAAGAATGCTTCTGCATATTTTCTGTAAGCTCTGGTAGATATTCTGACGTTACTAACATTTAGAGAATCTAGGTCCTAAAAGGACACAGGAGTTTGTCTGACTTGATTCTATGATTTCTCTTATGCTGGTATATTTTCAGAAAAATACTGTGTATTTCTGATTGAACAAGGGTATCCCAGAGTGTCATTTGAAATAAGAATGTAGTCCTTTTTGAGAAAAAGTATTAAATAAAAGGAATGCATTCTTTTGGTGTGTTTTTTTCATGCAAGTGTGTTTTTAAGGGCATCTTGTTAAATGTAGTTGCTAAATTTATTATCGGTAGCCTGTTACACATAAATAGATTTCTACTTTGGAATTATACAGTGAAATGAGATGTAAGAATTGAGACTTCCCCTTGCTGAAACTAATTTTATTGATACTTGTATTTTTCCTCTAGTTACAAGGAAATTTTTATATAAAAAATTTGCAAAGCAGAGAACTTCGTTATACTGCTTGTATCTTGTAACTTTGAAGTTCTAATAGCAATTTCATATACAGTATAACTTCAAATTGTGTTTTAGTAGTAGTATAATGTTTAGTGAGTTCAACCAATACCAGACTTTGTTCAGTCAGTATCAGTATCACATTGCATAGAAAATGCTCAATCCATGTGCTACTTAAAAATAAAATTTTTTTAAAAGGACAAAAAAGTTCTCTCCTCTGATTCAGTTTTCATGTTTTAGTATTTATCCCCTTATCTCTTCTTATCTTGAAGTTGTGAAGGTTCTCTTTATTGACTTCTTCAAGTAATATCCCTGTTGTTAATTTTTTTGTCTGCTACTGGAAAAAATTCAGGCCAGGTTGGATAGAGCTTTGGGCAACCTCACTGAGTTGAAGATAACCTCGCTCAGTGCAGGGGGGTTAGACTAGATGACCTTTAAAGATTGTTTCCAACCCAAACTATTCAATGATTTTGTGATTCTACTGAAGCTAGAAAAGGTGGCAAAAGTATAAATTTATATTGTGTTTCAGCATCAAGATACTAGAATTGTTTATAAATATTGTAAAATGTAGAGGGAAAAATGTAGGAGAGAAGGTTGGTAAGGGATAAGAAGCAGAAGAAAAGGGAAGGCTTGGGTTTTTTACAGCAATGTGCCTGTATTTGAAAAAGAGACATCAAATATTCCAAAGTTTAAATCTTCTTAAAATATATATTATACGTATATTTAGGAAGCGGAACAAAAAAGGCGAGAAGAATGGCAAGGGTTTACGTCATTTCTCTATGAAGGTTTGTGAGAAGGTACAAAGAAAAGGAACCACCTCATACAATGAGGTGGCAGACGAGTTGGTTGCAGAATTCACTACCACTGATAATCACATTTCACCAAATGAATCAGTAAGTATATGGGAAGTCAATTACATGTGAACTGAATGGGGGAAGAGAAATTTCTCTTGAGATTCTTCTGTTTTTCCTACTGCTAAATGAAACAGTTCAGATACTAACTGAGTTTACCCATTTGCTGTAATATGTTTATTTTCAAATATTTTTGACACAGGTATATTTTTGATTAATGCACTATGTCTACAGCAGGCTTATGACCAGAAGAATATTAGACGACGTGTCTATGATGCCTTAAATGTCCTTATGGCCATGAACATTATCTCTAAGGAGAAAAAGGAAATCAAATGGATTGGTCTACCTACTAACTCGGCTCAGGAATGTCAGAATTTGGAGGTATATCCATTTGGAATTTCACAATGGCTTTGTGTTTGAGCAAATGTTTACAGCTTTAATATGTTCTGATACAATATATGCCTATAATCTTCTGAGATAGCAACATAGTCCTCTTTGGACTCTTTTTATTTTATTTTTTATATACTGAACACACACTCTTCAACTTCCAGATTGCTCAAATGTGTCTTTAACTCTTCTGTGTCAAAAATACAGCTGTTATAAGTACGTGTGAAGTGGTTCTGAGTGGAAGGTAGTAAAACATTAATGTGTATTTCCAACATTGCAGCAGTGGTGCTCAGGAGTTGGGAAGATTTGTTTCCTCCAGATGCCAAACAGACAGTAGTTCTGTGATGATAGATGTTGCATGTGGGTCAGTACATATAGGCTTCTCCTTTGCTGCAGGTCTTACCTTTTTGTGACAATTCTCTTAAGTGAGTATGTCAGACTTTCTTACTGCATGTCTTGGGGAGGAAGTGAAATGCTTTATACTGAAAGAGATTCTTAAGTTCTGACAGGATTTTTTTACTTTCCTGAGATTTGCAGAATAATAAAGTAACTGAGGTTTACTGAAGTAAATTCACTTCATCAGAATGGAATGAGGCGTTGTATTTATTCTTAATAAGTCTAAATTTCCTTCAGCAGGACAAAAGCAATAACTGAAAAGGTGCCAAAGTTAAGGGAAAAGTGGAACAAAAATGTTTGGGAGCCTTATCTACAAAGGGATAATTCTAATTTTTTAAATTTAATTTATTTTTTATTAATTTTATTTTTTAAATTAAATTTTATTTTTTAAATTAATTTTGTGGCAGTGAGTTTCAGGTGCATGAGAAGCGTCTTATGAAATACCTTTTGTTTGGTTTTGAACATACTGATATGTTGATACCTGCTGAATATTTTTTTTAATTGGAAGTGATGATGACCTAGTCATTCCTTATTCATTTTCTCCATCCTGTTCATTGTTTTATAGGGATCTCTCATGTTCTCCCCCATTATTTGTTCTCCTTTCAGTACAGTCCTAATTTATTCATTATTCTCTTGCATAAAGTCTCTTCTGTATCACTGATGATCCTGATTGCTCTTTTGTATGCTTGTCTTGAAATAGAACCATCAGACCTACAGAATTCAAGATGTAAACATTCTGCTTCATAGAGGAATGTAGTGATAATTCCTGTTTGGTACTCTGTTTCTTGCCTAATAATTAGAATTTTTGGCTGTCACAGTATAGTGAGCTGATGGATTTTGCAGATACTGCAATTTTACATCTCTGCTAAATGTCGTTTTCTTTCTAAAGAATGCATGGATTAGATTGTTTTCTCACACATACCACACTGTACTCACCAGAAATAATTTAGGTGATGTAATCTCAAAGTGCTGTAAGACACTTTGAGTTTGCTTTCTGGCAAACTCTCTTTTTACTATGCCAGGTAACCCAGCATTACCAGCAGATTCTGTCACCTTGTCACCTTAGTCTGATTGTCTGTCGTTAGAGTAAAACTGGCAGTCTGTCAGTTTAATCCCTGTGGGAATCTGCTGGGGAGCTTCTTCCACTAAGAAATCTGTGTATTTCCTAGCTTTTTGTCTCTTACCTTTTTTGTTATTATTTAGTACATATTAAGTACTGTGAGGCCTTAACCTTGGGCTCCGTAGCAGCTTCGTATCTTTAACCATCTCTGATGGATCTTCTCCAATACCTCCAATATCAATAAACTCTACATCATCTTGTCTATCTTTGCCTCTTTGAGAAAATTCCAATAACCCTTTGAGGCTTAACTTCTGTTTGCAAAGATGTTTTTATCTTCTTCACAGGTTGTTGTGTTTTATTCCCCAGGGTTCTAATTCTGCTTTTTGTTAGTTTCCATAGGCAGTACTGATGTGTCTTGATAGTTCAGTCTCTAAATTATATGTAGAATCTTAATGATTGATTGCTATATTTCCTACCTCCAGTGCTCTGGTATTGAAATGATTTTAAAGGGAGAAAATGTTGGCATGAAATGCTACTTAAAACCAACAAACTGACCAGTCCTTTTTATCTGTCTTAAGGTGGAGAAACAGAGAAGAATTGAAAGAATAAAGCAAAAACAGTCTCAGCTACAAGAACTCATTCTACAGGTACAGTCAAGGTACTCTTGTCTATAGGGCAAGGTAACTTACATCTGTATTCCTCTTGTTGTATCCCAGTCTGAGGGATGGGAAGCTTCTAAGAATTCATTCTAGAGATGAATTTCAGGAGAAGATGTATGCAGCTTTATTTAACAGTGTAGTTTAGCTGGGACCATGCTGTTGGTCATTGCTGTTGGGGATGCCATCAATCTTCCATCAGTTATGTTGGAGTTTCAAGTATGTTTAGACAGGCTTTATGTTGATAGGAGAAATATTCCATACCATACCCTCTGAATTTTCCAATTCAGTTCAGGAACTAAACTAGATACAGGTATCTAGAATTTTCTGCTGTGTTAGCATCTGTAGATAAAATTATGTGGTTGTAGAAGTTGTCTGTCATTGTGCTCTGCATTGTGCCTCTCTGGAGACTCACTGCCACTGGTGTGTAAGTGGCTGGACCACTGTGAAACAGTGGCTGAACTCCTTCCCACATTTCCCTTACTACACTTGGGGAAGCAATAGTCTATTTCCAAGTCACTGAGCTGCTGGTCCACAGAAATGTATTCCAGGGTAGCTGGAAATGCTGTGGGACAGCTGCCTGATTTTTATCAGTCTCTGTGTTGGCTTTGGATTTTGGTCTTAATTCTTGTTTATTTAATTTGATTTTGTGACCAGAAAAATATTTTTCTTTGTTCAGTAGCTTACTGTATGATTTATAGCTTGAGTTTCTATGGTTTTTAATTATTCAAATTGCTAGTTTTTAAAATAGGAACACTCCATTGTAAAAAGCAATTTTGGTAAGATGTTAAAGTCACTAATCTTAAATGGGTAATTCATAAACCTAATGCCAGATATTCAAATCCCAAACATTCACTATTTTAGCATATAATTCATTGCAGTATTAACATTCAGGTGTATTTTTTGGAGTGCAGCAACTAGTAGGGAAGAGTAAATGGAGAGGAGATAGGATGCTATGGGAAAATTTTTTTTTCCAAACATTGTTCTCTCTCCATTCCACCAGGCATCTGTCCAGGTAGCTGTGCTGATGTAGTTAGTATAATATGCTTTGGGTTTTTTCTCAGTGAAGTTTTACTGTGTTGCCTTTTTTAATACTATGATCTGTGACTCTTCCTGCATCTTAACATGCAGAAATATGATAAACACTCTGTCCTTTCCTGCATTTACTTCCTGCAACCATTGCTGGAATCCTTAGGAATTTTGTTAACATGATCCCAAAAGCTTCATTCACGCTTTGATATCGCTGTTGCTTTTTCTAGCAAATTGCCTTTAAGAACCTCGTCCAGCGAAACCGTCAAGCAGAACAGCAGGCAAACCGACCTCCCCCTTCCAATTCTGTCATCCATTTGCCTTTTATCATTGTGAACACCAGCAAGAAGACAGTGATCGACTGCAGTATTTCAAATGACAAGTAAGCTAAGAAAGTTTTCCATTCGCCTTTTAGTAGAGGTCTGAGTTCATATAAATGTTCATGTAGATTTGTTAAAGATTAAATGCAAACTTAATTGACTTGTGCCTTTTGTATATTAAGAACATGCACTTCAGACAGCTGTTTTATATACACTTTTAATAAATAGATTAATTGATTCACATTTGATAACTTATTTAAAACTTGCTATCTAGAGATACTAGGCACCGCTCTCTTGACATTTTATGTCATACTTAACCAAGCAGAGTTTTCCTTTAACACCGTGAAATGCAGCCAGTGGAATTGAAAATGGATTTCACTTTCAGGACTGCTGTTCTCCACTTTTGGTTCAAAAAGCTGTATTTTTCATCAGCTAAATAAAAACTGAATGTTAACAGTCACAAGCAAATACATAAATCTTGAAAAATTCAATTACTTAATGTGATGTGTCACTAACACAACACTGTGTGTAAAGCTTTTGAAATGCTGCAATTCCTGAAAATTGAAAGGTAGTTAAAGTTATTGAAGTTAATTGAGACATTTTTTCCTCTCCAGGTTTGAATATCTATTTAATTTTGACAATACTTTTGAAATTCATGATGATATAGAAGTACTAAAACGAATGGGAATGGCTTGTGGGCTAGAATCTGGAAGCTGTTCAGCAGAGGACCTAAAAATTGCAAGGAGTTTGGTTCCTAAAGCTCTGGAACCATATGTGACAGGTTAGTTACTCCAAAAGAGTTGATGTTTTTCCTCCTTAATATAGGACTCTAAGAAAAAACATGAAAATACCTTAGATCAGTTAATTTCCACTGGTTTGTGGTAAAGATTTCTGTCAAGTTCTCAAATTTGTCTGCTTTTTAGTGTATCTTAGGGAGCAAATAGTGATTGATAGAGAGTGGACTGTTGCTCTTTGCAAAGCATTTTGCATCCAGCCACACACTGCAGTGTGTAATTCTTTTAAGAGAACAGTATTTATGCTTGATTCACTTGCAAAGGCAAAAGGTAGTAAGTGCAAGCATATGATGAATACTGAAATCATCTGCCTGGCTCACTTCAAAACAAATGGGTTTTTTAAATGTATTTTGAAATTTTATTGCTGTTTGCACTAGCCTTTTTTAAAATGATGCTATTTTGGATGTAGTACATAAATATGTTTTGTTGTTTGGGCTGCTAGACTCCTTTTCTGAACTTTAAAGGATTAAGCATTTCCACTGAATTAGATGGGTGTATTTGGAAGGATTCCTGAAATGCATGTTGTTTGTTTTACAGAAATGGCTCAGGGATCAATCAGCAGTGTATATGTCACATCTTCATCAGGTTCTGCGTCAAACGGCACAAGATTTTCAGCCAGGTGAAATGAAGTTTTCAATTAGTTTTTAAAATCTGTGGTCATCAAAGAAATTTGGATATTAAATGCTTCATTAAACAAGTTCTGTTTTGATTAAATGTTCTATGGATAGGTGTTTTAAGTTTATTGTCAGACATCACGTCTGTGATGGTTCTTAGCAGTGTCATTAAGGAAATCCTTTCCTGTACAGTGGAAAGGTGTTAGAGTGGTGTTATTCTTGAATGTCTTGTTTGGGGTTTTTTTGTTGGTTTTTTTTTTTTTTCTAGTTTAGAGCTTGTGACAAGAAAACAGATACTTTTCTAAAGATAGAGTATTGGAAGGATTACTCCTTGATCATTAGTGTCTAACTTTAAAAAATATTTTGATCTTCGGGTTTTAAACAGCAATCACAGAAGCTGGTAGTGTTATAAACCATAACTAGTATTCAACTTTGTTACTCACTAGTTTCTTATTACTGTATTAATTAAAAATATGTCCTTCTATGAGCTCCACAAGGTTGTAAAATGAGTCCAATATTCAGCAGTTGGATTCTGTGATCTCTCAGGTCTTTTCTAACCTAATTGATTCTATGATCATTGAAACGCTTGACATTCGTAACAAATGCTTGAATTAAGTTCTGCATGTTTTGTGCAAGGGAACTGAAGCTTGAGTGAGAGTTCTGCCAAAATATCTTTAGAGATGCTGAACAGTACCTAAAATCTCTGTTTTCAGTAAGTTTCCTTCTGTGGTAATGAGCATAGGGTAGCGAAAAAGAGCACCATGTGTTTTTTAAGACTTTGAAATTTGAATAGGCCACTGTTAGCCAGGGACCAGTAGAAAATGGGAGGCTGACTGGGGTTCATTATCTTGGTGAGAGTACAAGAACTTCCACCATTTCCATTTCTTAGGAGTTTGGAAAAGGGCAGTGACAAATTATATTTAATTGTAGGAGATATATGAATATTCATGGCAATAGCAATGAACACTCATGGCAATACAAATTATGCTGCCAAGGCAAATAAAGGCTGTGCATTTATTTAACAAGATCTCAAAAGAAAGTTTGCAAAAGTCTGAAGATGCTGCTACCAATACCTTCATCCCAGTTTCTTTGCCTTACTTACTAGGATACTCGGGTTATGAAATCCATTTTTTTTTTATCAAAACGAGAGGAGAACGGATTTTGGGTTTGTACTTCCAAAGTTCACAAAAGCACAAGAATAATCTCTTTGTTTTGTTTTCTTTGCTTTTGAAACTGCTTTTGCAGATAATTATGGCAGACCTGTTGTAGGTCTTCTGACTATAGCTAGACAGATATCTTACTATCTTGGTGCTGAGTAAGTGTGCAGAACACTAGAAATGCTTGAAAGTGTCTTACTGGATATGTTTTTTCTGTGAGCTTATAGGATGTACCCTGGCAGTTTCATTCTGTGTGATGATAGACCATTAAATTGGCTCCATACAGCAACAAGAGTGTGTGATTGAATATGTGCATTAGCTGGATCAGCATTTAAAAAATTACTAGCAAACATATTTTTGAAAGCAATTTTTAAATGATGAATGTCTTTCAAGGGAGATACTTTTGTACTTTTGATACTTAAAAGGGAGATATTTTTGTGATTAAAAAAAATTGTCATGAATTTGTGGGCAAGTTTAACAGTTTACCAAACTATTTAGAAAGTCAGCAATTAAATAGATTGGCAAAGTAGCAATTAATTGGCAGGAATTTTCTGGCTCTATTAAAACCAAATACTGCACAATGAGAAGAAAACAGTTTCAAATTAAAAATACAACACATGACAGTTTGTTATGTAATATCAAGGAGTTAAGGAAAAGCTATTAATTCCTCAATTTTCCAGGTCTTTGAATCAACATTAGTGACTCTGAAAGACATGATTCACTTGCAACTGTTCAGTGCTACACAAAAATACTAAAGAGCTCAGCTTTGTAGCCTTAACACTACATGTACTTTAGAAGAAACATGGAAAGCATATTTATAAAGTGCCTGTGAAAAAGTTTAATCTTTATATTAAAGGAATGGACTAGATATGGGGGAAATCATGAAGCAATGCCAACTGGATTTTTTTTTTTTCTTTGCAGTGACTTTTCCAATGGTGGAGATGGGATGTTGGCTACAAGTTCCAATGGATCTCAGTATAGTGGCTCCAGAGTTGAAACACCAGTTTCTTATGTTGGGGATGACGATGATGATGACGATGATTTTAATGAAAATGATGATGACGACTGATGCCCTCTGCTTGTAGACTATTTTTTGTTAAAATTCAGCAGGCTTCAGGAATAAATTGTTCTAGGGAGAAGTGTCTCAAATTACTTTGCCCCATCCCCCAAGGAGAATATTGGTAAGCAGTTCTGAGTTTAGAAATTGCACCTCTGATAAGCAAACAAGGATTGTTTTATGTAGGATATTTTTAAATGTGGTGTGGATGTGTGTTTTTGATACCAGTGTGTTAATGCAGAGCCTTTATTTACTCTTGTTTTAGGGGTTTTTGGTTTGTTGGTTGTTTTTTGGGATTTCTTTTTTACTTGAAGGAAAAAGAATTTTGCCCCAAATGTTCTTTCAAAGTTTGCTAAAGAAAATGTAGACACATCATTGAGAAATAAAATACTATCCTTCTGTGGAAAATGAATACACTGAATGGCAATTTATTTGGAGTGTATTTTGATTATGCCACTTTTTGAGGGATAGTGAGCTAATGTAGTAGTGTTTTTTGTTAATCATGCAGTGTCCAAAGAACCAAACAAGAAAGATACGTTCTACTTTTTTACATGTTAAATTCCAGGAATGTTGTTGTGAACTTATTTTCCCTTAAATTATATCTTAACATTATGATTCCATCAAGTTTATATACTTTTCACTGTATGTTGGGACATACGAATTACAAAGTTTTTGGCAAATGTTTACTGCCAGTTGGTGCAGCTATATAAAATGTCTTGAAGGTTTGGAATGATTTATTGCTTATGGTAAAATTTGCCTGATTTCTTACAGGCAGTCTTTGGAAACTTTTTATTATATAGTTGTTTACATACTTATAAGTCTATCATATAAAGACATGTACTGAAACAAATGTTTGTATTTGTTTCATAAGCATCTTCCTGTAATCTATTATAAAGTTGAAATTAAATATAGAGAATGTTTTAAGTTTTTTAACTCAAAATTTGTCAATCATTTTTAATAGTTCATTTTTATAAAAGGAATTTCAGGGCAGGTGGTAGTCTTTTTAAATTTATTCACAAACAATTAACTGCACAAATACTGTCAGCTGCCTATTCTAAGACAGTAGTCTTTTTATTGAAACACAAATAAACTTTTCTGTAATATTTTATGAAATATAAAGAGACTATAATTGTTTGACTTGTTTAACCTTGGCACTGTTAGTTTTTATTAATAAAACGCGCATGGGCATTTTTAACAAGCTCTGTGGTTTTTCTAATTCTAGGATTATTTTAGAACATTTCACTTCTCATCATAAGACCTAGAATTAGCTGTTTTGGGATGCTGCATCTGTGCTGCAGAGGGCCCAGAGTTTTTGCTTTGATTTAGTAATTTGCCCTTAGAGCTCTTGATAACTTATGATGCAAAAGGCAATAATTTACCTGGTATATTCTCTTCTTTCACACCTCCTTATTTTATCCATGTTGCTCCTCAGCATGACAGGTCAATCTTAGTACTCCAGTCTAGATTCTGTTTAAAATCCCATGCCTAATGTCCTAACTTTTCATCCCATATTCCTCAGTCCTAACTTTCTGTCATATATTCTTATGTCCTCAAAACAGGTTTTAATCTACTTTCCATATACTTCCTTTTTAAACCGTTTTGTCAGATCACATCCTCTGCTCTCGCCTGCAAGAGTGTGCTGCGCTGGCTCAGTCACTGCAGGCAACTATCATAGTCAGGATTGGATACTTCCACAAAGTCCAGGGACTCCCTGCAAAGTATTAACAACTGTGCTGACTGTGGTAGGGGCTCCTGGATGCACTTAAACCCTGTGGTAAATGTGAAGTGTGCTACATCATTTTTTTTTCTTGAAGGGATTATGCATAGACAAATCTATGTGGGGCTATGTGTTATTAACATAGAACAGCTGATACACACTAAAGGTTTTCAAATTGTAACATGAGTGAATAATGAAACAAATTACTTTGGGGGACTGTGGAAAAATCTGGGGGAGAGGAGGCTACTTGAATGTTTTGCTTCTCAGTGAAGAGGCCATTCTCTGCAGTGCTAATGCTAAACACAAGGTTCTTGTGGATGAGACAGTTGATTCAAATTGTCTTTGATGTTGAATGGCAGTTCAGTTTGCAGAGGAACTTTGATTATTTCAGTTTTTCCTTGCGTTCTCTAGTGTGTGATCCAAGATTTACCTGCAAAGAGTGAGTAGAGGGATGTTAGGGAAAGAATCTGACAGTTTTCTTTTGGTTCTTACTGGTGGAATAGTCCTCAGATAAGATAAGGTCATGCTGGGAGTGAAAATGTGACAAAACATATTTTTAAGATGTTACTTTTTTCTTTTCTTTCTTTTGCTTGGTGATGAATATGAAATGGAATTTGATAATTTAAACCTTGGAGTAATTTTGGGGAAATTATTTTTTATTATATTTCTGGTTGAACTTGATTATCTTAAAGATTTTCTTCTAAACAATTCTATGATTCTGTATAGACTTTGTTTTGGGAGAGCTTTCTAACAAAGGCAGCAATCATAACGAGAGAAAGTCTATAGACTTTTTAAATAGGTGCTTGATTTGGAGCTGTTACTTGGTAACAGTGTTCAGGTGAAAGAGGAGAAAAAAAAGATGAAAGAGAGCAATGGTGAGGGGCCCAGTTGAGATGAGGAAAGGAAATGTGAAGAAGTAGGTGGAGGGAAGAGTAAAGAAAGAACAGATTATAGTAGGGGCTTTGCAGAGGAATATAATAAGAGAAGAAGGTGTAAGTTGGAGAAAATAAGAGAAGACTAGTCAAAGACTACAAAAAGGAGTAGTAGTAGAAACTTATTTTAGAAAAAGAAAGGTAGAGGACATAAGTATTTAATAATGTCAGGCATAGCATGAAAGGAACTAGAAAGTGAAAGATAACTTTAAACTGTGTGGTTCTCATCTCTGAAAGAAGTGGTTGCACATGTACAGATGGCAAATGAAGATTAAGACCAGGAACAGAACGTAACAGGAAATTTTGACAGGAAATGTTCAGGAGAAAATACTGTAAGGAGATAAAAACTGGAATTTTGTTTAAGAAAGATAAAATGATGGTAAAGGGAATGAGAATTGTTGTAAGGGCTCAGTTTGGGGTAAAACGTGGCAGGAAAGGAATGTACTTTTAATTCCTTTACTTAGCCAGCACTTTTTTGTGATGTGAAGAAGAGGAAAAGAGGAAGAGTTGCAAAGTGTGTATTTATATCTCTGAAATGGTCCTGCAGCTAATTCCTGGGAGCAGTTTGCATCTTTTGTGCTTTCTAAAGTGTTCCTGAGCTGTGAAAGACTGTCTATTTTGGCATGTGTAACAAGTTAAGGATTTCTTGAACCGTTTCACAAATAATCTGTTTTGCTTTTCCCATAGGAATTTGTCTTAACCAAAGAGAAGCAGTTACGACTTCAGAAACTTATGGGTTTTGGTTTTTCATTTGAACTTTACTTCAATGAAGAGTGGCAACTGTTGCAGAGAAAAAAAAAAGTAAATGTAGCTGATAGGGTACTGACCCTTGACAGATGCCCATTTATTTATTTGAATGAAAGGATGAATATTTAATGAAAGGATGTACTGTCACAAATCTCCTCATTACTTCATCAGTGAATACATAGGTTCTAAAATCTTCATCTGAATGAGAAATCTGAAAATTGGATGCTACTTTAATATAGAAAGAGCAAAAGTTTAAAAAAAACCAAAACCAGCCAAACATGATGTAACACTACTGGAATGATCACCAGTACAAAGGGCAGCATATATGGTTTTTCCCAGATAGAGAATTGCTTACTGTAGGGATTTCCTTTCTCTTGTCTGCTTGTGAGAAGTGTAGTAGGCAATTTGTCTTTACGACTACATTGAGTTAACAACTTGTCACCACTTCTCAGCCCTGTCTACTTCCAGAAAGATGAGGCTACTATGACACACACTTTTATTGTTGAAGCCTTAATTGTCATTCATATACCAGGAAAAGCAAAGATGAGCCAGCACATTGAGAGCAGCCTTTTCATGTCGTTACTTTCTAAATTTAGGATTTAAGTTTTTTCTAAGGTTTTTACTGTCCTTTGGTTTGTCCTTGAGCTTCCATGGATTCTGGTGGGTTACCAAAATGTTCAGTGGGCTGGAGCAGCAACTGCTGTATGAGGAGAGACTGAGGGAGGGCAACTTGTTCAGCCTGGAGAAGAGGCAGCCTTGGGAGACCTAATGGCAGCCTTGCAGTGCTGCAGGAAGGTTATTGCAAAGGTGGAGCCAGTGCACAGGGGTGTGTGAGGACAGGATGGAGAGACAGCACACACAAGCTGAAATGGGAGAGTTTCCAGCTGAACATGAGGAACAACTTGGCATGGTCAAGCTGTGGAACAGGCTGCCCAGAGGTTGTGCTGACTCAATCCTTAGCGTTTTCAAGACCAGACAGAAGAAAAGCCCTAAGCAATGTAGGGTCTGACCTCACGGCTGAGCATGCTTTGAGCAGAGATTGGATGGGAGACAGCGTGAGATACCTTCCAGCTCGAGTTACCTTGTGGATCTCGTAACAGAGAGACACAGAAAAGAAAAAAACATGTTAGAAAATGTCAGTGTTGGGAACAGACTAACAAGTGGGTCATCTGGCTTGCCAGACTCATCAGAAAATGATTGGAAGCTCAGCTCATCTTCAGAAGCTGTCAAAAGGTTCAAACTGATGGAAAAGGTGATTAAATGAGCAGGTAGAAGTGAAGACTGTCTTCAAGATGAGGTTTCTAAGACTGATGCTGAGAGCAGAATGAGGAAGGGCAACAAGCAGCAATACATGGGTGTTTCCGACTTCAAGCATTTGGATACGCTGGAAATTCCTGTCTGGCTGATGATGGTTCTCACTAGCACCATCTGCCTCTCACTCAGTTGGGACCTGCTGTCCTCACATTCAGTGAATGTCAGCACTTTATGAAACAACAATTGGAGAAAATCATGATGATTATTGATGCACAGCTTAGCTGTGGTAAAGGCAGAATGTTCTAATGTGGAAAAGAATAAAGAAGAGAGGCTGGTGTTAATTGAAAGTTACCTGTGTAATACCATTACAAGTGCTTTTCTTTGTTCTGCCGTGACCTTTTGTTAAATTTTTGGATGCTTTCAACATGTTGAAATCCAAACTTAGGCTGAAAATTTTGATTTTCTTTTATCAGGTTGCTGTGTACACATCATGGTACATTGCTATAAATAGTGCAGTTTCATCAGCCCTACCTGGTCAGAACATTTACATTGTAGCATGTTAAAAAGACAGCAAGGTTGCAGACTCCAGGCAGATTCCTGTTCTTTATTCCTGTAAACTTGAGAGAATTTATTAAAAATAAAGCAGAACAGTAAGCACATACTCTTAAAACGGGCAGCTCCAGTAATTAAGGTTGGGCAACTTCTGATGCTGATTTTTGATGAAGCTTAGAATAATTCTTACAGACTAAAATAATGCTAGAGTGCCAGTTTTTGAAGTGTGAAAAAGTAAAAAGTGTCAAAGATGTGAGGAAGTCCTGTCCAAATGTGTGTGGTCTAGACAGCTTGAGATCAGCCCTGAATCTTGTATTAGAAAAACTGTTGAAAGAAACAGCTATAAGAAAATTAGAAGCCTAGAAGATGAATTGTTAATGACAAAGTACAGAATAGGTCTTATCAAATGAATATGGGAGGAGACTGCAAATGTTTAACTGATTAAGGAAACAATGGCTATGCTTCAGCATATTTAAACGTTTTTAATTTCATTGCATTCTGATTTTAAATATGTTTTACAATATCTCCAGATTGTATGTTAAGGGGTTATGAGCTATTTACTGCTGAATCATTTTTGTGGCATTATCACTGAACAGCTGCAGCAAGTAAGATTGTACTCCTGCTTAACAATTTCTTCAATAACCCAGAAGAAAATTTAAAAATACTCTGAAGTAGCAGTGGTTAGAAAAGAAGTAAACAATGAAGAGGAGAGAATAATGTGAATTGTTTGGCAAGCAGGTCATGTCGAAAAATGTTGTGGTTAAACTCCACATCTTGTGAAGAAAGAATTAAAGGTACACGTACAGGAGGAAAAACTTCGCTGGAAATGTAGGATCCTAAAGATGATCCAGGGTGTCAAGGTAGATTGTAACTCCATGTGTCCTACACTGTTTTGTAAGGAACTAGCTAATCTGAATTTGGATGTGTAGGTAAAACTAATAATGGATTGGAAAATGCTGTTATTACATTCGGTGAGACCAGCAGTGAGCAGCTGCATGCTTGTTAGCATCATTTCAAAGGATGTTGGAAAAACCAGGAAAGACTCAGAAAAAAAGCCCTTCCCCCACTTATTTTATTCCTAAGGTCAAGATCTCTTACTATGAGACTTAAGAAAGTCTTATTTTGGCTTGTTCAATAAAAAGGAGGGAAATGCAGAAATTAATGGATTTGTGTCAGGTCACACAAAAGATACCCATTTCAACAGGCTCATCAATATCTGGGGGAAAAGCGACAAAAGATTTAAGAACTGGAACTTGAAAACAGTAATTAAAATGAGCTGTCTAGTTGATGATAGTAATAAGCTGCTGGAACATATTTTTATTGGAATGATCACATTCCCACACTGGTAACAGTAGGACTGCGTGTAAATATACACATTAATGAATGGTGTTATGCCAAGTGTTTCTCCAGAATTCAGTTCTTTCTGAGAGGTATAGCAGGATCCTAAAAAGGGTATTTTCAGCCCAATTTCTGTTCTTAAAATAATGAGAAGTTCGGTGCATCCATTGTTATCGCTCTGGTAAAAAAAAAATGGAAGAAAAGTGAAAAGTCTTCATCCCCATTGAGAAGAGTCTTTCCAATCAAATTGAAGTAAAGGGCACCTTTTCCTTCATGCACGTATGTATTTTACTTTAAACAAAATAATCTTTGAGCTTGAGCTTTTGTGCCTGAAAGAAATGAAGCTTGTGAAGGGAGCTTAGGTGCACAGTAGAAAATACTTTCTGCAAGCATTATTGATGTAGCTGTTACTTTACATCCAATTACTGAAAGTAGCACATGGTTCGACAGCTTTATTTGTTGCAGAATCAATTTCTGCTTGACTTTTAGTACAGGTAAGAGATTAAGAACAGCTCAGTGAAATGGTGGGAGGAATTCCCAAGTGCAATAGCAATGACATCATATGAAACCATTAAGCAAAGACTCAATTATTAATATCTAGTACTTGGCAATTCTGAAAGGTAGAGGAAGCTTTGAACTTGCCATAGTCTCATAGCCATAGCACAAAGCCCTTTAAAGCATCAAGCTGCTTTATTCAGTGTTTTTCTCCACTGTGTTGTTTTAATAACAGACATTAGGACTTTGCACTTCAATAATTTACCACTGCCATGAATATTGATAAGAAGGAGGTGTGGAAAGTGCATCTCAAAGCAACTGCTGTGTTTATGTTCTCTTCACACTAATCTTCGAGAGTTTTATTTAACAACTTTAGCAGATAAGTCTGGAAACTAAAATTTATTGGATATAAAAATTCATTGTATTAGTGTGTTAGTTTCATGGCCTATTTTGCCTTCTCCATGCCTTTTCTCCTGGGTAACCCTGGTGTTGCACAGCTGGTAGGAAAAAACAGCAGAGTCTGGCACTGAGAGCCACTGTGTGGTCTCCGATATTGCCTTCCTGGCCCCTCCACTGCTCCAGAGGCATGGACTAACCATCCATCCCCATCCTAGTTCATCTGCATCTGACTAAACTCAGGAATTTGTATTTGCTTGCAATTCATTCTTAAATCTGCTGCTTCCCCGTTTTTTTCCCTGTTTATATTGTTTGGTCTAATCAAATACTCTACTATTCTAATCTATTCAATGATTATTGGTCTAATCAAATACTCTACTATTCTAATCTAATACTCTAATCAAATACAGCTACTATTGCAGCTGAAGTTTTGTATAATCTGTGTATATGATGATATCTATGTATACCTAGATATACATATGTATATATGTTTTTGAATGCATGTGTATCTCTCAGGGAATTGCACTCTTGCAGTGAAAGTGCTCAAAAGACTGATAAATGTGTCTGGTTTCAAAATTTGAAAACAAAGCTTTTAAATTAATTCCTTAATACACTTTGTGTTAATGTTAGCTCCTGCATAGCAATAATTATTGCTGTGTATACAACTGTTAGTCTGTAACACTTGTCAGTCTCTTAACACTAAATTAGCTGTGACTGCACAGTAACTTGCAGCTGCTGCTGTTCACCTGGCACTGGTGGCCGAGGTCCTCTCAGTCTCTGGGAGAAGGTGATGAGGCTGGAGGGCTCTTAGAGAGAGGAAATGTCTCTCTTAATTTCTTCCCTCTAATTGCTGTTGTTTCCTGCTTCTTGGCCCCCCTCTCATGGATTCAGCTGCTTTTTAGTTTGTTTAGCTTTTGCCAGTCATGCTTCTTGTGCCTTGGGCAGGATGCCCTGCCTGTTTTCCTTCCCATGTGCTTATTTTGGTCTGTATCTTGTAACTTCTGTCATTAATATGCCTCCAAAGTGCAGCTGTGCTCACTAGATGACATGCTTGTATGTAGTGTTGGGCTGTGCCTGCAGTAATTAGTATTACAAAGTATTTGCATGGTGGGCATTCTGCTATTTAAGTGTGCTTGCATTTGGGGTTTGGGCAGGCTAATACCAACTACACTTTTCTACTTCAGCTACACTAGCCACAAACCTTGCTCTTTGTTGCTTTATTTTCGATTTCAATAAAGAAAGGGAGTAATCTCAGATGGCTAGAAGTTCAAGAAATACTTAACTTCAGGATGGCAATCTTTGTACTTAGAGAACCAGATTTGGTGGATCTTTTTTTGATATCAGAACACATCATCATTTGGTCAATACAGGGACACTTCCCTTTCTCTATTTATCCCATCACAGGACTTTCTGTGAAGCTGGTGTAGGCTGTTCTGAAGCTGTAGCTCTGCAGGCACACAATCCATAGGGAATTAGTTCAGCATATTCCTGTGCTGTGGTTGTAGGGCTGACTGCAATGTGAGCTTGTGCCACTGCATTGCCCAGCTCAGTGCAAGCTGTAGATACTGTAGAAGCTGTAGTCAAGCAGAGAGTCTGCTCTTGTTGGAGCATCAAGGGAAGAGTTCTTGATTTTCTTGGAAATATTTAAATGTTCTGTTTGTAGATAACATTTAACCAATCTTGAACGTGAGTTACTATTTCGTTATGAAAAGTATTTTATTGTTTTCTGTGTTATTTTAGAAAGATGCAGAGAGGGAGACCTATGTTCCAAAGAGGATATAAAATTGATTTTCATTGTCTTTTAGAAGAAAGGCAAAGCCACACTGTAAAAATTGAAACAGGAAAGGCCAGGGGAAAAAAAGGGTTTGTGTGAGGAAGCATTTTCTGCCTGTTTTTGAAATGCAGAATTTTTCTAAGAAAGGCTCAAATATCATTTGTGGCTTTGAAGATGAAATATTCCCCTCCAAATGGATTCTATCTACAAACTGGCTGGCTGAATGGTTCTGTAGTATACAGGAGGTGATCTGTTACATCTTCTTGCTTTCTGAAATGTCCAGGCAGTGAAGGTGTAAAATGATTTCTGCTCCTGAAGGTTTTGGGGGCGGGGGTTGGGTGTGCAGTGTTTATTTTCTGGCTGGTGCATCCTGGACTTCAGGTAACATAAACCTACTATGTTACAGACACAACAATCCTGTCTCCTTGTGTCGTAGGTGATACAGTTGGACTTCTCAAAGTTTAGATTCACTTAAAGATTTAGTGTGATTTCAGCATCTTCCAGATTACTCTTACGTAATCCAAAATTTTTCATTACAATATGGGGCTATTCTACTGGATAAAACAAATAAAACCATCACAAAACCAACAAACACTAAACAACAACAAAGCACCAAACAAACAAAACCCCCACAAATTACAGCCTCTAGTTAAATGAACAGTTTCCTGGCTGTAACTGGATGTTACAGTCTTACCAGGCATTTTGATTAGGTTATATACATAGAGGTAAGTGGTACAGGGAAATCTGTGAGCTAGAGGACAGATTTCAAGTTCACTTCTTTTGCAGTCATTGATTTGTCAACTAAAAAAATCTGGCTCAGCTGACTAGTGAAAAAAGGCAATGCATAGGGATACAGATAATTTTAATACATTTTTATACATCCTATACAAGAGAGATTGAAAATTTAATTACTTGGTAGTATTTCTGAGTATTGATTTCCTTTTCAAGCTATCTAATTTTGCAATAACCAAGATTTAGTATCATACATCAATTATTTATTATGGTTTGAAAAGTGATTGAAAATTATTGAGTCTATACTTAGGTTCTTTGAAGGCACAGCTGCACCCTTTGGGGGAAACTTACTTTGTACAATTATTTGCATGAAGGCAGCAGCATCCTGTACCCATGAAATATTAAGCTATGTACATTGAGATAATCTTCATCTTTACACACTGAGAGTAGGATCTTGATTTTTAGCTCTATAGGCCATCTTGCAGTATAAAATGTCTCTTTGCACTGTAATTTATATGGGAACCATAGTGAGAAAATAAATATGGATGAGTGTGATGATAGTTAAGTTTACCGTTCATACATTTTTCAGAAGTGTCTCTGTTGCTGCTCAGTCTTCTATTTTCAGTTTAAATTCCACTTTGCCTTCATATGGATCATGAACATTGAAGGTAATTCCAGCTCCAATGACTTTGCACACTATTTTAACTTCTACATTCCTTGTAATGTTGAGAAATTTCACAGCTACCAAGGGATTGCTGTAGCTGGGCTAGGAGGAGAAATAAAAAAAAGAAAGAAAATACTTAATTTTGACACTGCCGGTTTGAAAATAGCCTCTCCAGTTCTCGTAGGATTGCAGAGATGCTCCATATGTTTCACCTGACATAAAGAGAAAGAAAAGCTAAGTACAGAAGCACTCACCTGAGCCTTTTTCCCATAGTAGGGGAAGTAGTGCAGGTTGAAGGTGCCATTCACAGGGTAGTAGTCCACCTCCAGCGGGCGAGACTCCTCACCCTGTGCATAAACCAGAGAGGAAGAAGCTCTGTCGGTGAGGAAATCATTGGCCAGCCCCAAGCAAGGGTTTCAGGGCTGCTCAGTGTGTGTTAAAGCTCAAATTCAGCAGGCTGTTTAGCACCAGTCTTATTTTTCAAATAAAAGTGGGAATCTCTCGCTGTTACTATTGCCAAGAAAAGCAGGCAAGTGTCCTTTGATAGCAGCTGGGAATTTGGTGAGTTGGAGCTGCTGAGAGCCTGGGGGAGCTGCGCTGAGGTGTGAACGTCACAGAGGAGCTGAAAGCAAACAGCAAATGTTCTCTTGCAGCCCCAAAATGCAAATTTTCAGGTGATTTAAAATAAAGCAGACTTGGAGGTTTTTTTTTCCTTAGCATGTCAGCTGGTGCAAGTACTAGCACAGAACTGAGAATATTGCAGGTATTTGGGATCTGATTTTCAGAGCTGCAAGGGTTTTTTTTCTGGTCACCACTGCACTTGTTTGCTCTCAAAGCTGCAGTGCTTGAAATGTGTGAGACCCAGCCCTCATACCCTTACCACATATGTGCAGTTCACCCTTGGTGCAGTGCCATTGCCAGGGTAAAACTTGATAATCTGAAAAAGAAAACACATTTGGTCATCTTGGAAATTGTTTTGAGATAAAACTGAGCAATCAATTATTTGAGAGCTGAGCTTCAAAGGATGTTTAATAAGTTCCTGTGCAAGACTCTCTCAAACAAATCATCTCATTTATGTAGGTGAAAAACTGTTGTGGCTGGAAATTTAGGAAGCAGGATTCAGCATTACCTGGGATGAGCACTGCTGATAGGCTCTGGCCTGGCCAGAGCAAGTAGCATGGCACCTCCTCGGAGTCCAGCTCATTTACCCACCCATACCACGTGCCCTTGCTGATGCCCAGGCAGACAGGGATCTCTTAAAGCAGTTAATTGTGTGTCAGTTAAGGAAAAGCTGAATATCCATGCTTTTGACCTTATCTGTCTTAGAAAACCTTGGTTTTGGCAGAAAAACCCTTGGGTTGGTTTGATGCTACAAAACAAGTGGGGTTGCATCCTGTAGAGGCAAAAGTGAAAGGAGGTGAAGCCCCTGGTGACTATCCACATCTTTTCCCTGCTGGGGGTGGCACCCAGTCTAGCTAAAGAAGGCATTTCTGGAAAATGCTTGTTTCACCAGTCAGAGTCAGGGGCACAGCTCCCCTCTCGGTTAGGGCTTGCACAGATTTTGGAAATGCCTGAGGTGCAAGCCAAGCAAAAAATACAGTGGTTTTGTCTATCAGAAACTGGAGGGGAGCTTGAACTCTTCCATTTCTACTGAAACTGAATTAGAAGGCTCAGAATTTTACCCAAAAAGAAATATAAAGTGCTTATGCCTTTGTCTACATTCTGAAAAAAATTAAAGCATTGAAAATTTCCTTTATTCCTTTCTAAAAACTGTGTTGGTGGTTTTCCCTGAGAAAAATATCCACCAGGTTTGAATTTTGGTTTTATAGGTTCTTCTAAAGATTTTCTTTGCCACCTGGAGAAATAAGATATCCCTTCTCTGAAACCGCATCAGTTACTGTCACATCCTGGTGCCTCAGCTGAGGGCACAGGGCAGTGGTATTGCAGGAGGAAGCTCTTCTGGTGCTAGTCTGTGGGATGAGAGACCTACAGAGGCACGAACTAAACTAAACTAAACTAAGTTAAACTATACTAAACTAAACTGTAGAGAGTCAGTTCAGAGATCACTGCCCTATGTTACTTCTGTAGGAATGGTGAAAAAGTCTCAGGATTTCCCTGGTAACTCTAGTGGTCTGCCAGGGAGCAGCACGTGATTTTTGGTTCTCAGTAGAAAGCAGAGTTTAGAACCCATGGCAGCAAAGACACAGCAACTCCCCAGTGTAGACTCAAGCTACTCTTAATTTTTTCTGCTCAGCACCTTGAACTTGTACTTACCCTGTTCATTTTTATAATAAAACAGGGTTTTCCTTCTGGATATCCAAAAGTTGGATCTGTGATGCCGGAGCAGTTTTGAAGCATGTCTGAGGTGAATTTGCAGGATAGTTTTGTTTTATTTGGGCCATCAAAGGTGTCCTGGATGAAGTAAGTGTTATTGGTGCAGTTGATGTTCAGATGCTGAGCAGCTGGTGTATATGCTAGATGTATGAAGGAAGAAAGAAAAAAATCCCCTCTGAAGCTTTTCATATGCAAATTATACATCCCAACATCAGGCTGGAGAGTCTGTCATGGGAGATTGTACTTCAAGTGAAGTTGGGATTAGATGGAACAAGGAAAGTTTAAACTTGTTAGGGGTTTGGTTCAGTTTTGTTGTGTATTTTTTTCCGAATAGCCAAGCAAAGCAAAATAAAAGAGAACAAATTGAGTTAAGACTGGCAGCCTGTGTTGATAGCTCCATATAAAGTCAATTTCAAATATGATTTTTCTCAATATGTGTGTGAGAAACATGAAGAATTACAATACTAAGGCTCAATAGGAATATAAACATGCTAAGACATGAACAGGCAAATGGAGCACAGAACCTACTTTGACTGTATTCCCTGAAGACACCATGCTTTATGAGACATATTATGGCACTTTGATATTTGTAGTCATAGACAAATTAATTAGATTAATTTAGACAAGATTAATTTTTAAGTCCTTTTGTCCTCCCTCTTCCTTCAGACTTCCTATTGGTCTGTTTTGTTAAGTCTGTTTAGGATTAAACAAAATAAAAGCCCTGAAGCAGAGCCTGGATTTTAATAGATGTGTACATACATTTGATTTATAGATTCATGAGGTGATGTGCTCATCCCTTTCAGAAGATGCATTTTCCACTCAAAATCTGTGATTTGAGAAGGAAAAATGTAAAATGGAAGCACTGACTTAAGGTCCTCAGACTTAGTATTGGAAATAAGGCAGCACCTTTCTTCAGTATTATGCAAGAAACTTAATTTTTACCTGTCAGAAAAGTGTGAAGAGTTGTCACTAAACCTTCCCAGGTTTTGTTGTCTGATACGTTGTAATAAATTTGTAGTCCTCTATCCCCATAAACATCAGGCCGTAAGGTTACACCTTCAAGAGGAGGAAACAGGAAGACAAAGCAGAGAGATGCCAGGCACAGATTTGTTTATTTAAATTGACAGTAATAATTATGCTGCATCAAGACTCATTCTAAATGTAAAAGATCCTCCAGCCTTTTTGGGGAGGATTTAACCATGTTCAGAAACCACTTCAGCTGTGAGTTGTTCACCCAAAACCCTAAAGCCTGTGCTGCTACTGATTTTCTTTTCACATATATCCATGCTATTACAAGAACAGCTTGTAAAATCATTCCAGCAATTGCACTGGATTTCCCCAGGACTTGTTAGCAATAACAGTAACGTCGTGCTAAAGAAACAGATCATACAGCAGCATGAGAAACAGCTTTTGAAAAAGCCACACATAATATGTCACAGGAATTATTTTCCCAGCAAACACCAAACTTGCTAAATACTGGGAGTGGAAACTTCAAAATAAAAAAGCATCTGACAGAATAATTTTTAGGACTATTCTTTTTTCCTCCCATTGTGGAAACAAGCCATTGGGGTGTGAAGTTTTAGCAGTGTGCACTGATGATCTCTGATCATCTCCCCTATCTCTTTTCATGTCCCACAAATCTGAATTCCTAATCCCACATTTTTGTCTTATTTTTACTTCCTTGACTACTGGCACAGCACATCCTGCTGGTAAGGTATTCCTGCTCTCCCAGGGACTTCCCATAGTGCTGGCAAGTGTGGAAATATCCACCCCAGGCTGCTCACCCCCTTGCCTCTACATCTTGCTGGGCACCCCAAAGCACTCTGTGCTTTGCAGTCCCCAGGGACTGACCCCTGCTCATGGGGAGAGAAGGTCCCAATAGCAAGATGAAATAAATGAATATATATATATATATATATATATATATATATATAAAATATATAATTTTTTCATATTATATATTCATAACGATATGGATATATAAGTATATCCATGTATCAATACATAAGTAAACGTGCCAGATTTTTTTTAAAGCCTGAAAGTATTTTCAGGCAGAAGTTAAACTTTTCAGGGATTGTCTGGGCAGAATTGACTGATGTATTCCACGTTTGTCTCCCCTCAGCCCTGGGCTCTGCCAGTGCCTCTCAGCCTAGCCCAGCCCTACGCAGCTGCTACGGAACCCTGGCAGTACCTGGGGATTTCAGCTGGTCTTGGTAATCCGGCTCATAGGGATTAATGGTCCTCATTAAAGTATAAATGGAGAGTGCAAACAGCCCTGACATCACCACGTAGAAAGCCAGGTAGTAGAGGCTGATCCACACTATGGAAAGAATAAGTGCAGAATTTCAAATTTTGAGCAAGAGAGATTATGAATTTCAAATTTTAGAGCAGAGAGCACTGCACTGTGCAGTGCTCTCTCTGTGGCCAGGATGATCCGGGCAGCAGCAGCTATCTCCTTTCCACCCTTGTCCCCAGGGAAGTTGTCCCTATAGAGGGACAGGTGCTTTGGAGCATTTTCTCTACACTCAAAAAATATTCTTATAGAAAAAAATTGTATCGTTCTAGAAGGACTTTTGAAGGAGTTGGTGCTGAGCTCAGATTATTTAAACCTTAAAGGTTATTTGGCATCTTGAAGTAATTTCACATATTAAGACCATTTATCTACTTATTGCACATGGACTAAGCAACACAGATGATGAGGTGTTTCTGTGACAAACCCAAGTTTCTCCTTGTGTTATCTGGATGACAGATGACAGTATACAGCTGAAATCACCAATAGCAAAATGTGCCATCTTGCTAGTTTATTCTGCTGTGAGATAAGATTGATGCTGTGTTTCTGTCTGTATGTGCATAACATGTCCTACCTATGGCTGGTGCTGTACAAGCAGCCAGTGGTTGTTTCAGAGGGGTGCTATTAGAAACCTCTACTTGTAATCATAGGTGCCTTGTAGCACCTTCTTCTCTACCAACTGGAAAGGCTCACATTCCAGTTGCATCATCTGTAAAATTCTGGTTTTAGGAGTAGCTAATAAACTACATGCACGGGCAGGAAAAAATCACCTGGAAACTTGCAGCTACTCCTACAGTCTGTGGGAAGAGTATGGATCTTTCTTACAACGGTCCTGGCTGCCCTTCCCAGAAAGTAGATCATAATACAGATCAGCATGGTAGACACAAGTTTGGCTATGGGAAGGGAGGCTCAGCTGAAACACTTGCTGGTATAAAATACATGCTGGTATGAAATACCTGCTAGTATGAAATACATGTTGCTATGAAATATGTGCTAGCACGCAGTCATAAGAAATACGATCTACTGAGCAGACAATAATTCAGAAAGGAATTTCAGAAAAACAAAACTTGTTTCCAAAGAATCGGACAAACTCAGCGATTGAGCAAATTTCTCCGTGTACCTGAACCCCCTTTTAATTAGCAATGTCAAAACCACACTGTAGCCATCACCCCTGGCTATTAATAAGTCTCCTGTTAATGTGTTAATTTTTCTCCTTTAGAAGTATTTTGTTCAAAACCACTTTGAAATAATACATTTTCAGGAACTACATGGGTCAATGTTTTGATCCACTTGATCCAGCTCATAGAGCTGCCCAAAAAGTGGCTTAGAAGCACATATGAGAACTGCTGGCTGCAACACATCTATATTTTGTCCCCCTGCCACAGTTTTTAAGTATACCAGAAGGAAGAGAAGAATCTTGCACATGAAAACCTACCCCAGTTAATTAAGGACCTTCCCATGAAGAGCTTTGTTTCTGGATTCCAGACAAAACGACGGAAATCTGCCATACGTTCGCTGCAGGTCTTCTTTTCGTTTAAAGTTGCCATTTTCTCAGAAAAGTTCCCAAAAATGTGTCCTCCGTGGAAACTAAGAAATTCAACTGGTGCCCGGACAGTCGACCAAGAAAAAGACTTTGGGTTTTATACCTTCTTTTCCACTGAAGGTCACTGAGATTGCTTCCTGTGCCAATGAAAGCCCATGCTCACCACTATCAACCTTTATAAAGGGTGTTGATAACGCTGGCAAACGCTTGTTCCTATCAAATGCCTTTCTCCTTTCCCTTCACTGCCTTAGCAGGTCAGCAGAGTTACGCATTTTGCCAAGTGCGCGTTGGGTTTGCGATAGACTCTGTGTGATAGCTGTTATCAGAGCAGATAAAGCAATGGAGAACTTGTTTCTCTCTGGGTTTTCTTTTTTTCTGAGTAACCTGCAAGTAGTAGATACAGTTCTCCCACTACAATGTGTAGCCATTTGTTGGGAAATAGGGTATTGCAGGGTAGATGGTTAGAAAATAAGTAATTACTCATTAAATATGCACCTACTTTTGGGAGCTCTTTGGAAGCAGATGGAAGACAAGAAGGTGGTTGGGATTTACTAAGGGTGCACCACAGTCTGTGAGACAAGTAGACCGGTTGGCAAACATGGAGGCTTTCCAATTCCACATCACCCAGTTGGACATCAGCAGAGCTGGTGACTCAGCAGCCAGGTGGGGAGCTGTGCTTTTGCTTGGGAAGGGCCAGGGGGTAGATGGCAACTGGAGGACAGCTGGGACCACAGTGCAGCACTCAGCACGTGGACATCCAGCTGCAACCAGTATGGAGTAGCATCCCTAAGGGGCCAGTACTGACACTGGGACACAGCCCAACTCAGTCGAGCCAGAGTCACAGAATCACAGAATGGTTTGGGTGGGATGGGACCATAAACACTACCTAGTTCCATCCCCCCTGCCATGGACAGGGACACTTTCCACTCGACCAGCTTGCTCAGAGATCCATCCAACCTGGCCTTGAACACTTCCAGGGATGGGGCACCCACAGCTTCTCTGGGCAATCAGTTTCATTGTCTCACCACCTTCACAGCAAATAATTTCTTCCTAGCATCTGATCTGCACCTGCTCTCCTTCAGCTTAAGGCCATTACCCCTTGTCCCTGAGCATGCAATAGGTCTCCCCTGTTTCATATCACAAAAACCCCTGATGGGCTGTCCTCCTCTCTTCCAAGACACAGACCTGGGAATGCATGCAAAAATATTAATTATGTCTTCGGTGAGATCCAAGTGGCAGCATGAGGGGCTCAGAGGGGACACTGGGCTGTGTGCTGCATGCTGTGTATGTGGACAGCCTGCTCCCAAGCCATGTCTCCTTCATGGACTTGTCCCCTGTCCCCCCTCTGTTTTGCAGCAACAGAGACCATGAAGAGAAAAGGGCCATCAAGAGCAGAACCTTCTGAAGTACAAGAGTTCTGAATGTACAAGTTTCCCATTGGGAACCTAGGGATTTTCCACCACCTTACAAACAAGCTGACTTGGAACTTGGTGAACTGCCAGATGCTTGGCATGGCTGAGCCATAGGCAGCACCCATGTACAGCTGTGACAAGTCTGGGATTCTCCTGGAGAGTTTGTGCATGAGTGAAAATGAACGCTGCCTGCCTGAAATGGTTTATCAAGGTAGGATGGAGCAATTGTTATTCCATGGGCTCTGTTGAAGATCTCCTGAACACTGCAGTAATTTGTCAGGACACTTGTTACTGACCAGTGGGCAACTCTTCATGGCCCCACAGGAGGGCTGGTCTAAGCTCATTCTTGCTTTATAGTCCATTGGGATTCATCCAGTGCCCCCTTTCCTCACCTGCCCCTGCAGGGCTGTCCATCAGCGTCTTTCCGTGCCACAATGCCCTGGCATTGTGGCCATTGCAGCCAGCCCTGGTCCCATTGCAGTGCCAATCCCTTGACCCAGAGCCTTTTGTTGTGTTTAATGTACCCCGAACTGCTCAAAGAGGGACTAATGTTTGCTTTCTTTGGCTGGCTTTTAATGCCTGCCCCACTGACCTTGGGCTGGCCACCAAAGGGAAGGACAGCAGAGATGGAAGGTCACACAGGAGAGAGAGAAGGTTGCTCAGGAGCCTGGAGTGGCCCAAGGCTGGAGGTGAGACTTGGCCTGGCTTCCCCTCCTGCACAGCCCAGGCATGTTGGTGGGCAGGGCTAGGCAGGATCCATTGCACTTTTTTTCTTGCTTGCTGACCAAGGCACCAGGAAGACAAAGCCTGAGCTCAGGGAGATCAAGAGGCTCCAAAAGAAACCAATGGAGAATGTGTCTGCAAGGGTCACACTGCTGTGACCAGACAGCTGAATTATATGTACAAACAGGGAGGTGAAACCCCTTCCTCTTTCTGTGGTTTACACAATTAGCAACTTCAGTAATAAGCTTGAAGGCCACTTTTGCATCACTGTGCCTAAAAGGTTAGATCCAGGCTGAGATGTTATCCCTTGGAGATGCTGTCCTGAGCAGACCTGTGTGCCAGCACTCCTTGGCACTCCAGGCCTGGCTTTATCCCAGGTTCCTTACATGCCACACCAGCTTGAACTGCTCTAAGTTCACCCAGCGCTGACTGGGAACTCGGTGTCAATGTTAATAAAACATTAACTTTGTTTACTCATGATAAGGCAATTATAGATTCCTCCCTCTTGTGGAGGCTGTGCAGGAGATGGTGGTGGTGGGGAATACCAGGAGAGACAGGTTACTGCCTGAAGCCTCACTGCCAGCACTGTGATGGGGGTCAGTCTGTGGGGTGGTTCCATGGCACTGCCTCTCCAAGCACCATGATTTCAGCCTGTCTTCTGTTCATCCCATGATGCCTTGGTGACTCCCCAGTGTGCAGCACAGACTGCATCAGCTGGGAGAAGAATCCATCCTGGTATAGCAAGATGTGGGGGAGGATCCCATGGGCTCCCTCCCTCATGCACCTGGGGGTTGTACGCTAGGCTGGCATTGGAAGTTCATCTTTCTTCCATGGTAGAAATGAGGTGTATGCCTTTGCCTTTGGTCCAAGTCTGTCTTCTGTATTAAAAAGTCAGAAGGTGAATGGACATGTCAGGCCTTTCTCATGGACAGGGCAAAAATTTCTCCTGAAAGTTTTCTGAAATAAAAAATGTAATATGTAAGAGAATCCCAGTCCCTCAGGTGGCGTGGCACAGTGAAGGAACGTTCTTTGCATCTGGCTTTCTAGCTAGTTTCAGAGTTTGAAGTGTGATGTTTTGTATGTGTTATGTTGTTTTTTTTTTTCCTTTGCTGCATTGTATTTCACTAATAATCCCTCTCATTTGCCTCTCTCCTGTATTTTGCAGTGTGACAGAAGAAAATACACTGGCATTTTTTCAAGCTGGGGAGCACAGTTATTCTGTGTTTGAAATAAAGACATCTGATCTGCAGCCTGAGCAATTCAGGGAAGCAAAACTGGGAAAACATCTTGGAATTGAACTGATGCTCCCACTGTTTTCAGCCTCAGAGAAAGCAATAATAGCAAGGAGGGGTATTTGCAATAGTGCTGTGCTGGGTTTATGATAGCACAGCATGATCAGGCAGTGGAAAAGGCAAAGCAGCCTCTCTTCAGGGCTTGGCTGGTCTCTGCTTTTCTGTCCTGCTCTTGTTTCTCAAGGGCTGCAGACCCCACCAGGAGGCTAGCCATATCCCTCTACTCGCCCTCTGCCTCCTGGGAATCCAAAGGAAATTACTGCTGTGAAAAACTGCTAAACTGACTGCAAAAATAAAACCTAGCAAAGCCCAGTGGTGTTTCTTTCAGACATGGTTTAGTGCCAAAACCTGCTGGTTTTGGGCAACTTACTACTGCTTGTGGTGTATTTCAGATGAAGGCAAATAACAGGATCCTTGGGAATGTTAAACATCCCATGAAATATCTCCAGCAGTTCTGCCCTCATCACCTTCCACTGAAAGGGTATCTCTGTCTGCACAGGCTATCACAGGCCATAAAGTTTTAGGTGGTGTCACAAGAAAACAAGCCACATGCCCAGCTGAATGCCCATCTGCAAAGCTGCACCCTAACTCTTACTACACTCAAAATCTTGTTTGTGGACAGAAGGAATGCTCATCAAGTAAAGCCAAGAATTTATTGATACAAAAATGAAATTTTAAGAGTCTAATCATTATCACTCCAAATCTAGCTGTTACAGGAGAGAATGATGCATTAAAAACCACACACACATTTTCAGCCTCTGCGCTTTTTTCTTGATTTTGCATTCCCCCATCCACTGCTTCTTGGGGTCCCAAGGTGGTGGGGTATTGTGGGTGGCAGGGACAGCCAGAGGCAGGGACATCCAGAGACATCCCTCAACCTGCTCAGACTTCAATTCTGGGATCAATAGCCTTCAACAGCCTGACCTCACCATGGCTGTTGTGGCACTATCACCTTGTGAGATATGGTTCCCCTTTACCTTTTGCTCCTTCCTTTATGCCTCCCTACTTCAAAGACTGTTGAGATTCTGCTTAGCCAAGCTATTAATAATTTAATAACTCTGTTACTGACATTTTCTTCTTAATTCCTCCCAGCTTGTATGTGGCTTGAGGGTAAAAAGGTGACCAAAATTGAATGGTGTTCAAGATGTGGCCTCACCAACCTCAAATCCTCTAAAATCCATGGCAATGTGCCTGCTGGCTTAAAGTTTACTTTGGGATCTGACCTAAAGAGAAGAATATTGGTTTGTCAGCTTGGTAGAATCATGTGTCAGCATGAGCCACTCAAAAATATGTAAGGATTTTTTTTTTTTTTTTTTTTTTGGACACAGCCCTATTAAGCTCTACTTAGAGGATGTAATCTGGTGTCAGCCAAAGTGCACACTCCCTGACCATGGTGGAGCCTTGCCAGATCCTGGTGAGAAGATAACTGCTTTTTTGGTCACATATTCACAGCCTGGTCCCCAGCAGTCACTGAAAGCTCCTGCCCTGCCCAACACCACAGGGAACCCAGCTGAGGTAAGGAAGCCTGGAGCCCTCAGGGCTTGCAAAGCCTTTGGCTGTGTTGGTTTGGACCTTAACTCTGCATCAGACTGTGGAGGGAAAGGTCAGCTCCAACCAGGTGAGAAATCAATACCAGTGGAAAGCATTGTCTCAAGCTGTGAACGTTAAACTGCCACTGGGAAAATCTGCTTTTACAGATGCCCTTCTTCATTGAAAATTTCTCTCAAAAATGCATAGCTGATTGCTCCATTGATATCAGTCTGATTAATACCATATTTGTTAGGAGATAAATCCCCATAGGCCTCATTCCCACTACAGATAACAATCAAGTATATATATATATAAATATTTAACAGATTTAAAAAAAAAAAATATATATATGCTTTTGTTTTTTCCAGGCTGATGTTAGGAAGCAAGGGCTAGAAAGTGTAGAATTATCTTCCAGTACAATCACAGTGGCTGTTCAGTTGTTAATGAGCTCACTTTAGCATGCACACATCCTTTTACAGTCCTTGTCCCTCTGGAGCTGCTCAGCTGTCCTCCTGGCTTTGTTACAACAAACCAATGCTCTTTTTATTGATGTGGCTCCTGTCACTGCATAAAAAGATATAAATATATTATAATATATTTATATCTTATATAGATATAATAATAAAGTATTCTGAGCTATCAAAAAGCATATGGAAGGGTGCTATGTTATAAACGATCCAAACTCATTTTTTTCCCCCAAAGACTCAACTCTCACCGCCTCTCACTACAGCAGGGGTGACAGTGGGGCTGTGTGGTGCTGTCCTGCACCCCAACAAGCAGCAGCAGTGGGGTGCTGGCATGGGCAGCCACCACAGCATCCCTCAGGGGCTGCCCATGAGGATGGAGTGCAGGGGGATCAGCCCCCAGGGCTGTCCGTGGTGACCTGCACATCACTGCACAGCTCCAGAGACCATGGCCAGTCTCACTTTGCTCTTCTCCAGAACAGGTCATGCTAAGGGGCATTTTGAAATGTAGTCTAAATTATTCAGGAAACAGCAAAAATAATGTATTCAGTCTTCATCCAGGGGCAGAAATATTTCTCTGGTTCCAGTAAATGTTGGTAAGTGGGAAAAGATGATGGAGACTTTTCCTGATAGAATAACTGTAAGTGCTAAGATCCTCAAGAGAAAAGGAAGTGAGAGAAATTTGAGGACAAGGGCTGAGAACAAGCTGATTTTAGTATCAATTTATCTCTCTGTTGTACCTACTTGTACAGCCATTAAACCACCAGCATAAGCTACCCTGTCTTCTGAGAAAATCTTACCTACAGCAACCTGGCTTTAAAAAGATACATAGTTAAAGAGGAAATAGTTCTACTTTTGGCTACTTAGCTACAGGACTTTAAAAAATGGGTCTTCAGAAAGACAAGGTGAACAGTTTGAATGGAGATACAACTAATTCAAATGTTGTCTGAATCAATATTCAAAGGAAGGCCAGAAATTAGAAAAATTACATAGAAATTATAGAAAAATTACTATAGAACAGAGTGTTTCACTGAAACAGGTTAGGAGCATTTACAGCGCTTTTATGTTTAGCTGTCATCCTGCTGGGATTGGAACATTTCAGAATATGGCTATGCATTAGAATTTCAGTATCAGTACATCTTTATATTGATCTGAATGCCTGGGATCAGCATCCATAATGGATGATGACACTTATGAACCCAAGGCACCCTTATGAAACACCACTATTTAGCATTTACTACTGCTATAAGCAGAAATTGTGGAGATACTTGTGAATGCCAGGCCTGGGTCTCAAAATATATTCCAGTTGTTATAAAGAACTTGTTCTCTTCCCGAGTTATAATACTGGCTCAAAGATGTACTCATTACATTTATAAGTTGCTGTGAATGTGTAGCTAGATTTATTCCTTCTGAGAAATAAATATTAAGATTGGTGGATTTGGCAGGGTGCATGCAAAGATCACCGACCACCTCACAAAACAATGAACCTGCTTCTGATCTGACATGTACAACTTGAACCTGAAACCCTGAAATGAAGAGAGAAAACAACTGATTCAGCCTTCAATCTGCCCCAATGGTTTCAAAGACTCTGTTTGAGACTCATGACACAGAGTTCAGTAAAAATCCCCCCACCACTCATCCTCTGCTCCTGCTGGGTAGGACTCTTCTTGACAAGGGTATTCAGCGAAGTGAGAGACATCTGTATAATGACAGCTGTCAGAAAGAGAGATCATGGAATTGTTCATTGGTGTCTTTTAAACAAAGGAGCCTAATTTATCTTTTTAAGTAGTTTATACATACTGCAATCAAGCAGAGGCACACAGAGACGTGGCAGGTTTACGGACACAGACACAGCGGGCATTCGTATGACTCATCAAAAACTTGGTTTTGATGTGGTCATATTTGATAATTCTTGGAAGACTTTTTCCAGCCCTAAAACACATATGTCCAGAAACAGATTTTATCTAGTATTTTTATTTTCCTCCCTGGACAGATTTTCATGAAGTTCTAAAATTCAATTCCAATCTCCCTTCTTCAGCTGTGACAACAATAGTATCATTCAGTGCACCAGGCCAACAGAGCTGAGCAGGCTATTCCTTCCCATGGCCCCAGGACAGCAGCACCCTCCTAAGTGGGGGGGGGGGGGGGGGGGACAGGGCTGAAGGTCTCGCTGATGACCTTTGATTTCTGTGCCGCTATAAGCAGCTGCTTTCTCTTTACTCAGTAAAGTCACTGTAAATGCCAATATTGCAAAATGCAGTTATCAGTATATGAATCATTAGCAGGTGGCTCTGAGGATGGGTAAGATGATTTGGAGACTTTCTGTGAGAGGTCACAGGACCTGAGCTGAGGCCACGGTACTCTTGGGGACACATAGCACTGTGGTTGCCTGCTGGGCTCCAAAGCTGTGCATGGGATGCAGCTGGGTGGGTGCAAAGGTTGTCAGCTACTCCTACAAAGGATGGCTGGGGTCTGAAGCTCCACAATATTTTGCTGCTCCCCTCCAGTCTCCCAGAACTACTGCACCTGAGACTGTTTCCAAACCCTTTTTTTTGTCCCAGTGACCCTGTTTACCTAAATGCACATAGTTGCCACTTTTTTCTAATGTTGGATTATTTCCCTAGAGGTGTTTCTGCTGCTGGACTGGGGGAGGCAGTATCTGGCCATTGCTGAGTAGATGGAGAGAATGTTCCACTGACCTTTGGGGCAGCAACCTGGCCTGCAGCCCTGCCTGGAGCTGTAGGGGCAGTGCTGGGCACTGCAGCATTTCCTCTCATGCCTGTTCTTCAGGCAGTGCAGAGCCACAGGGGACACTTCCCCAGGGCCCCTCACAGCAAGAGGCACCCTGATTACAATGATCATGTTACACCTATGTGGCCAAAAAAAATTGGGGAAATGTGGGTTATTTCTGATTTTACACATATTCTCAGGGACCCAGAGCTCTGGCACAGAGACCTGGATGAAGCTGATGAGTTTTGAAAGAGGAAGGAAAGCTTTCAATGCACCTTGAGGGTAGCAAAGAATGCAATTTTGCTGCCTGATGAAGTTTCTCTTCACTTCTCTTTCTGTTGCTCTGTTTCTCTCCTGCATTTCATCTTCTACTTCCTTGCCTCTTCCTGCTGCTTTTACAGCTGCTTAGAGATCCTGCTACTCATCCAGTGCTCTCTCCCACGACATATCCCACTGGTCTTTGCCTGCCTCCAGCTGTGTCTTGTGCTGCTGCCAGTGGGGTGCTTCTGACAGGGGCAACTGGCCTTGTTCCTGGACACAGCAACCATCTTCACATCACACGTTGGTTGCTGGTTTTGGGGACTTCCATCTCAGTCATATTAACTGTTCCAGGGGCAGTCAGAGCCCAGACCACAGGGCAAAGTGCATCACCTGTGCTCAGTGGGCAGTGCTCCCCATTAGCTGCCACCCAAAAGCCCTGCACAGAGGATGTGCTTGTGCTCAGCAAGTGAGAAAATGCTTGCTATGCGTATGATGGAAAGTGTTTCTTGTTTCTTCTCCAAGTGCCTGAAAAATGTGGGCTCACTGAAGCTTTGTCTTATTTAGAGCGTAATCTAAAATAATTTTGGAAGTATCCAGAATGTTCCTAGTTGAATATCTATTTATATCCCCAACAGTGCACTGCAGGACTCACTTACAGATACCAACACTCATCCAGAGCTGCTGCACCCCGCAGACATACTGGACAGAAGCAGGGTAGCTGTGTGCATACCTACACACCCATTGCTGATTCCTGTGTGGTGTCATTCCATTGAAATGCCAAAAGTCTAGCTGTTTGGATTCTATATTGCTGGAGGCATGGGAGGGGGATTATGGATTTAGGCTGACATCACTTCTCTATTTATGTCCACAAGGAATGCATGCACATGTGTCTAGACTTTCCTAAACATTTCTGCAAATACATTTATAAATCAATGTCATTTCAGCCAGCCAGCCAGGACAATCAATATTCACTATCACTCAGTCTCCTGAACAGCATTGATCCCCCTCATACCTGCACAGAGACTAAAAGCTAAACATGTATGGCAGCTGTTAGAAGCTGTCTTTCAAGCTGTGTGTTTTAAGGATGCACATGTGCAATTGCACTGATCTGAAGGATTAAGGGGTCACTTGGTGAATATGTACCTTCCTCCTAGACAGTGAGAATGGATGAGATAGGAGGTTGTAACCCACTGTCACATCTGTTACCTGGTATTGTACTTCCAGACCAACAGCATTAGTGAGAAGGTTCAGGGTGAAGAACAGCAGATGGAGAAACCTGTCAGGTAATTTTTTTCAGCATGGGAGTAATAGCTGCTGTGGGAGGACCCAGCAGCAAAATCAGACCTGCTTCTAAGACATGAGGGCCTGCCTGTACAAGTGACCTCAGCACAGAGCAGGGAGAAGAAAACCAGCTTTTTGGTACTGGTGTGTTTGACCCTTAATTATTGGTCACCTCGTAGAAAGGACATGATTAATAGAAAAAAAAAATCCACATACTTATTAAAAAATGTACAGTCCTTTTTACAGTGAAGTGCTTTTACTGCTACTTAGGGGACTTTACTGTCTTAAAGCTAGGGACATTAAATTTCTCTGGAGCTAGGTGTGAATACTGAGTATCAACATTTTATGTGCTTATGCCCTCCTTGGGAACTTTATCCACAGTTTTTCCATTCAGTTGTAGATAGCTTCTGAAACTGTAAGCTATGAGCTCACTATCAAAGACTGGGTAGAGTTTCTTGGCATGGGTTGTATAGCAAGGAATGGGGGCAGCCGGGGTGGCTTTCTCTAGAATCCAACAGCAGCATGAAGCCATATGGAAAGGGTAAGGAAGAGCTTTTCAGGGACACTACTGAGAGCACAGCCTCTCAGCATCCCTCCCTTTTGGCTCTCAGGGTTGATCTTGAACAAACTTTCCTGTTGCCAAACCAAACCAATACAATCAGTAAATAATGTCAATCTGACTATTTGAGGAGCAACCTGAGCAGGGCACGTAAGGTGTCGCCAGAGCACGTATAGAGTGCCAAATGAGCTGAACATGATCATATGTCCTTTGGGCACCAGGAGCGGGGCTTGGAGGCTGGGATGAAGGGACAGTCTCCCCAGTACACATACTTTGCATACAAATTACCTTTAGGGGTTTCTGTACCAGTGGTTTGCAGGAAATCTCATAACAGCAATGTGGATTTTTCCCCAGCTCAAGCAGCTGAGCCTTGTGGGGATTCTTGATCTAACACCCCCCCAGACAGGGAACTGCTCTGCATCCTGAGACCACTCTTCCAGCAAGAAACAAGAGGGGACCCCTCTGGCCTCATCAAGCCCCACTATGTGCCATGGGGTTGGAAGCCCTGGAGCTGGTTGCTCAATCCCGATGATCAAGCAGCCACCACAGGCTGGGCTGGGGGTGAGAGGCACCAAGTCTGGGCATAAGATGTGGACCCAAATGACTCCAAGGGATAAGCAGCCAGATAGACACTTTCATCATCTGTAGCAGTGGTGATGACCCTTTTTTCAACCAGTCTGTGTCTTTCTGAGCCCAGGTGACCTTGGAGCCTACAAACAAAAGGTCTCTGCAAAGGCAGCCCACAAATTATCTGCATGTTGTGTGTATAGGTATTTTTCTATCCTTTGAAGCGTCTGCTTGACAGGATCACTTGCTGCCCTGTGCTGCTTGGATTAGAAGAGACAGCTGGCAACTGTTTCCTGCTGGCTTTCTTACTGCCATTTGTGCTCTTATTGATCTCCCTCAAGCCACCCCCTCTCATCATCTCTTCAAACAGAAGAGCTCTCCTGGATTTACTTGTTTCCAGTTCAGAGGCCTTTCAGTACCTTTGTTTATCTTCACTGATGATGCACTGGTGCATCAGGAGCATCTTCACATCTTTTCCAGTTCTGCTTCAGCTTTCTGGATGTAGGGAGAAGCACAGAGTATCCAGCTTTAGAAACATCTGCCCCTAAAATCAATGTGTCTGTTCACTGCAATATTTCTGGTGCCTATTGGCCATGTACAGAGCAGAAAGCAGGATGCATCCAGGAGGGGCAGACAGATATTCAATCCCATTAAATCCCAATAAATAAATGATACATTGCCCAGCAGAGCAATCTGGGCTATCAGATGTCCTTTCATTATGAGGGAGTGTAAAGCCTTCTCTCCTGATGGGAGGAGGTCCCCCTGCAAGCAGCACTAACATGCTTGGGAGGTATCGCCAGCTGCTGTGTGCCACTTTGCTGGGTTCTGATGGGAAACTTCTCCTCTCCCTTCCTACACCTCCATAATTTCTCTACAGGAGTTACAATTTTTTCAGGACACTGATTAAATATCGTGTCACAAATCAGCATATTTGCTTTCTATTCAGGAAACCATCCATTATGCCACCACTTGTCCTCAACATATGCTATATGGACGGCATAGAGAAGAAAAGCCATCCTCTTCTGTAAAGTGGGATAAACTGAGAAACACAATCCATGACAAGAGAGGAAGGAAACTGACTTACTTTTTACTAAATATCTCTTTTCTGGAAGTGCTTGGTTGTAGGATCTCAGCAACTGATTCTTGTAGGGATCATTGCCAGGATTGCCTCCTGAACACTGTCTGTTTAAGTTGTTCACAGAAGATCAAAACTGATTTTGTAGATAAAAGAAAACTGAGCAGGACTGAACTACTCCAGGACACCCATCTGTTTGTGAACTGATTGGAAAGCTTGACAGGAAGTTCATCTCTGTGCAGACTTGATGTTGTCTTTGTGAATGGTCCATCTGGGTCTTTGAAGCTAACACTCCTTGGACAAGCTGCTCCACCACGAGCAGAGTCAGCAGTGGCTCTTTCCCATGTTTCTCTCCCTGTGTAACATCTCTCATGCTTCCCAGTGTGATTGACCTCTCCTTGAAACCCTTCTGCAGTGAATGCATTTACTCCCTCTCCCTTCATTGTCCGGTTGCTTTTTCCCCCAGATACGTTATCCTTGAGATTGCCAGCCCTCTGCAAAGTGAGACTACATTTGGCCACTGGGTTCAAGTGTTATTACAGGGGATTGTTAGGCAGCACAACTGCGTAAGTTCCAGCTTCAGGAGAATCAAGGATAAAAATCCCATGGAGAGAACAAAAAGGAGAAAAATTACCTCATTTAAGGAACCTCCATGCATTCATTGGTTAAAATCAGAGACTTCCCAGGCAACTTCCACTTAAAGGAGTGGAAGAACATCCCTGCATTGAAGACAGAGTTATCACACTAGGCTAGACCTTCGGATATTGTATTAACAGATATTTTATCTGCATACCAGTGAATAACCTGCAAAAGAAAAGGGCCTAACAATTCTTCATAACATAGAGACTTTAAAAATACATGTCTTTGGTGCCTCTGATGTCAATTTTGGAGTGCAAAAGAATGGTAGGCATATCACTTAGTGGGACCTCAATTTCAAAGGAGCCAAATCTCTCCCAGGTTTCAAAAGGCAGATGAGCTGCATGGAGGAGTTTCATTTGTAGTTGCACATGCAAATCCCTGTACTTTATTTACCTCACCCAACCCAAGCCCACCAGCCCTTGACTCCTGCATAGCGTGGGTGTGCCTGTGTAGATGCTGATGTACCATACAGTCCCACCCCTGAGGGCTCCTCAGGGGGATGTCAGGCCTCTTAGAATTCATGGGTGTGCTTTCTCAGCTCAGTCAATGTGAGTCTGGAACCAGGGTCCAAAAGACCAGAGCATTTCTGCAGGTGAGCTCAACTTCTCGATGACTGGCATTCTACTGGGAGGTAGGTATCTGTTTTCACCCAGGGAAAAGGGCAGAAGATCTCAGGTTTCTTCTGATACAGGATGAAGACTAATTTTTTCCATGCAGCTGATTCTTGCTTTGAGGCCTTAGAGCCTCTTTCTTCAGTGATGCCCTTCAGAGCATATAATGTATTAAACTAAGGTTTTCTAAAGGAATGAGATATCACCCCAGATAGTCTTAGAGCTCCTAACTGGCAACCTAAGCAAGCCAGCATTATTTATAAATGAAAGCAAAGTAATTGATACCAGCAATACAGACTTGGTATTCAGTTTCTCTGTCTGAAATTTCTGGCATTGCTGTACTCAGCACTGCAACTCAAAGCTGGCTGCCACAGGGTATTTAGTGATCTAATAAGCAATATTAATTTTATTTCCACTGAGTATTTGCTATCTATTTGTGTAACATACTTGCAGTACTTAGGGATTTGAGGTATTTTTGCTCTTCTGGAGAAGTCTTACTCCAGTCTTTTTTGCTTGTTCCCCAACTTCCAGACCAGTTTCTTACATGGCAGATGCTTGCCAGTTTTTCCCCTTTCATGATCTGTAATATGAATAGAGGGATTTATTATCTCTTTCATTTATTCCTTTACTCTGCTCCAGACTCCAAGTGATGTCCTAATGATTTTCCTGGCAAGAAGAGCTGTCTGTCTCCTAGGATTTTAAAAGAGAGATGTATTTACTTCAATGACGTTAAGGCGACTCCTGTCTGGCTGTGTGGAGGGTTGATGTGAGGGTTTTTAGAAGACAATAACTGCATGTATGAAGCATTTCTTAAGAGTGCATTTCATAACCTGTGGCATGCACTGCTTACTCTATGCCAGAGACTCTGGACCATGATTCAAAATCATTGCTTCACATAACATTTGTGGGCTGGCAGCCACCACTACATTTTTGTATTTGCCCTGTTGAGGACAGGCAGGGCAATAATTCCCATTCTGTAGCTCACAATAACTCTGCTGTTGGGCCTGCCCAGCTATTTGGAGACTGCCACCACCTGAATGTTGTGCTGGTTCAGCAAACTCATCCACTATAGCCAGTGCCTGTAGGAACTGCTTCTGCTCTTGGCCAGTGCTGAATTGCAACAAAGTCAGTTTCAGGAAAGAGGTGAGCAGCACTATGATGAGTGGAGCCACCAAAATCCCCCAAACAACCTGTTGAACTCAAAGACAATAGGAAATAATTCGGGGCCTTGAGGCAGGTCAGTTGCAATTATAGAGAAACAATGCAGAAGATGAAAAACAGATAAGGGAAGAGATGGAGCATGATCAGAAGCAGTAAATAATCAGATAGAAGGTACAATTAAGAGTGACTGTTCCGTGATGCCAAGTGGAGGAAGGGAGATAATCCAATTCCAGTAGCACTGCCAGAGCACCACAACACTCTGCCTTCCCTCTATTTAGACAGCAGGAGAGCACTACCAAATACACATCATAATTATAAAAAGAAGTGCTTATTTATCCCTCATTCACTGTGCAATTAATTATAAAGTTATCTTTTATTTGCAAAGTCACTGTAAGGGTGGGGTCAATTTATGTCTTGCTGAAAGCACAGTTGCTATTTAAGGAGTTAAAACAGCAGGGCATTTATTACCTGTCTCCCACCTGCCTCTTCTTAAATCATTCCTCTAGCATTCTCCTTCCCTGCCAAGGTCTTGTCTTGGCCTCTTGTCCCATATGACACTTGGTCCCTCATGTCTGTGCCTGCCCTCACACATGTACACTCTAAACATCTCAGAGGGTGTTCAGCCACTTGTGTTATGTGCTCTGAGCTGAAGTCCAGACATCCCTCTTTGGCCAGGGTTCAAAAATTTTTAGTGAAACACCTCCCATAAAGCACTCACAGGCAGCACGACTGCTTCAGCCACATTTCCAGATGAAAAAATCAAAATTGAAACCTCTTGAGTAATCAGTACCAAGTTAAGATGTTCATGTCCCATTTCCTTTCTTTCCATTTGTGTTTCTCCTTGGGTTTAGGCTTTCTAAAGCAGACTCTGGTCCTTTTATCCTCACACGAGAAATCAGTACTGCATGTACAGCAAATAAGCAGCAGACTAATTCTATGTGAAAAGAAGTTTCCACAAACAGCTGTCATATATAAATAGAGAAAGGGGTAATATTTAGATTACAAACCTGGCATCCTTGCTTGGTAGGGGAAATGCAGGATGCTGTGTAGTAGAACATTTTTAATAGAAAAAGAAAATGGTGTCTTATAAATCGCCAAGCAGCTTCTAGTTAAAAACCAAAAGTCTAAGTAAGAAGTAAAAAAATGTAACAAAATATTATAGGAAGGAAATTTTTCATGTTAAATGCTTCATGTTTTTATTTATGTCCACTACAGTTGAAAGGGCAATAAAAAGGAAGACACAGATGTCCAAAGCAGAGCTGAACACCCAAATGCATGCACATGAAGAATTTGCTCATATTTAAAAATCTCTGAAGGCTGGGTTAGATTAAGCTTTGCTGTCAATAGGTAGTTATAATCTTCCAGACTGATAAAGACAGTTTTGTTCAAATGTATGGAAGTCCTCTAGGTCTATAAGGATTCTGTAGTAATTAAAAGTATTGAATGTTTATGTTCAGAAAGAACTACATAAATAGATCTGAATGTTTTATATTTTTGACTTCTTCCAAAAGCTGTTTGCATTATAGTGGGAACCTTGGTCTCATCTCTTGTTTTATTCCTATAGTTCATATTGCTTTAATGTAATTTTTCAAATGAATTTTTTTTCTCCAGTGAGCTGGAAAGGCCTTGTATTTATCTTAGATAACAAATACATACATGAGCCAGTTAGGAATCTGATACACACATAAAATTTAAACTCTAGTTCAAACCGTAGTAAACCGGATGTTTCCCCATGACCTGAAGATCCTTCAAATTCTGCCCAAATTTAATTCAGACCTCTGAAAGAGAGGCAGTCCAGGGACTTTTGTGCAGAGTATATGGATTTAGGCCTTCCCCCATGGCATTTCAAATGTTGAGCACGCTGAGGAGGAACCATGTAGAGTGGTTTATATACACCAATGTAGTCCTTAAGCTGATTCTCCTCACCCTAAAAGACTATGGCATTTCATCCTGAGTACCCAAGACCAACATAAAATGGCCAAAGGAACAGAAGGAATTTGTCTTTGGAGGTTGAATTTTGCAGTCACTGTTTCAGATGTAAAATAGAAACATCTCAAATTGGAAGGGACCCATAAGGATCACCAACTGCAGCTCCCTGTTCCTTGCAGAACTACCTAAAACCAAGACATATGACTAAGAACAGATATTGCTTGACCTTTGGCAGGCTTGCTGCTCTAACTACTTGGGAGCTTGTGCCAGGGCCTGACCACCCTCTCAATGAAGAAACTTTTCCTAATCTGAACTTCCCTGACAGCTTCACTCCCACAGTTGAGCAGCAGAAAGAGGAGATCAGCACGTCCTCCTCTGCTGATCCCTTGAGGAAGTTTTGGACTGTGACAAAGTCACCTCTCAGCCTTATCTTCTCCCAGCTGAACAAAGTGACCTCAACCATTCCTCCTGAGTTTGGCACCCAAGGCCTTTCACCACTCTTGGTCACTCTCCTCTGGAAATACTCTAATATTTCTCCTCTCTTGTACTACAAATGAATGAAAATGGGGCTGATTTCTGCCCAGAGATGCTTGTGCCAGAGACATGTTCTGAAGGCATCCAGGAGAGAGAAGCTCTTGTATTTTTGTATCTCACCACAGCCAAGGGTTACTGAGGACCTGAATAAATGTGTGCCTGCTGTTAATGGACAAACCATTGTCCTGTTGCTGTCAGATATCTGCTCATAAGAAGGTCAGTATAAGATCTGAGGAAATAATTGCTTGCGGCTTGCAGAGAGGTTTTCCCATGTTCTGATATTAAATAACTTTCACATTAATACCACAGTTTATGTTGGTGTTTCAGCTTAGATGTCTCTGAGTGCATTCAGGAGACCTGTGTTCAGTCTGAATCCTGAATACCATCAATACCTCCCTTGTTTTATTCTGACCTATGTGAAGTTCTGGTTTCCACAGCTTTAGGCTTACCTCATTTCATTTTGCTAATCTGAAGTGTGCCAAATTCTGACATCATGTATAAAAGCTCTAGTATAGAGAGAGGGCCAGAATCAAAATCTTGAATTATCCTAAGTGTACTGTCAGAATAGAGAACCCTTGGAACTTATGCCACTCCCTTGACACATGCCACCACACTTAGCAGGAATTTGGATGTAAAGGAAATGAAAAATAAAAGCAGACTTGGTTTAGGACATAAATGCTCTTGAGTCACTAAAAAGTGACATTGGAAATGTGCATTTTCAACCTATGATCAGGAAGCCCTCCAGGGACAAGAGCCAAGTGAATCAGTAAACTTGGTTATTACTAAAGGAGTTGTGCTGAAAGAGGAATGTCTTTAAGTTGAAAGAACCTAAATCTAAATTTAACAGTGAAACAAAGTTGCACTTTTGAAAGTTTTATGAAAGGACAAAGCAGTAAGAACTTGTTGCACTTGAAATAAACTGGTATGTATTGATAGCTGTGATCACATCTACTGACTAATTTGCACCTTTGTGTAAGTATTATTTAAAATTAAGGCCAAACATAGCATGTTTGAGATTTGGCTATTCAAATGCAAAAAGCAGCTATTTTAAACTAGGTTTAGTCCCCTTTCTATCCTGTGCAGCCCAACAGAAGCAGAGAACCACAAAACTGCATCCTTACCCAAAATCAGAGCTCATTTTTTGTTAAGATTGAGGCAATTCAGTTGAACTCAATGATCTTAGTGGTCTTTTCCAGCCTAAATGATTCTGTGATTCTAATTCAGGATCGCTGCAAGGTTCCAGTTTCAAGATCGGCTGGGTTGTTCTTCTTCTTTACTGCTCAATGTGTATCTTCTGTTACTTGCTCATAACTTTTGTGTGGGTGAGGTTTTGGTTTGCCCAGGTGCTCAAGAAATGGCTATTCTCTGAACAAACATGTAGATTCATGAGCAAAGAATAGCAATTGTTATTTGAACTAGTCTTCAAATTTTTATTTTCCTGGGCAAGGTGCAGAGGCACAGGGGCAGGAGCAGGTTATGTTTGTGCAATGCAGGCTGAAACCTTGGATTTGGGAGCCATCAGGTTTTTTCTCATATTGAATTGTATCGTTAGGATTAATTGTGATAGCAAATATATGTGTAGAAGTTAGGATCAATTAATGAAGAAAAAGTCAAAGTAAATTTAAAGTTTTACAGTTAAAAGAAATTGTATTTGGTCTGAGGCCAGCTAAGGACTTATGGTATGGCTCATGTTTTTATGAATCCAACAGCACATTTTAATGGGACATGAAAGCATGCCTGTATAGATATTGAAATAGAAATAGATATGCCCATATAAGGGATTTATGGCAGTGTGACAGTTTTAGCTGTGTGAAATTACATTTCATTCACTAGGCATTTTTGAAGCCTTTTCTGCAGCCTGTCCCACTTATCAGTATCCTCATGGTCTAGTGTGGACACTGTAAACTTCTGATGCTTCCAAACTGCTGCTGCTGAACAAGCAAAGCCCTCCCATTATCAGGATGTCTCAGCAAATGTTCCTTTTCCAAATACAGATTTTTCACTGACTCCATCTCCACAATGCTCTTCTGCCTGTCCTCACAGCGTTCCCCATCTCTGCTAGCAACTCAGGCAGCAAGGCACTATAGTGTCCTTTCCTTGGAATCACAACATGCTACAAAGCCAGGACTGAAGGCTCTGTGCAAATGGAAATGGAGATTCCCACCTTTATAGCTGATCTTCTGACAGATGGCAGAGCTCCTAACACCAAGGTACTACTGCTCATGGAAAAGCAGTTATAAATAACTGTCAGGGAAGTCAGAAACTTACTGGCTAGCTTCCAGACTCTTTTGTGTTCTGGTACCTCGGTAGCAAGGCAGAGGGCTCTGCAGTAAGCAGTGAAAACTGCCCTTAGCATAGTTTAAGTATCTTTGCAGAGTGCCTTTTCCTATCACCACCTGCTATATATACCATACACTTTAGATACTGCTGGGAGATGGTTCACGTTCTGGATGACCTATCTGGATGCCTCCAGGCCTTTGCTACAGACCAGTAGCTCAGGCATTTGCCCAGTCATGCTAATAAAACTTTATTACTTCACTTTAGACAGTCCTTTCTGTATAGATAGTGAAAATAAAAAGATTATAAAATTAGAGGACTCAATTCTGCACTGAGCATTTATAAACTTTCAAGGGGCATTTATAAACTTTGCATACCCTCTGAAGCCGACTGGCCACTTGAAGTCAGAAGAATTTGCCACTTAGTTTGAGGGATCTGCTTTCCTCACAGTACAGTAGAGTTGGTGGGGGGGTGTCCATGGAAGTCAAAGGGATGAATTGTAGGGCAGGACATTAAGCAGATGTCTACTAGGTTGCTGTATGAAAAGTTTTCAGTATCTATTTCAATGGCTTCATAGATAACAAAAATAATTCAAAAAAATAACATTTTCAAATGTGACCTGAAAAATATATATAGGAAATCAAGATGTTACAGAACTGTGTGGTAAGAGATATTCTCTGTTTCATCAACTCAGTTTCACAGAAGATGGGAAGATACAGCAAAACGTAATAATAAAGACATACTGCTGTCATGGCCTAACAGTTATTTATGAAAACTGGATAACATCCATGTTGCTCTTGGAAAGGGAAAGATACGTGAATGTTAGCATAAATAAATATACAGTGTTGTATTCTTCTGAAAGTGGCCAGCATCTTTTTCTAAAAGTTCCTTGCATTATTTGCACAACAAATCCACTAGGAAAAAAAGAAAATATGTTTGAAGATGACTTACAGAAAATAGGTTTATTGCAGCTTTATTTTCCTTATTAACACACATAAAATCTCAATTTACAGATAAACAATCATGGTCTTTTAGATCCTCAGGAAAAAGGGCCAGAAATCTGTGAATCATCTGTTGCTGTTACATTTATGCTGGAACCAAGCAGATGCAGTGTCTAAGGGAATCAGCCTGGGAGTTATGTCAAAATCTGGGAAGGACCTGTAAGGGACCCTGGAGGCAAACCCATAATGGCTACTTACCACCTCAAGTCCTCACTTGTTTGAAGGAACTGTCATGTGAGTGGACAAAGTTAATGTGATATCAGATGTAAAACAACATACATGATCTGTGAGGCAAAAGGAATGTACCATCTATTGTGGTATCTGTTTACTACAAACAGTCACCTCATCTCCAAATACAATCTGTTTTTTCATTTAGAAGTATATGAAATCAAGCATGAATCTGGACTCCATTTGCACATTTATGTTCACAGGTGTTTCAGTGTATCCAGCCCACACAGCTTCACCTCTCACTCTACTTTTTGCCCACCCATATTTCAGTGACATTTTTTTCATTGACACTGAAAAAACATGATAGGGAGACTGAATTCCCACTCTCATTCTAATCCTCTTATGTATCTGCTTTCATACATCCATAGGCAAAGAATATCTCGTTTTCTACCCAGTGCTGTAGTTTGTTTGCTGAGGAGGAATAGAGCAGCTAACTAACACGGGGCTCTCTTCAGTGGCTGCACGTGGAGAGTCCACAACTCTTCCTATGCCACAGCATTTTGTCACATTTTGAGCTGACCCTCCCACTCCCCTGTGCAGAGCTTTATTCCAGGGTAGCAGAAAGTTCTCCACGGAGGCCTATCGAAGCAGTGTCCCTTGAAGGGGGAATAATGTGCTTTGACTCCATGTTGCAGAAGGCTGAATAAATTGTTTTTATTAAGCTAAATTATATTACATTAATACTATACTATACTAGAACTGTATCATACCAAAGAGATACTAAAGAAAAACCCGTAACTGTCTCCAGACAGTCACGATACAGCTTTGACTCAATTGGCCAATCAATCCAAACAACCATTACCAGTGTCCAATTAACAAATCACTCTTTGGTAAACAATCTCCATAACACATTCCACATGTGCCAAACAACAGGAGCAGTGAACAGAGATAAGAATTGTTTTCTTCCTTCTCTGAGCTTTCTCACTGCATCTCACAACTTCCCAGGAAAAATTCTGGGAGAGAGAATCATGTCTCTCTCTGTTCAGAGAATGTGAATACCACAGGAGGCCAAGCAAGACTGAAGAGCTTTGATTTTGTCCTGCACCTTCAGGAGCACCCTCTGCACCTCTGCACAAAATACATCTGGTGACTTGAGGGCTCCATCTGTGGGAGTGCATGGACAGGAAAGGGGTCCTATTACTGAGGATGCAAGCCTTGCAAATACCAGTCTAACTCTTTGTCATTTTAATCCAGTCTCAACATCTATTCATGGCTCAGATCTTCTCAGCTTAGAGAGGTTTATCTTGGTTCTTGTGTGTGCTGTCCTGTCCTGTTGAAAATACTGTTTTTGTGGTCTAACCACACAAGGCACAGGGACTCTGCTGCTTAAGTGACAGCTCTGTGATTAGGAGAAGTGTCTATGACTGACACCCAAAGGAAATAAAAAAATTAGGGGCAGAAGAAACATAGAAGTTATAAGTGCTTCCTAGACTGAGTTTATTTCTATTATTAGCATCAAAATATGATAATGTCACAGAATACTTTGGCAATGAGGTCAAAAGGAAATAGAGGAAGGCATGTAACATGTTCCACTTAACCACTCTGAATATGAGGGCCTTAGAGCTGTAAAAAAAAGGATGGAGAAGGGCCAAGGAAGGAGAACCCTATTAAAAATCTCCAAATAAAGTTTTCTGCTATGTTTTTCTCCTTTGTGAAACACTTTGGGCTGCAATGGCTCTACATCTTTCGTCATCTTCTTGTATGTCTAAACATCCATGGCAGCAAGCCATAGACCATCTCCTGGACAGTTAAATCTCCTTGGCAGCAAATCATTTTCCACCAGCTACTTTTAACTCTTTTTTCTTTATTTACCACATAGCATTTTACAAAACAAAGTACATGTAAAACTCTGAACTGCTGCTGAAAGTGTCTTAGCCCTGACAATAGAGAATGCATTTTAAAGCCTGTCACCCTTTTTAATTTCAACCCTACATCTCCTCTTTATCTCCACAAGCAGCCCATGTCACCATATGCACCATTAATTCTGGTACTTTCAAATCAAGCAGGAGAAATAAACTAGGCTGTAGCCCTTCCTTTGTGCTGCCATAATGAACCAAGCTAGGCATTGGGAAGACAGAGTGCTGACATTTTAACTTTTAATGGAAGAATTTCTTTCCCACAGAAGTATCAACAGGGAATGGAAGATCATCCTCACTTTTAAATGTAGAGGCAAACGTCCTCAGGTGGTTTTGAGCCAGCATGGATATAGTCACAAGTGGGATGGTGTAGAGGTGACTCTCACAGGGCTGAAGGTGCAGCTGAGCTAAAGCAGTGGCCACTGTAAGTCACTATTCTAGCTGAACAACCTTGGATCTTACACTCAGAACCCACCTGCTGTTTGCATGTCCTGTACTGTCTCCAGCTAAATTCCAGTGATTCATCTCATTCACTGCCTTATTCTGTCAAGTGACCAGGAATCCTCATCCCCCCAGCATCACACAATTCCTTTAAGGAGGACCCAGCCTCCAAATCAGGTTTTATGGTCTTTTTCTCTTACACCTTCACATCTTCATTAATTCCTAAACACAAGCACAATTTTAAGAATTGGCAAGCTGCTTCTCTCATATGTGAAAGAAATGCTGTAGTTGTGATCTTTTCAATGGATGTGAGTGCTGTAAAAATGCTGACACACTGGACTGCAGTTAAGAGCCTGACATCTTATTCCCCTCTAAATAAGTGGGCGGCTCCTAAGGACCCTCTGAGAGGGAGGAAGAGACTCACTTGACATTACTGGGATACCTCTCCATGGCTGGTAGCTTTTCTTCTAGAACAAGATTCCAAGGCTGACCCACAAGCAGAGGCTGCTCACCCTCTGCCTCTTCTCTCTTCTTCCCAGCTGAGGCACCCTACAATGTTCTACAGATTTCACTGTTCTCCTTACCAAGACATTTTTGATTCAGAGGAAACTGCAGTGCATGTCAGAATATGGCTCTAATTCCATATTTCATTGTCCAGAGTTTATGAAGAGTACGGTGAGTTCTTGAAGTTAAAGGAGTACATCAGTAAAACCATTAGGGGATCAGTTTGACAAATGCTGTGGTACATTACAGCTCTTGAGGGGTTGTCAGTGTGGAACTTGGCTCTTACCTCTCCTCATTTTCCATTAAACTTGTAAAACTGCCTGCCAAGGGAAAGGAGAACTTCATAAGTGAGACTTAAAACTCAACCAAGCAAAGCTGCTCAGAATATATGAAGGAAACAACCTTGCCTGGATGGGAGAAGTGAGGCATGAGGAACTCTTTTCCCTCACTGAGACTGTACTACACATTGTCCTTGACTTGGTGTCACTACAGAAGACATGGATGGAGGGCATCTGACTAAATAAGGCACCAACTGACATGAGAAAATGTACAGGGTGTCTCACCTCGGGGCTTCAAAAAACTTAATTTGAAGGGAGAGTATAATTCACTGTGCTATCAAAGGAACTTTTTAAGATGCTTTCAGCTAGGAAAAATAATTAATCAAACTTTATGTTAACTATCTAGAAGTGTAATTGAAATTATGCCTGTTATAAAAATTTCATGACTACATCTGCATTCCAGATTGATTTATTCTTTTGGTGATGGCATAGTTTTGCAATTTAAGAGGCATTTTCCAGAGGAGTTTCCTCATGCATTCCAAGAATTGATGATCTGTTCCTGTTTGGACTGGTATAAATACCTCTGTGTAGACATTTCTACATTGTTTTTTTCTTTGGTCATGCTTCTGATGGGCTATTGTTGGTACCTTTCAAACACACCTTTCTTAATCACGTTGCAGAGGTATATATGCAGCTTATACAAACTTAGGCTCTATCAGTATGATAATATTTCAAAAACAGGTACTTCTCTGAAAACCTTTTCTTTACTTCAGTTTTCAGAGATTTGCTGTCTTGATACGGCTGTGAGCTACAGCACAAGAATGGTCTCCAGTACATTATCCTCACTTTTAATTATCTACCTTTATTAACATATAAATAACACAATGTCTTTTGGTATCATGTAGCAATTGATTGCTTGTTGTTTTGTTGGGGTGTTTTTGTAAGGGCATGTCCTCAGGTATATTCTCCTATGACTTTAAATATACCTGACATTTAACTTGACTTTTATCTTGCTCTTTTCAGTTTGCCTCTTGTTCCCATTGGGGTATCCCATGTCTTCACACAGCACACATGGAGCTCCTTGTCACAACATGCTGTGAATGCTAAAAGTTTATAGAATTAAAAAACTGACTGCAAATATTAGTAGGTGAAAAGTGTACTGAAGGCAATTAAAGAATTTAAACCTGCTTTTGACAAACATATACCACAAATGAATGTGTCATTCACTTATTTCTGATGCCTCTGAACAATGCTGTAAATAGCTTTACCTTTTAAAGTCCATTTTAAAGAAGTCAGGCAGAATCTTTTAAATCTTGTGCTAATAAAACATACCCTGGATATTGACTGGCACCAGGAAGAAGAATTTTTTAAGAGAATTGCCCAGAAATTGTTTTTTTAATAGCCATATTTTAGTCAAATATTCAGTGGCCATTTATCTCAACCTCAGGGCTACTTCTGTTGTTCCTTTCACTTCCTGCATGATTCCCTTATACTGTTCAGCTGAGCTAATGCAATGTACTTCTCAAGGGACTGTACCAGTAACCATGCCAATAAATACTATTTATATACTATGAACCAAGGAAATTTACGTGCCTCGCTGTCATGACCCTGTGTGACTGGGCAAGCCAGCTTATTGAACATCCTGAATTTTGTCTCAGCAATGACCGGCTTATCTTTCTGCTGGGCATTCAAATAATGAGAGGAGGAGAGAGTTCCCAGACTTTTTGAAGAATACAGTGGTGATGAGTTAAGTGCATTGGGGCCATTTAATCTGCTTCACACTGGTAGTCTCTGTGACTGATTTCTGAGCCTGTGCCAGACCCTTTACAGAGAAACAGTGTAAATTACAATAGTACAGAAGAGATGAAATAAGTAGCTGGAGAGAGTCGTACCTATCAATGGTCCTGGAAGACAGAAAGTGTAGATGTGCTGTCTGGTATTGTTCAGTGTGGTCACTGATGGCTTTGGATATAAAGTACATTAAATTAGCAGAGGATATAAAGTTGGGAGAAACTGTTGCACATTTTAGAGGAATTAATGCTGCTAGACTTATAATTCAAAATTATTTAGAAAAAAAATTGTTTTGGTTGTGGAGTCACCCACACTGGAGATATTCAAGAACTGTTTGGATGCAATCCTGTGCAATGTGTTCTAGAATGATCCTGCTTAAGCGGAGAGGTCAGACCAGGTGATCCACTGTGGCCCCTTCCAACCTGTGATTCTGTGAATATTGCCCAGTCATTTTGCATCACCCATAAAGAAAGATGTTGCCCACAAAGAGTGTGATGACACAGAAGCTAGAGGGAAGCAAAGGCAATGTCTGTTAGCCTAGAAAACATGACCTGAAAAGAAAGACCAAACAGATTGATCATGTTCAAAATAAAGAAGAAAATACTTCAGGAACACACAGGATAGAAATCTCATGTGTGACCAATCTCATTTCCAAAGAATGTGCTACTATAGTGATGATCTGTAGGAAAAAAGGCAAAAATCCTTCAAACCTGCAGTGTGCCACAGTAAACCAGGAGAAGAAATCAAGGACATGATGGAGGCCTTCAGGCTTAGTGTTGACCAGGCACTTTTTGGGTGAGATTGCAAACATTTTCTTGACAAATATGCCAGAAACGCACATACCCCGTACCTGATGTTGACCTATACTTGCAGCTGTCCTCTCCATGTTAAGACTTTTCCTCTAAAGGACTCTATTAATCTGTAGACATCCAGACAGATTTGCTTCACTGCAATGCTTTTGCCTGAGGAATAATCTTATCAAACATCTTGGTAGTCTGACATGATCTAGCTTTGATGAACCATAATGTAGCTGAACCCATTTTTCACTTACCTCTAAGAATTTTCTCCGTCAAATTAACAGGGCATGGAGTTGCTGTTCCTCTCCCTCCCTCTGCCTTTTTAGAAGACAGGTTTCCTGTTCTCCAACAGTCTCCAATAACAGTGCTTCAACCCCAACTTCACTGATTTATCAAAAGTGTTGCTTAGGACTTGACATGATAAATACAAATTTTTTCAACATTTGGGGTGTGATTTTCTGGGACCTGTCACAAGAAACAACCTAACTTAAGCTAGTATCATCTTTTACATTATCTTGCTTACTTTATGCTCTCTGTAAATGCTCTCATCTTAATTTTTTCTTTTCATTGAAAACTGAGGCAATGTATTTATTCAATATTTGGAACAGCCTTCATCTCATCCCTGGCATTTAGCCACCACATATCTCACTTCTTTGAATAATTTCTATTTATGTAGTTGAAGAATTCTTTGCTATCCATTATCCTTTTCTTTGCAACATCTGGTTCAGCTAGATTTTTATCAATTTTTTTTCTCTGATCCTGCAGTTTCCAACCCAGCAAATTGTACTTCTATTTCCTGTAGGTCCATTCATTTTCAAGTAGTTACTTATCCTCTAGCTCCACAATTATTCTTGATCTATTCCAACCTCTTTTATGGGATGTAAGTGCTATACAGGATTTTCCATCTTGGATTTAAAGTAAGTCCATGATTCTTCCACACTCAAATACTAGGTCCATGCTGCTTCATGAATAATTTTTCATAGTTTCTTAATAGTTTTCCCTCTGATATCAAGGATTGTAGGATATTCTTGTAAATCTATTCTTGGTTCTCAATAAATTTGCAGTAAATAATGCTAGTCATTCATCAAAGATTATTTTCTATAATCAAATTATTTTAAAGGATTTATAATATCCTTATATTTTACTGAAAAGAATTATAGAACAGCTTCCCTTTAGGCTGTTGAGTCTGAACAGTGACTGCTGGTAAACAAAAGGTTTATTGTGCATCTGACCTGATAATAAATGCTGTGTATGGTCTTTGTTTTGCATCTGTCTAGGGAATTGAATCTTCCCCAACTTTGCTGTTATTTACTGTTGGTGAAAACTTCTATTCATAGCCATCCCCAAACCTGAGAGTCTTTACCAGATTTTGGGGCATTTGTGTCACTCTTATCCACTACGACTTTCAAACAAATTTCTTATTTGTACCATTACCATCTCTGTTTTCTCAATCTATTACTTCATTAATTTCTATTAAAACCTAGTAATTAATAGTACAAATACTACCTCTACCCTATTTTTTCTCCTTTTTTCTGCCTCTTCAGGTTAGAGGATGCGAAAAGAATGAATTTGTGTTTGGCCTTAGCTCCTGGCTTACTTAGTTCATACACTACAGGAGTAGCATCTGAGAAAGTTGTCTCTTTCCATCTAACCATTTCCTGGGGAAATCTGCCAAAGACTGAAGAACTTAAATACATATATACATATACATTTAGAGATTGGAACAGAAGAAAAACAAGAATGTTAAGTAGAGTTGTTCTTTTTGCAAATGGGAGAACACAACATAAGTAAAGCACTTGGCAGCCTATCAAAAGCATTTTCTACCAAAAAAAAAAAAAAAAAAAAAACCAAAACAAACCACTAAAAAAAAAAAAAAAACAAACCACTAAAAAAAACCAAACCACTAAAAAAACCCCAAAACCAAACAACTATTATGTTCTCTGCTATAGGGAAGTCAGGCAAAATGAACAGCGGACATCAAAACAGCACAGTGCCTTTGGCTATTTCTTCTCAGTTGTTGCTAGACTGTTTCAGGCAGAAGTCACACAACCCTGCAGTAAACAGCACTAGAAGCTGGCAGTTCCTGGGAAGCAGCAGGACAAGAGTCAGAAATCTGCAGAATGATAGACCATGTAAGAAAAAGAATAGCCCTGCAGCATCTCTTGACTATTGACATTTCCTGTCTTAGCCTAAACCTGCCGTAACCCATGTCTCTGAGATGCCAGCTTTAGTAATTTACTTAGTATTTCTGATTGCTGTTGCATTTTATTTCTGATTTTTATATATAAATATATATATTTTAAGTGAAGAAGAAAGCTGCAAGGAAAGTTTGGGACAGCTCTGATCTCCACCAGGTGACGAATTGGCCAAGAAGTCCAGAAGTGACGCCAAGGCTGAGACACGGGTAGGAGACACAATGAATGAAGCAGCTGACGGCTGCACGAGAAAAGACCCGGTCCGTGCTTCCCCGGAGGACTGGCACCGGGAGCTGCGGCGAGCGGGGCCAGGTCCGGTTGGGCGGCCGGGTCCGCCCGCGGCGGGGACAGCGCCGCTCGCCCCGCCCCGGCCCCGCCGCGCCCCGCGGGGCGGACCCGCCGCACCCCGGGCAGCGCCGGCCGCGGCGCGGAGCGGAGCGGGGCGAGGCGCCCCGGGAGATGATGGTTCCGCCGCCCGCCCCCGCCATGTCGGGCCCGCTGGCCGTGCTGGACCCCACAGGTGAGCCCGGCACCTGCCCCGCCGGGTGCGTGCGCCCCGGGCATGCGGCGGGGGAGAGCGGCAGCCGGCGGCGGGGCTGGACGGCCGGGCTGCCCCGGGCTCGGCGCCGCTGCCCCGGCGCTTCAGTCGGCGGAACGGGACCGGACGGGACGGGAGGGGAGGGGAGGGCAGGGGCTATGCCCGGGCTGTGCCCCGGCTGTGCCCAGCAGAGCGGCAGCGCAGCGCGGGCTCAGCCCGAGATCCCCGGCGCGGTGCGCGCTGCCGCTCATCCGCTCGCTCGCCCGCCGAGATGTTTAAAAATACCGGCTCTTCTTCAGAGCTTTCAGCTGCGCTGGGAGAATCCCTGTGCTGGAGGTTTAACGTTCGGAGGAAGAGCTTGGTACGGGACGCGGACGGGAAATTAACGTAGGAGCCATCGTGCTGGCCGGTGGCTGCGCTGGAGCAGGCGGAGGTGCCCGCAGGTTCGGGGCGGGCTGGCCACAGGTGTTGGGTTCGTTTCCGTCCTCCTGGTTCTCCTAATTGAATAGCTTGTGTTTGCAGCGTACATCCTGAAATACAAAGGCAAAAGAAAGGTCGAGTATTTCGTTATTCCAGTGGAATTTGTTAAAGTTTAGAAAATACAGAACTTACTGCTGGGAATTACTCTGTGTAACGTTTGAAAGGATAGAGACTTTGCTATGCACTCAAGGATCTTAACATCCTAGTGAAAAATGTACCAGATCTCAATTTATGTCTTAACTTGGAAGAAGAATTATATTGGTGTTGAAAATGTGGCCGTGGAATATGTGCTGTAACTTAAAAACATTTTCAGGTAGTCATGGGAAAAAGAAGGATCTGTATGCCAGCTTTAAACTAGTGATTAGATGCTCATTAAATTATTTATTGGTGAAAAAATTGCTGCCAAAACAGTGATGTCATAGTGATACTGCATGGTATCACTTACTATAGCCACACTACATAGTATATCAGGGCTTTTGGGATTGCTTTTTAATTTTGTTCAGTATGGATATTTTCTGGCAGAATTGTAAACTGTTTCGCATGGTCTTGAATATATAATGCACTTGTAGAAGCTTACTCAACAAATTAATAATAAAGGTAAGAGATGGGCCTGATAAAAGCTGCTGTCTTGTGGCTTGAAATGAATGCTGTTGCATCTGGTTTAATTAGTTCAGCACTCTGGACAAGTCAAGCATTTAATCAGAAAAGAGAAAGTAATCACCAACAGCAGGTGTGAGCATCTCTTTTAAGCATCTCAATCCGTCACATTTAATTTTAGAAGGCAATGTAGGATTAATTCAATTTCACTGGCATGAAACAGTTTTTAAAACACACAAAACTGTAGTTGAGAGAGAGATGGCACTGAAGTGAGCATTGCAGTAATTAAAAACTTATAATCTAGCTCCAAAAATCTCCTAAAAATTTTCTCAACAGCAGCAAAACAGCGCATACCTTTGGTACTAAGGTTTGTCTGTGGTGAATTTCCATTTAAATTATCTTTTTCTGTGTGCTTAATGTCACTCTCTAAAACATGTCACAATTTTTAGTCGTATCCATTACATAATAAAAATGCACAATTTTTTTCCTGTTACAAAAGTTTCCTTCTTTTTCTCATAGTAAGATGCTAATAAACATCGGGCTGGGGCATTATTTGAAAGTAGTGTTTCCATTTTGATCACCATAACTAGATCAAAGAAGATATGGAATTATGTAGTGCTAATATTCAGCAAATGTGGCTGTAATCCCAGCTAACTGCTACGTCCCACAGTGACATTTTCCTCACCAAAAATTATGCCACACTTTTTAGCTTTATGATGTCTGAAGATAGATTTTAAAAGTAGTGAAGTTAGCAAAGTATAGTTGCTTTGGTCTAAATGTAAACTTTCTTTAGTTCAGTTGCAGATTGTATGGAGGTTTTCCAAGGCAGAGAGATGCTGTTTCATTCTGTTCTTTCTTTCCCTCAGCCTCTTGACACATTCTGTGCCACGGACATGTTTCATCATTAATTAATTCATTGCCCTTTTAAACTCACTCTTTACTTTGTTCAAATCCAGACCCTACTATTCATGATTAGACCCACCACTTTGCAATCTCATACATACCCTCCCCACAAAACCATTTATTTTTCCATAGTCTTTCTACAAATTTAATTTAAACCCCACCCATTGCAAACAGAGCATTGTAATGCAATTTTGTTTTCTGCAGCTGATGAACAGATAGAAGTTTTTTCTGAGTGCAGCAGAGTGTGGTCTTCAGCAGGCACTTTTTCTTTTTGCTCTCTGGAGGGTGACCTCAATTGCCCCCCTAATGGGCCTTTCTCTGTCCCAAGGAGGCAGCAGTCTGGTGTGTCTCTTCCTTGTCCTGGTGGCATTTTCTCACCTTCCACTGTGGAAGCAGGGCTCAAGCAAATGCTTTTCCTGACAGATGTTTAATGAGCAAAGCAGAGAGTGTTTCTGTGACTTTTTGTGCACAGTTTAGGTCTGCGCCAGGCAAAGTACAAGTCTGTCATGTGGAAGTTCTGTTACCTCTCTAATTTATCTGTAGTGCCTATTGCTGCAGTTAATACTGCAAAAAACTCAATGCCCAAGGCTCAGTCAATACTTCATTGGCCAAAACTGCTGAAGAATATTGCCAATAGATGTTAATAACATATTCACACCCTCTATTGACCCCAGCTTCAAGCTAATGCTAATAAGGATAGGAGAAGGTTTCTTCCTACAAGCTTGGTTTTTTGGTATGCTAAATATAAGAATTTAAAGTTATAATTAAATTGCATTAAGGTCCAGAGTAGGAGCTTAATAGTATTCATACCAAATCATTGCTAAAGAAGTTGAAGGTAATAAATGTCAAAATTATTCTGAGAGTTACTTCAGTACTAAAAAATTGGAAAGCGAATAGCCTCCATTAACTCTTTTCTGCACTCCAGGAACATTGGTGTTGGAAGAAAACTCAGGCTACAAATCTTGACTGCAATGTTTCCTCTGCTCTTAATTTAACTGCTTTTCTTGTGTATGGCCAGCCTTCAGTCCAAGCCTTGCCACAGAGTGTCAGGGAGGAAGGTTGGGCCAGGCACACAGGATTTCTGAGTCTGGCATTGAGTTTTGGCTGGCAGGTACATTAAAAAAAGATCCAAATAAACTGCATGGCAACTCCTACAAACAGCAGTAAACAAAGGCTTGAAAAATCTTGGGGCCCAGCATGACTGAAGTTGCAAAAGGAAGCCTTTTAATTGTGGGAACCCTTTGGAGCAGTAACTTCTGAAGATATTAAGCTGCTTTGCAAATATTACATAGGCCTCCCAGTATGCTGGTGGCTTATAGGCATGCAATTATACATAATTTGATAGAGCAAAGATTTTTACTGTTGTGATTAAGGAAAACCAAACAGCCGTGATAAAAACCAATTTGGGCTGATTTCTACCCATCATCTCTGTGCATGTGGAAATCTTTGAGAATAAGTCCTTGCATGTGCCAGCCTCTTCTCCAAAAGGGCCTTTCTGTGCTCCTGCTTGTAAGTCATCTCTCCTTAGGGTAGAGTTCATAGCTAGTGACGTGGTTATTTATCAGAGTTTCCTAGGCTATGAAAAAGGGGAGATACAATTGGATATTTGCCTCTGTTTTGAGATGCAGGTGGTAAAAGATCAATAAATATGAGGGTTGAAGAGTATTGCATTCTTCGGCATGTGTAAATTTCAGTGTCAAAATGTAGATCATACCAAAAAATGTCCCTACAAATAATGACATCTTTTTCTATTCTGTCTCACTAAATCCACATCAGATTTACTCCAATTACGAATAAGAGCATGCTTTTCCTAAGACATTTTCCAGCAACTCAGGGCAGTCAAACTCATGCCTTTCATTATTCATAATCAGAACTCAGGAGGGTGGGTTGGACCCATAGTTTATCTCCATCCAATCTTTTCAACTTTTGCCAGTACAGGTGCTACTCTGAGGAAATTGTAGAGGCTTGGCTCCTCAGGTACTTTCTGGTGGTTTCAAGAGGTCTTGGCTGAGGATCATGTGCCCCACTGGCTTTGGAAAGGTTTGTGTTCCTGTGTCCCTTTACAGTATGTCTACATTCCAGCTGCAGTTTCATCAGTGGATATGAGCACACATACCCAACCCACTCTTAGTCTAGCTGTCTTGACTATCATAAAACCGTAGAAGAATTCAGGTAGGAAGGTACCTCAGTTGCAATTCCAACCTCCTGCTCAAAGCTGGGTTAACTATGAGGTCAGGCCAGGTTGCTTAGTGCTTTTTCTGCTTGAATCTTGAAAACCTTCAAAGTTGCAGAGGGCACAAGTTATTTGGACAATCTATTTCAATGTTTGACTGTCCTAATGTTAATTTTTTTTTCCTCCTTATACCCAGTCTGAAACACTTTTTTGTACTTCAGTTTGTCTGCGGTCTTTTTTCTTCCCACTGTGCACCATTATGAAAAGCCTGAGTCTGTTCTCTTGACAACTCAAAGGAATTGGAAGACTGCAACCAGCTCTACCAAAAGTCATCTCATCTCTAGGCTGAGCAAGCCCCATTCCCTCAGCCTCTTCTCATACAGTGAGAACCAGCCCCTGACCTTCTTTGCAGTCCTGTGTTGAATTCATTGCAGTTAATTTATGTATTTCTCTATACTGAGGGCCCCAAACTGAGTGCAATATTGTGTCATCTAAAAAGTGCTGAATAGATGGGTGTAGTTGCTCCTCTGATCTACTAATGATGCTCCTGTTAGTACAGCCCAGGATTTTGTTGCTAGGGCACGCTGCTGGTTAATGGTCAGCTCATCATCTACCAATGCCCCCAGGTCCTTTCCAGCAGAGCTGCTTTACAACCTGGCAGTCCTTTACCTACATCATTGCAATGCATTGTTCCTTCCTTTGCTCAGGACTTGGCATCATGTTTAAAACCTTGCTAGAATTAAGGCAAAAGACATCCATTGCTCCTCAAGTCCAGTCATTTTGCCATAGCTGGCACCTGGCCTGGTCAGACTTTACTTGGCTCTGGTAAATCCATCTTGACTTATGCCAATCACCTTTTCATTCTGTGCCCAGAAATGTCTTAAAAGAAGACTTATTCCACCTTTTGGTCCCAGCATCCCAGGAACCAAAGTGAGGTTGATTGGTTTATAATTCCCTGAATCTTCATTTCAGCCTTTTTAAAAATGGGTGGAGCAAAACCTTTCTTAAGTTTTGGGTATTCTTTAATCTCTATGACTTTTCAAAGATGATAAGGTATGGCAAGGGCATCAGATATTATTTACAATCTGGAAGATCTATTGAATGAATCATTTTAGTCTGTGGGAATGACAGTGGATTTGGGGAGCTGCACATCTGAAATCTAGTTTTCTCTCTTGGCCATGTGAACTGGCTTCACTTAAAGAACCGTCTTCAACTCCACCCACTTGGTGAAAGACCGGTTGCTAACAAAAACCTCTCTGCTTCCATGTGCCCAGTGACCCTCCATGGATTAACAGGGAATTGCCAGAGGAAGATAACAGAGACACAGGCTGGAGAAGAGGTGTATAGCAAGTCTTAGGAATTATTTCTTTAGCAGGAAGACTTTGTACATGTAGGTGAAAGAGAGTTGTGTAAGCTAATACCATCAATAGATGGTATTTGTCTTTAGGAAAATTGCTTGTATTTCATACTAAAATACTGGAATCAATTTGACTGGTTGTTCTACTGGAGAAATGTCAGCAAACACAGCTTGTTATTATAAATTAAGTTTTTTACTTATTGAAATTATTTGACTTGGTTTGCAAACATCTGATCTAGTCTGGCTTTTGAACTATAAACATTTAACTGAGTTACATGACTTTAAAATGGCCACGAAACTCAAGTGACTCATTGCAAATGGCTTCTCCTTTCATTTTCTTTCCTGCATTTCCTCTCCTTTTGCTTCCAGCAGTGCCCCCAGAGCCTGGCTCATACAAGCCTGCCTTCCCCTCTCACCTCCTCCTTCCTGCTGAGGACTGCTGCCTCCAGGCTTCAGTGCAACATCACAGTGTCTGCCTTCTCCTGAGGCCGGGCAGTCAGGCAGCTTTGTGAGGCCACAGAGGGAGAGAGACTGGCCCTGCTGTGGCCAGGTTGTGCTTTCTCAGAAGCTCCATCCTGCCCAGGTGCAGGGTATGTTACCATGGCATCACGTGGCCCAGTGCTACAGGGTGATCCTGCACATTCCAAAGCGAGAACACCAAAAATGGAGACCACAGTTTGATTCACTTGGGTGTCTTTTGTTGCAGTCATGTATTAATGGCTTTTTTAGTCTTATATAAGTCTGTGCTATGGGCTGGGGCCCTGGTGTGAGTAACCTCTGGCTACAGCTCAGATCTTCCACTGGATAACCAGGTTAAGTGCCTTGGAGCAGCCTGCAAGCTGGAGGTGAGCGTGCTGGTTTTCAGTTTGGGGTATCTGGGTCCAAATCCCAGTGAGAATGAAAGGATTTCACTGAGCAGCCTCTGCTAGAAAAGTCTCATGTATCATTACCTGATAAACTCTATTACAGCTTTGCTTCAAGGATACAGATTTCTTACCCCAGTAAACATGAAGAGCACATTCATTTTCATGATAGCATGCAGACCACCTGCTAATCTTGTTTCAAATATTCATTTTTATATTCAGGCCAAATAGACTCAAATTGACACTTCACACAGGTAAGAATTTAAGTCCTGCAGGATCTCACCAACATGAACAACAATTAAAAATGCTACTGAAGACAAGGCATAATTACCATTGTCACTGACATACAGTTCAGTATAATAAAAACTCATCTCATGCCTCTACCCAATGCGTGTGCATTAAGCTATACTCTGGCTAACTCTGCGGGTTTTAATTCCTTCTGTTGTCTGGGAGCAATTTTCTTTAGTGGGAGAACAACAGAGGGTTATCTACAGAAAAGATTAACAAAAGAAAGTCTTTCATCAGTATGTATTTGTTCTGCCATGATTGCAATGAAAAGGTCTTTTTCCCCTCACTCTCTACAGGACAGTTTGCAAAAAGGAAGAAGACTTCCCTTTGGTTCACAGTCGCACTGCTGGTGGTGTCTGTTTTCATACTCACCATAGGTCTGGCAGCTACCACACGAACAGAAAATGTTACTGTGGGAGGCTACTACCCAGGCATTGTTGTAAGTAAAAAACCCATTTTAGAATATTAGGTACATCCAAATAAATTATTATCAGCTGTAAATGGGAAGCTCTGATTGATTGAAAAAGAAAGAAAAAAGACATTGGTCCTGTGTCATTTCACGGAAAAGAGATGCTGCTTTGTTTTGATCTTGTTCTACTGTGTTGTAAGGCAGGGGGTAAACTATATTTCTGAAGTGCCCCAAAGGAGAGGCTGTTAGGGGGTAGAAGGAGGTCAAGGCTGCACTGCACTGTGCTGGGCTCAGGGAACTGTTGAAAACCTGTGCTAGACTCCCACTGGTCTCCATTAGAAGTGGGTGTCTGTGTGACCAGACAGTAGGCATGGGATAGATTTGAACAACCTTTTAGAAGTTTACTGCTTTGATGGAAGGAAGAGCCACTCCGCTCCTGTGTCTGTGTGCCAGGAATTCAGCTGTGTCCATGGCAGAAAAAGCCCTGCTAAAGGACATGTGGAGACTTCTCCTTAACCTCCTTTGTTGCAGGCTTGCTGCCAGTTCTCTCATACAAGATCCTGTTTCCAAAATCCTTAGTCTTGTTTTTGCCTTGGGAACAGACTGCTTAAAAGCCTTTCTGCAGTGGGCACAAGGTTCGAGCTCCGCCTGCTTTGTCCTGTGGTGCCTCCGTGGCTTCTGGGGAGGAGTAACCCTGCCAGCCCCTTGCTGGTTCAACCCCCAGGCCCTTTCTGATCTTAGGAGAAGGGATCAGTGATATCTCAAAGTGTGTAAATGTCTGGAGAAACAAACAAACAAACAAACAAAAACCACTTATTAAATACCTGAGTTTTAAATATGAGGAATATGGGTAGCAAATAGAGAAGGGCTGAGTCAACCAAGGGGAGGTAGAGGCTGCAAGGTGAAGAAAGAAATTCACCTGTTTACAGTTAGACACTACTTAGGTGTGTGGCTCCAATACTGCCGAAGTATGTTGTTAGGTACCATAATTTCTTGCTCTCTATGGAATGAAATGGCCAGAGAAGAGGGATATGGATCTTCTAATACTGTGCGTACACCATTAATAATTTGTGAGTTAGAACTGTTCCTCCTAAACAATTCCTCTTACATCTTAGTGTTATATTGAGAACAGGACTTTCAGAAAGGTAATTTTAGGATAATGATCTATAAGGAGTAGTGTTTTAAAATTAGAACAAAAAGCAGTCAAAAAGCAGTTCCAGGAATAAGACCTTAACAGAATGATTTTCCCTTTCATTAACCTAGAATAGATAAATTAATACTGATAAAGGTCTCTCTTCTTCCAAAATTTGACATAAAATCCTTTGTAAGACCACATTATCTGCCTTCATCCCTAGAAAGAAGTTTCATTTTTAAACTGCTGTTTTTAACAAGTATAATAAGTAATAAACCCATGTGTACAAAACAGGTTATTTCAGCATTTAGTTTCTTGTAGGAATAACACAATGTCTACTCACTCATCTGAAAAATATCACCTGCTAAAATAGTTTTTTAAAATCTTGTTTTCATTAATAAACAGATAAAAAGCAAGAATTTATTAGATTACTTTGAAAACAAAACCTTTTATTAATAATTTTCCTTTGTAATTGCTAATGTAAATGTCATCAAGATATTAAATACCACAAACATTTAGCAAGAATTAAAAGTGCTATGCAAATCTTACATGGTATCTTGCCAAAAGCCTGATCAGAGATGTGTGACTGTTACGTTTCTGCCTCACTGCCAGAAGTGACTGACTCCAGTGCAGCATTGGCAGACTGACTGTTGGAGAATTGTAGAATGGTTTGGGATGGCAGGGGCTTTAAAGGTTATCTCAACTCCTCTGCTGTGGACAGGGACATCTTCCTCTAGACCAGATTCTCAAAGCCCCATCCAACCTGGTCTCATACACTTCCAGGGATGGGGCACTCACAACTTCTGTGTGCAACCTATTCCAGTTCCACCACCTTCACAGTAAGGAATTTCTTCCTAATATCTAATCTAAACCCACCTTCCTTCAGTTTGAAGGCATTACCTCTTGTCTTATGTCTTCATGTTTTCTTGAAAGGCACCTCTAGGAATTGGAAGGCAGTAATAGGGTCTCCTCGGAGCCTTCTCTTCTCCAGGCTGGACAACCCAAACTCTTTCATCCTGCCCTCATAGAAGAGGTGCTCCAGCCCTCTGATCATCTTTGTGGCCCTGCTCTATCCTCACTCCTGCATGTCCATGTCCTTGCTATGCTGGGAGCCCCACTGAAGGCAGCACTCCAGCTGGGATCCCACCAAAGCAAAGGTGCAGAATCCCCTCTCACCATCACCTCCTTCAGAATGTACTGAGCAGCACTCAAAAGGTGCTTCTCTTCTCTGCTGACAGTAGAGGGAGCTTAGAAAAGCAGCATAGCCCTGATCCCAGACTCTTAGATACCTAAACCAGGGGAGTGAATTTGTCACTATATTTAACTGCTGGGCTCAGAGAAAAGCAAGAATATGTGGACAGACAATGTTAATTTAAATTTAAAATAAGGTCTAGTTCTCATAGACTTCAGTAGTAAAATATTAATTCCACAGCTGGTAGATGAGGTGAAACCTCCACTGACCTTAGGTAAGCAATTTTGGCCTTAAAAACCATGCAGAATTAACCCTGCCTTGAAGACACCTACAAAGATGAGTAACACTATCCACTGGCAGAGATTTACTTGTTTCTAGAAGTATTTGCAGAACAGGTCTTCAGGGTTAGATCCATAGTACACTTAGGCTTCTGCCAAGTTCCCACTGGCTTCAAGACGAGTTACGTGCCTTAATTTCTCTGCATATGTGGTCACTTGTAATTTGTTTTGAAAAAATCTTTTTTCTAAATACATCTTTATAGTGCTAGGTATTACCTGAATTTATGCATCCAAAGTAATTGAACATAAAATATTTCTGTGTGTAGATGAGTTAATGTAATGTTATGCTTTGGAAGGTGTCTGCATTTAGTAGATTAGAGCATCTGTTGGGACTGCATTTTTGGAATGGTCTGCAAAGACATAGTTGGAACTGCTTCAGCCTCATTTCTTTATAAATATTGTTTATACTTAAATATTTAATGTCACTGCTCTGTGACTTCTTACTGTATTATTTTTGTTTGCTATTTCTATACTCTTTCAACAGGGTCCCCAGCACCATACTGACCTGGACTCTCAGAGCTCCCAAACTCCCTGTTGTCTAAAAAGACAAAAAACTAGCTCATATGATCCTAAAACAATCTCAGTAGTGCTGTGGCTTTCATCATGATGTCTATGATTCCGCTCCTTCTGATTTAATTGTTATTGTTCTGTGTTTGGTCATTCTTTTTATTCGCATAGATATTACTCATTTTGTGTTCCCTGCATCAGCCATAAATGAGGCTTTATGGATTGTTCCTGTTGGAATGAAAAATGGGGCTTGGAACCAGATGTCATTTTGATGTAGTTATCTTAATTTGCAAAGTTGTTGTCCCCTGAACAGAGTGTCCTTGTTCACAGTTCCAAGTATCTCTACTATTTAGCTGTCAGCATGGGTGTGCTTGCCCACTCTTTCAAAGTCTCTGATTTTAGTCCTTGTGCTTCCCTTTCACATAAATTTTCCCAAAGCACTCAAGAGCAAATCTCCTTTCCCTACAGTCGCTCTCTTGAAAGCGAGTGACGGATTCCTCCTGTGATACTGAGCGGGTAAAGTGCTTGCAGGGGATTTGCTTTCTGCTGTGAGCAGCTGTGCGTAACAGCAAGGAATTTACGGGCATTGCCTAAGCCCTTGGCTGGGACATGTAGTCCTTAAAAACTTAATTTGTGCTTGGAGGAGAGGCTCTGAGCTTGGTTCAGAGGCCTCATTGCAGAGAGGGGCTGGAACTGTGAATCCAAGGAGTTTCTACTGCTCCAAACCTTCATGGGCCCATCAGAAGGAGGAGGCTTTTCCTACCATCCCGATGTTGAAGCAACACTGGAACATTAAGGCCAGCTTACTTCAGTGTGCCTTCCTCCCCTCTCTCTCCTGAGGCTATTGGTGATGCAGCTGACTGTACTGCTCTTTTTAGCATTTTAGCAAGGATTTTTTCTGGGTTGTGTGATACTGTCTAATTATTAAAACCAAACAAGTATAACTGTAAGGGTTTGAACTTTGGGGAGCACATCAGTTTTTTGAGAAAAACTGTCTGCAATTGCCTAAAGCTTTGCAATTTTCAAAAATTATGATGTGTGGACTAAATGTGGTTTTCTCTCCTACTTTATTAGTTTTTGCTTTACAGTGTGTAAAACTATACATGACAATGGTAACAATAGTCAGGTTATAGATGTGTGTCTCTACAGACTTCTGTTTAATGCATGACAAATTTTGCACTGAACTATGAAAGAGCTGCAGTCCTTGCCATTTCCCATTACATTATTTGATTTATGTCCAACAGTAACTTCCACCTTTTCCCTTGACCCACCCCATTTAGCCCATCTGTGTGGTGCATTAGCTCAGATATCACTGTATGTGTTGGTATGTTGTCCAGAGAAGCTGACCTCATGCATTTCTGTTGGTTTTGTTCTTTGCCTTAGCTTGGCTTTGGATCTTTCCTAGGGATTGTTGGCATCTACCTGGTAGAAAACAGAAGACAAATAGTAAGTAACATTAATTTTAATGTTTAATTAAATTTAAATTAAATTAAAATAAAATTTCATTTTTTTTCTTTTTGTATCAGACTGTATTAAATATGAAAAGCAGGGATTTCCAGTTGACTTAAAACGGCTTTATCTGCCTCAAAATGTTAGTCATTAGTTTCACCACTTCTGAGAAGCTTTAGAGAAGCATGAATGGGCCAGTAAGTTCCTTTGTACAAGGCAAAACAAAAGCAGCTTACTTTGTTTTACTGAATTTACTTTCCTGCTGGTTTAGTGAGTTGAACTGACCGAGGGCAGAATCACTTAAGCGCCAGAGTTTGGCCAGGACCATGTAACTGGGAAAAGGATGGGAAGAGAGCAAAATAACAGTTTGAGCAGCAACAAGCTACATGATCAGCTCCACCCTAGCAGATGATCTCATCCTGTGCAAGAAGTTTGTCAAGAAAACTTTCCTGAAACTATATTTGTTAAATAGAAGAAAAAAATCCAGAGCTCTTGCTGTTAAGATTGCCTGGCTGTGTCAGACAGGATCTGAGATACCATATGATTTGTTTGTAGATTTAGCTTGGCTTCCCAAATAGTTTGCTTTTATTTATGTGAGGAAGTCACAAAAAGTCTTTGGGGCATCTGGGTAAAGGAAGGTGTAAGAAGAAATTCTTAATAATTCTTAACAATTCTTAACAATTTCCTTCCTTTCTTTGCAAAAAGTAACAATCTTGGTTGAATAACAGCATGTCCAATGGGCACCTCACAGTAGACTGATTATAGCCAAGCATCATGAAATATGATTAATTTCACAATGCAGAGCTTTCACTGGTATAAATCAAGAGTGGTGTTAAGCTCAGAGAAGGAACTGATGGATTTAGCTTGCATTTTACTAATAAGTAACTACTTTACTTACAAGTAGTCATAATATCACTCCTTCATAGTATCACTCTTTTTTTGCATTACCTGTAAGTGTCAGTAGTGTATTTGCAATATTTCCCTTGCTTTTAACTTTTGTTTCTAGCTGGGTTTCACAAAGAAATAAGATTTATAAAGCTGTGATATTTGTCTCTGTATTTTCTGTTCCCTATTCCATTTTTTGAATATGTTGACCAATTTCAGGCAAATTCAGGAGGGAGGTAGAGACTTGAAAGGTATGAAATTCCATCAAGTTTTATGAAAATTCACAGGTGGGTAGAGGAGAGAATTACAACTTAGTTCCTCCATAGTGGTAAAGGCTGCAATGTCAGTTCACCACTATTTAAAAATGGAGAATCCAAATGGGATATGACCTGTGAGACAAAAATCTGCAGAAGGTCAGGTGTCATTAATTTTGCTACTAACAAAACAGCTTAATTAAGAACTATTGTTCCTGATTTCTACATCAGAGACCAGGATGAACAGCAGGTTCCAAGTTGCAGGCTCAGTGCTGGGCAGATGAAAATAGCTTTATCTTCCACAGCATTCATGCTACCTTACTAACATGCATAACATTTTAGGGTTGTTTGATTTTCCACTTTTCTTCTAATCTGCTTCGTGGTTTTCTATGCTTCTGTCCTTAGCAAAAGTAAAATGTCTGAAAAAGCCATAAGGTGGGTAAGCAGCATTAAAGTAAGTATTCCTTGACATGTTGTGTCATTTACACAAGGACTGTGAAGACATAAATGTCCAGTATGCTTGGGATTAGCGCCTGCTTGCATTTCCCAGCATGGAACAAGGAAAACTGCTTTCTGCTTATAACATTTACAGATGATTGGGCTGTTGGAAGATTGGGTTTCTGGGGAACAGACTAAGAGAATAACTAGAAAGTTTAATTATGTGTCTTGCCTTGAGAACCATCCACAGTGGGTCTTTGAACACTGTCTTTGCTGAGGCTGAGCTGATGGTTTTAAAAGTTGTGGAAGTGAGATTTGAAAGGGTTTACAGTAGAAGGCAGTAGTTATTCCCTGGGACATAACTGAGTATATTGGAAGGGTTTAGGGCAGCTTTAACAAATTTGCCACCGTCAGTAAGATTGTAAAGATTGAAGCACAGAAATGTAGAATAAATGTTATATTCCTGTACCTAAAAACTATATGCATTGCAGCAGGACAAAAGGGAGTGGAAAGGAAAAGAAATTGCTTACTCAATTGCTTCTATTTTAACTAGGCTACCTTCAGCAGTTACTGCAGTATAGTTTGAATTTAACCCAGTGTAGCTCTGACAGTTATTTGGTCCCTGTAATGACTTAATACTTCATTTTTTATTTGTTATTTAAATTGAAAATTAATGCAAATTCAATTGTACTAGGGAAAAAAGTCTATTTCAAATTGACCATTCTACTTAAATCTATTTCTCTTTTTGTCTTGAAGTTCTATTTCACTGTGACTTGTCCATTTTAAGTCCAGGTTCTTTCATGGTTGGTGAAATGCTAAATGCAGCATAAAATATATAATGATTAGCAGAGCCAGTACAGCAAAACCCCAGCACTCAGTAACTGATGAGTGTGGAGTTTGAGAAGGAACAAAAGTGCAGTTAGGCAGAGTGGACAATGGTTTGTTCTTAAAACATGACATTAATAATGTTGCACTTCTTTGACCTCCTTCTTGGCACCCTAGAGCCCGCAGTGTGAGTTCAATGTGCTGACCAAGGTATAACCCTTAATTCAAAGGAACTGTTGCTTGAAGAAGCAGGCTCTGCCTCCTTGACTAGCATGATTTCACTTCAGCTCTTAGCATTTGTGCTTGGCTCTGATATGCAAAGCTTGGCACCAGCAGAACAAGATTTCCCTTTGACTAAAGATTTGCACTGATTTGGGATGTTTCTAACTGGCAAACAGAAGGCATTTCAAGCATAATGTGTCTCTGTCCCTTTTTGCCTCTCTTGCACTCTGCAAAGCAGGTTATGGATTGAAGGGCAGTGTACAGCTGGATGTTCTTTCATTCCAAAGGCACACTTAGTCCAGCCGGATGGGTGAAAAACATGATACTGCCCAAATCAAATGGATTTGATTGTAAGACATGAAGTGTTCTCACTTGTTTGCTTGCTTGCCATCTCCTCACATTACAGTACAAAGTATTTCCAGTTAGGAAGTGAGATGCTGAAATTACACACAGGAGTGGGGAAAGCTGGGTGTGCAGGGGGCTGCTGGCAGCAGAGTTGAGCTGAGAGCAGTGAGTAGTGCTGAGGGAGTGCTGTAAGAGGTTTCTCCTCAGAAAATATGTGGAGGTGGCACGAGCTTGCACCCAGAAATGAATCACTCCCTAAATGTGCAATGTGGATGTGACACCATGCATGCAGTTTTAGCTAACCCAATGCATAAACCGAGCAATGGCTCACAGCTTCCACTCACACATCTCTCCAGTGCCAGCCTCACCCAGCCATACTGTTTGAAAGGCTGAAAATGAGCACCCTGAAGCTGTGGTGCCTGCAAGAGTGGTGGGGAGATTCAAGGGCAGCATCATAGCTGCCAGGGTTTTGAATGTTTGCAGTATCACAGTGCTGCCTGCAAGAGCCCTCACTAGGGCTGTGGGAGCTACAAGGAGAGCAGCACAGCTGTGGCAGAGAGCAGGCAGGAAGGGTGTGGGAGGAGGTACAGGAGAAAAAAGGACACAGGGAAGATGGGGAAGGGTCATTGGAGCAGGAGTGGCCCCTCATGAGATGGTGGGTAAGCACAAACATTGGTACTTAGGATGGAAGCCGCTGTGTGCAGCAGGTCTGACACCCAAAGTCATCCACTGCTGAGTCTTTGTCATGTTTTTGTCATGCTAACAAACATTTTGTTTTCTCACTGACATGTCTAGGATATACTCAGATATAAACCTTAGTGCTCAGCCTGGTCCTTGACTTGTTCAGAGAGATGGAGGCAAAGCTTCCAACAAAGCAGAATTTGAAAACATGAGGAAGACACAAACTTGGAGCTCTACACACAGACAGAAAAGGCAAAGCTATTTATTCAGGCTTCTCAAGGGATGCTAAGTTTAGGTCCCTTAATATGCTTGCTTCCCAGCCTCTGTCAACAAGAGTTAGATTTCCAATGAAGTGTTGAAAAGACACTATAGCTGAAGTTGGAGAAACAAAGCAATATTTTTCTCTTCTGTTTTCAGTTGGTAGACTTCTCTTACAGTGCAAGCATCCCTGTCTTGCACTGACATTGTGTGAGGTAGGATTTTAATATCATCTCTGATTATTTTCTTAACACCGGACTTTACATCTGTTTAATAGAATAGAGGATTTTTTGAAGCAGGTACGTGTGTGAGCCAGCTTTCAGAAGAGGCAAACCTCTTTCACTTTTTTCAAAACCAATATGTCTTGTAAATTATGCCCACCGGGCATTTTATGTAAAGGTGATGGTTATAAATATATACATCCCCCCAAAAATACTGCTATATATACACCTAATTAGCTCAGTTCAAACATGTTCTGTTTCATTTGCTGTTTGCAAATCAAACATTCTGAAGAAATTAACTTTAGTGCAGATTTTGATCAAAGATACTAATTACTGATTGATTTCATATCACATATTAGGCTAATTAAAGCAGCTTGTTTTAATAAAGAAAGACCACTGAAATTCTGCAGATCCCCATAGACTATCTTTGATGTTTCTGTGCAAATAAATGGAAGAAGCCTTTACTGTTGTGGGGGAAATGCACAAAATGTAAAGGCAATCTTTGTAATTACCAAGGTATTATTTCTTTCCTAAACTCAAGTTTCCAACAAAGTTAACAGCACTTCTTTCTTTCAGTGTTGATTTTCTGTATGCTCATATTTCACACATATTTCAGAGAAATACATTTTCAGAGAAAAACAATTATTGCTGAGGTAACAATGTTAAGAATGGAAGAAATTAGTAATCATCCTTCTCTTGTTTAGCACCTCTAAAATTATTGAAATGGAAAAGACCTACTAATACCTTTTCAGGCATAAATGTGTGCTAGGTTTTGTGGTGTGACCTAACTGCACATTTCAGAAAGAGACAAGATTTATATAATCAGAATAGGTTGACACTGACACTTGAATGAGCTCGAGTGGCTCCTCTTTATGAATCTGCATTTTTTCAAAATATAACAGCATCTTGTTAGCTGTTAAGTTCAAGCAGCTTATTCATTGAGAATGTCTTCCTGCTCTCATGGCTAGCTCTTCAAGACTGTAATGAGGTGCTCTTCAGAGGCATCTTGTTCTCTCCTTAGGTTCTGCAAGAGACCTTGAAGGGTGGTTTACACTAGATTCTGGAGTTTTAGTTAGGATTTAAAAAATCCTGTGTTAAGTGACATTTATATTTCTCTTCTATAATATTGAGAATATTACAGAAGATATCATACTATAATTCTGTCTAGTTACTGGTTGAGAGAAGAGCAGCCTATGTATAGATGGCCCATAAGCATGGGCCATACCCAAGTAGTCTTGGGTATTTTCTGCCTTATTTTGCAGAAATCAGCTTTGAGACCCCTTTTAACCCTTTTTGGAAGGGATTTGGAATGTGGTCTATCCATGGTAGGTCTGGGAAATATGTGTTATTCCTTGTAATGTAGGAGAATATTCCACAAAAATAGGAGTAGAAGTGAGATGAATAACTGGAGATGCTTTGAAGGCTAAGTTATTTCAGCTGCAGAGGAGGAGGATAGGTGATATATCGGTGGGTATGAAAGCACCTTCCAAAATGAAGAAGACAAGTGAAATTAAAAGAAGAAAGTTCTGTGGGCAAGTAAATGTAAGTAAGTGGAAAAGTTGTTTCTAATAATATAATATTATGAGAGACATTTTGCTGTTATTAGTGTTATATATTCTATGAATAAAGACTAAGTACAATACTTTGGATTTCTTTATGCAATTCTTTGGCCTAGTACATTTAATGTGAGGATTTCCAATTTATAGCAAATGTAAATACCCACTGACACAAAGAGCTCTTTTCTCTTACCTCCTTTGCTCCTTCCTCTATCTTGCTGACTCCTTCTGCTCCTCTTTCCTGCCCCGGAGAAAAACACTCTCCACTAGTTAAGTGAGTAAAAGGTTTCACAGCCAAGTGAGCATCAAGACATAGCAAAATTTAACTGGTGGGGCTGCATGGGTAAGGGTAGAGAGGAATCTGTGGAAGGAGGGAACAAGACTCATCCCTTTTGCCAGGAATAATCTGTTATATCAACTCACTGTAGCGTGAAACCATCATCTAAGTGTTGTCAGTGAGTTAAATGCCTGAAGACAGATAGCATAAATTTCCCAACAGTGTTGGAGAATTTTGAAGTTCAAGGACTCAAAGACAAAAATAGATATTTTCACTGTGCGAATTACTAAAGGAAGTGTGGGAGGTGTTTCAGCTCTTCCCTGATCTAGTTCCTTATGGATTGGCATTTCATATTACATGTCTACAGGTGTATGCTTTCAGATTTTACCAGCACAGATTCATGAGCTAGACATGTAAATATTTATGTATATGTAAATATTTTAATATAGAAATTATAGCCATATAATACATCACCTGTAATACATGCTCACATATGTACATGTATGTATTTACAGCTGATATGTCCTGGCAAATACCTATAATAATGACAAAGAAGTCTATGCCACTGTGCCACTGACATTATGTCTTTAATGTGCAAAATGCTTTTTACACTCTTCATAGATGTGTGTGCCAGGTTGTTTCAGCTGGCAAAACTGTAATGGGTAGCACAGTCAGATCTGTAGCAATCTTTGTGCTCCATCATCAAGGCTGTGTCTGTCTGACATAGCTAGAGAGATGCCACCAAGTACCTCCACCTGCAGCCTAGCACTGTAGTTCTTCCCTCCCACACAGCCCTATGCTGGTCACTGGTTGTACCAGTCTCAGGTCTTACCCACCTCGGGTTTCTCACCTCATTGGAAGACAGAAATGGAATATTGGTTACAAAGGGGAGAAATTTTGAAAGAGATTCTTTGGTTTCTATTTGGAGAGCTTCCTTGGCAACCAGAATTACTTTAATTTGCTTCTGTAAGCTTAAGTTCAATAGAAACAGAAAGAAGATGCATACCTTTATGAATGAAAATATGTCTTTCCACCAACAGAGCTTATTCCCAATACTGAAGTCTTTAAAGGCTGTCACCATTCTTTTGAGTCAGAGACTCAAGCCACAAAGTCAGTTTAAGTTCTCTATCTTATTAAGCTAGAGATTTTTGGGGATGTGGTTCCTTTCAGATCTTGCTTGGAAACAGCACATGGGATTAAGTGCAAAATAGGGCACTTTTTAACTGCCAGTTTGTTTTCTTGTGCTGTTTATGTAATGAAAGTGTTTCTGTCACACAGTTGAAAACAAAAGTAAACTTTATGACCCATGAAATGTGTTTGTGGAACAATAAAGATGTCAATTACTCTTCCTAGCAAGCAGGAGGAAAAAGAAAGTATCAGTAAGGAATCTGATTTCTGGTGTGTGCGTGGTGAAGAAGGTGAGGTGGGGTGTGCCTGTGAAAAGGACAGGCAGTTTCTGAACCTCTTGTTGAAGAATTAGCTCAATTTAAATAGCTGAACATCCCTGATGGACAGATACAATCTTCCAGACTCTGCAGATAGAATTTCACTACATGAAAACTTGTAATTCGTGCATTTCTATAAAGAGACCGTGTCTGTGTCTTGAGAAACCAGTGCAATCACTGTATAGGGAAAGAGGATTTGTGAAAACAGAGACTCTGGTGTAAAAACAGTTCTTGCTGCTCAAACAGTCAGCTCTGACAGTCTTGATCTATGTAAATTCCACCATTTTTATCAGGAAGCATAAACTTTTATGGCACATGGTATGCTATGTATTTTTGGTTTATTGTTCTCATACCACTCAGAACAGCTGTTTAAGTGATGAAATGACCTTGTTCCAGCTTAAGCAATAAAAGAGCATCCATAAAAGGAAATATGTGATGAATTCCTAAAATGTCAGCACTGTTGATCAGTGAATCTAAATTTGTTTCACTTTTGTTCCCTTTCCTTTAATGCTGTGTTTAGCTTTTTCTTTTAGACTGAATTTGATGTCCTTAAATGTGTAATAATTTTTAACTGTTCTTATCTAAGTGCTTTTGTTGATGTTTGCAAAGAGGAATTCTTACCAGTTTGAAGTGCCTACTGGACTAAAACTTGATTAAGCTGGTTCCAAAATCATTAGCATTTCTCCAGCTGTGAAATCCAGATGATTTTTTTTTCTCTTTTCTGTGTAAGGGTGGCCAGAGAGTGGCACTATCTGGAAAAGCACACTAGACTGAACTGCCCTGAGAAGCCCCAGTGCTGCCCTACATAACAGTATGAGTCTGAAACAGAGGAAAGGAGGCTGATCACACACTCAGCACCTAATTTAATGGGATGGAAAAAAAATGGATTTAAAAAAAAATCATCTCTCTAAAAGGAGCGAAAACACAGGTGGAGCAGAGCATATGCACTGAACCTCCTTGAAGTAGAGAAGGTCAGCCAGTAGGGGGGTTGGATCAATTCAGACTTGGGACAAAATACCAGCAGCACTGTTTGAATGAGCTGAGTAAAGCTGAGATGTGCTGCTGCTAGAAGGAAATCAGGAACTGCAGTAATGGTTATTGGGACGATCTGGGGTTCTTAGATGTTGTGAAGGCTTAAAAGAGCACTATAGATAATAAAGCTAATCCTGCACGAGGAAAAAAATTCCTTTTTTTGTTTTCCTTCTGTTTCTTGTCTTAGAAAATACAAAGCAAGTACAGTTCCATCTCATTTTTTTTAAAAATTATTTTAATAATATCTGTTGGACTACAGTGAAGTCTCAGATTCTACCAAAGTCCCAGGAGACTTGATAGTGCATCATCATGGTGGCATTTTTAACTGAATCAAGACAAGCATTTTACTCATCAGTGAATGAATTATCTTGAATTTGATATGTGTTCATTTACAAATAAATGATATTCATTCTCTGATTGCAATGTAATGGTGACTCCAGTTTCAAATTCTTAAGTGCACAGAAACTGCTTGATATAGGTTTTTTTATTCTGTAGATTGGTCATTCTAGTAAAGATTTGCTTTCTAAAACAATTTGAAATAATTTCCTACCTATTCTAAGTCTGGTTTTGTAGCTGATATTAGATTATGAGAGAAGAAAGAATGTATTAATCAGGTAACCTTTCCCAGTAATTTCGTTTCATGTTTCATAATGGCTATTGATTTAATTCCCACCAATCTTTCTTAGCTTGAAGATAAAAATATAGGACAATTTGTCTTTATTTCATATAATGTTTTTTCACAGAAACTGTATCTTCACGTGTTTTATCAAGTTAGAAAAAAAAAAGACAAGATGAATTACAGAAAGAGTAAAGCAAATGCATTGGCATAAATCAAGACAACAGTTCTAGAGGGTGAAAACAACAGAGAGACCCAGATCAGGGAACTATTAGATATAGCATACAAGGTTTTACTTGGACAGTACAATGTTAAGGCAAAATGTTTCCATGCTACTTTTCTAGGGACAGTTTTGAACTATGGACTTTTGTGCCCTAAAGGGAAATAGCAAGCAAAGCTGGCAGGGTGAGCCCTCCTGGCTCTTGGGTGAGCCCTCCTGTCGTGGGGCCCAGCACAGCCATCACACAACCCCAGGTCTGTGTCAGTGTGCTCAGATGCTCAGTTCCCCCATCTCCATAACAAACTTCCACAAAAAATGGCACAAGGAAAGTTCCCAGCAATTTGAGCAGTCTGTTCATCTGATCAGTAAAGAAGTAGTCCCTTTCCTAAAGATGTGTGTGTGTGCCTTTAGGAACTGGAGTAAGCAGGCTCAGGACCTGTGCTCCCTTTCTTTTCTTACTCAACTATGTTGCATAAACCTTCTTGGGCTGGGGGAGAGCCAGGACTGCTAAGTCACCCTGCTGCACATTTCCCATCCTTGGATACTTCTGTAGTCCCTTGCCATTGTGTGTAGCCTAAATGATGAATTATCTACAAAAGTTGAGCAGCAGTACCACTGGAAGAGAAAAAGAGCAATGTGCCTACTTTGTACTGATGCCTACCTATGATAAAAATGAACTGTGAGTACCTAAGGTGTAACAAAAGATGTTGCAAATCCTGCCTTTCACAATTTTGCCCTTCAGAATGTGGGGCAAGGAAAAAAAAAAAAGATAAATTTTCCAAACAAAAATGCTACTTTGATTTTGAAAGTGGAGTTTGATTTTTTTTTTCTCTTTGGCATAATAATTTATACCTGTCATGTGGTTTCTGTATTCTTTCCCCTTTGTTTATCTAATTAATTTCACCTTTTTATGCATGTGAGGTTGCTTAAATGTCTCATGGGACTTTTCTCCTGCCTGTGTTACACCAACTGGCCTTTTCATGTTGCTATTTTTCCTAATTATCCCTGACACCATACTGGGAAACAGCAGACTTTTTCTCCTTGACCACAAACAACAAAATAACTCCAGTCCTTATGATTTATTCATTACAGCTAAAACCTAGCTTTTACTTTGATAATCCCTAGGACTGTAAATTACATGGAACAGGTGAAACAATCTATTAGTTGCTGTCAGCACTTCTACTTCCTTCCCTTCTGTCATGGCTACATGGTGTCACCTTCTCATTTGCACTGAATCTAGTGCTCATCTCTCTCTGCAGTCTTCTGATTTAACTCATTTGAGGGAATAAGTAGTTTCTGCCTGTGGAGTGAATTTCACTGGCTTCCTGTGTGCTTGGATAGGCACAGGAGCTGGGATGAGGGATGCAGCCCTTTGGGACAGGGAGCCGGAGAAAGGGCTGGACAGCGAGTAACCAAACTAAGGACTGGAGAAGAAGATGCCCTTTGAGTTGGCAGTGAGCAAGCAATCACACAGGCTCAAGTCTATGCCCTGAGGTGCTATTAACAATACATTAATAGCACAAGGTGCTATTAACAAGAGGGAAGGAAATCTGAATTAAAGATCTTTGGTTTTGCTGATAATATTGAACAACATATGACTGGACGTGCTGAATTCAACAGTGATTATACTGTGAAAAGGCCATAGTTTTCTAACTTGGTCACTTGATCTAAGGATGAGGCTTAATCTAAACATATGACAACACAATCATAGAATCACAGGATAGGTTAGGTTGGGAAGGACCTTAAAAAGATGATCACCTAGTTCCAACCCCCCTGCCATGCAGAACATACCTTCTGCTAGGCCAAGCTGATCAAACCCCATCCAGCCTGGCTTTGGACAGTTCCAGGGATGTGACATCCACAGGTTTTCTGGGCAACCTATTCCAGTGCCTCACCACCTTCACAGTAAGGAATTTCTTCCTAATACCTAATCCAAATTTTCCCTTTTTTAGTTTGAAGCCATACCCCCTTGTACTCTCACTAGATGCCCCTTATAAAAAATCCCTCTCCAGCTTTTTTGTAGGGTTCCTTTAGGAACTGGAATGTGTAGTTTGGGCAGTCATGAAAGTCTTTCACCATTATGAATTCTTGTCATTGTAACCAGTGCACAGCTATGACTGGAGTTGGCATTAATGAATAATGAACATGATGTAATCCCATCTCCTGTGGTGTGACAACCCTCCAGCAGAACCTCAATTGCCATTATTTAAGAACCAGCCTATGGAAAGAATATGTTGTCAGGCCATAAATTGTGGAGCATATTACCTGGTATAGTGAGAAACCTCCTAATTAGCTCAGTTGTGAAAACTGTAGGAGTCTTGCCTGTGCTTCATTTTCATCACAGCAGCAAAACATTTGTCCCAAGGGCAGGAAAAAGAATTGACTGTTGTGTAAGAAGCAGCCACACGGGAGAGGGCATTCCAAATTAGAAAAAATTAATTCACAATTTAAGTACTTATATACCCAGGCCCATTTCACAAGACAGGCAGTGCATAGTTGACAGCAGCATCTGAAAGACAATGCAATGCAACGAGTTTAATTATCTTAATTTTGTGGGATATTAATCCATAGGCCTGCTGAGGTACCATGGTAACAGATGTGGCTTCTGGCTGAGATTGGTTGTTCCAGCTCCCTGGTTGCACCAGGGTGAAAAACAATTCTCTGTTTTGGATTTGTGATATGAGTTTTTGTAAACTTCTATTCTTACATCATCATTCCCATTGAAAAAGTGCAGCAGATTTATTTAAGCCTACAGTTCTGATCTTGGGGACATGGGGAAATCAAACCAGTAAAAAGGCCCACTGAATTAAACTGTAATTTGGGGAATGTAATGTTAGGGGCAGCCTACAACAAACTGTCCCATGCATTTCTTTTCCAAATACTTGAACCTGTGTGGGAATAAAAAAAAGGGCTTTACAAACCTGTGGCATAACATTTACACATCCTTTTGCAAAGACTTAACTTTCTACAGCAAAAAATATTGAATGACAGTGGTTCTCAATTTACATCAGTCAGGGTAATTCTGATTCCTTCTCTGCCTGGAAAAGAATCCCAGAGAGTCTTGATGAAGAGCATAATCCTTGGAGACATCAGAGGCTGTGCAATGCAGAATTAACCATTTAGCATGAGTGAAGTTAGTCTGTTAGATGTAATGCAACTTGCATCCAGTAATGAGGTGATTTTGAAAAGAAAAATCCATGCATTTTTCAGTCTCAGATCTACTTGTTCTAAATTGAGAGAATGAGGCATCTCACACAGCATCCAGTGCTAGAAATGACTGTCATTATCTGAGAAGTTGTGCTTTTTGGTTGAGCATAGGTAGAGGCTAAATTAGAATCATGAAGAAACCAGGGATGTACCAGAATTGAGAGTCTAGCTAGCTCCCAGAAGTATTCCACTGGGATGTTGGAAACAGCCAGAGAGATGCCAACATGTAGCCAGCATGTGCTTATGCTGAGGAGCAATGTGGTTTTGTGTGGTTCTGCTGGCAAACATTGGTCTCTGCAGGTCTCTGCGTGTCACGCAGCAGGGACATGGCACCATCAGCGTGTCACTCAGCACAGAGCGTGCCTGGGGACCTGAGGTGCAGTGTTGGTGTGCAGTGTGTACATCAGTGTGGCTGCGGCTGGGCTGGCCTCATCAAACTGCCTCTTGGGTCTGCTGTCTGGCCAGCTCTTAACTCCAAAAATGGGGATCCTTGTGGGAGACTTAGCTGCCAACTCCCTGTGCCAGGTGCATTTCTGGCAGCTGAACAAGAGTCTGTGAGCAGCATCCCTGGCCGCTGTGTGTCCCCTGATGCCTTCACTAGTCTCTCTTGCGCAGGAGGGTGACGCTGCAGGCAGTGGTGTTGTATGCCTGCTGAAGGACAGGAGGTTGTCCAAGGCAGGTGAATTCTGAGAAAAAAATGCATGTCTTTTCTGAAAGAAGGCAGTATGCAAGAATTTAGCAGTCCAGCCTTTCACTAGTTTTACTTTTTAGAGTGTTTTCACAGTTCTGTGATACAGCTGGAGATAGCTTACAGCTCTTAATACTGTGTACAAAAGTCCCTCATTCCATATGCTGTTTTGTTCTCCCTTTTGCTAAAACCCCTCTGTTAAACAACTGCCTTTTGAGTTTGATTGTTAGGTCCACACAGTATAGTTTTCAGTGTTTAGTAACTGGTTTTATGGCTCCATTGTAAATAATCGAATTATTATATTCTCTACAAGAACCAGGAATAAACATGTTCTGATGGCAACAGCTGCAGAGAAGCCTGGCTGCACACCAATGGAAGAGCAAGAGCAAAACTGTTTCTTGAATAACTGTTCAAATATATTGCTATAAATAATGAATAGCTATCCTGACAAAACATAGTGCTGTTGAAAATGGAAATAAGATGATGTGATGGATCATTATTTATTTTATTTAAAGTGTTATTTCTTTTACCTGTCAGCAACATTCTCTATCTTTAAATGAACTGCATTGCTTCTCTTCCTAGGCAGTCCTAGGCTTGTGAACTCACTGCTCCAGCAATCACCTACTTGGGAAAATTAGCTTTTGAATTTTCAACAGCTCTTCATTTGGTTGTCCTGGCAATTTTCAGAAGTAATTAATTTTGTACTTGATTTTTTATGTTTCTCACATTCTTAATAAGCAATGAGAGATTTGAGAGAGCATATGAATCTCTACTTTTATTTTAAGGAATTTTTTTAGTGGTGCTCTTGTACTACCACTTCTTCTGTCGTTCAAATATATATAAGGCAATTTCAGTCATAAAAAGCTCTCAGTGTCATGGTCTGCCAGTTTGGCATCATGATAAATATTACTTCAGTCAAGGAATGACATTGATTCTAAAGAGACTGCTCACTGAAGTAATTGCTAGTAGTCATGGAGAAGAACAGCAGGCTCTGGCTGTAAACCTTTGACTCGCACACAATTCCTTGGAAGCATAGATGATCTCCAACATGACTGAGGAGTGCAAAGCCAACTCTGTAGCTCCTTTCTATACTGTGATTTACTGCACCTTTATTTGTGGTCTCCTAAGGCTATATGGTGAAACTGAAAGGCCAGCACACTCATTAGGTGATTTAAGCTATCTCAGTGAGTGGAAAATGTTGGTTTGGAGATTTTAAATTGTTCATGTGTGAAATGAAAAGCCACCTTGAGGCCAGCTTCTAGTAAATTCATCTTGAGCTCAGGCAATTTGGAAACACCTGACTTAGCCCACTAATTATTTGATTGACAGCTTGACTTGAAAAACAATATAGAGGTATCAGACAATAATGGCTTAATCAGAACTTTTAAACACTGCTGCTTTTTCAAATAAAGAGATCAGAATCTATAGCAAATGCAGCTGCCACAGGGCAGCACAGCCCACTACTCTGCAGTGATAAGGGTCCACAGTCTTCTCAATCTGATGAATTGCATGCCAAGATCTTTAGACAAGATCTTTAGATTCATGAGACATGACTTCCTATACTGGAGAGCCATGGGATAGCAGAGGTTGAAGGGTGATGCCAACAGTGTTTTTCCTAGGGTTTCAGCAAGATGGAGCTGGCTGCAGGGGGAATGCAGCAGGTTCCTAAGATCAGCCAGTACCTTCAACCTCAGCCACATTTGTGTGCCCCTTTTCTCCCCATGCTGAGGATTCCAATTCTACAGCAATCCCTATGGCAGTGCTGGCTCATCTCTGATTGCATGAGACATGAACTAAGGGGAGATTAAAGAAGTATGTCAGAAAGCATTGTGATTCTTCTGCTTTTAATTTATACTTTTTGCCAATTCTCCAAGAGCTCTTACCTCCAGGTGGGTAATACTGCTTTCACCTGTGCATCCAAGCTGTGGGCTTATATGGTTGTAGTTTCCTACTTGCCCAATATAAGTATTTTTGAGAAAATCACCAATGCTGCATCCCCTGGAAGCACTATTCACATTGTACTGTTCTTAACCTAACACAAGCTAAAGAGTCCGTTTTTCAAGTGAGTTAGTGATGCCTTACAAATTTGTGAAAATGGCACCTAGGTAATGCAGATTTTGTATAGGCAAAAGGATATATGAAATGTATGGATATAATTTTGGATATCTCTACCTGGGTATTTCAGGAATACATGTTGTAAAGGAGCATTTAATGACTAGTAAATAACAAAAAGGTTCCACACTCTTAACTGAATCCCTTTTCCATGTGCTCTGCCAATAAAAGAATGCTGTTCTGTCAGTTTTCAATGAATTTTTTTAATCTGTTGTTGTTATTAAATATAACAACACTGTTGTAAATTAAAATCAACATATAGGATGTTTCAAAGGGTTCCTCTTGTGACTTTGCCTGAGAAATGCCAGAGACATGAGAAGTATACATTACATTACATTAAAAAGCATAGCCAGATAGTGCATGTTAGGTTCACCTTATACCCTGCAGGAATCCAGTCCTTCAAACTCAGGGTGCAGAGTCCTCAACATCACAGAATCATCTAATCTGGGAGAGATTAGAGACTGTCAGCATCTCTCCCTCATCTGATGGCATTGGGGGTAGCAAACCCAGGGGAGCACCTTGCCAAGTGTACAGTTGGTTTTTCAGGGCTTCATCTCAGCTGGCTCACAGCACTGCACCCTTCACATGTGACCTCAGAAGAAGCCAGTGTCATCTCAGAAGTGTGTGCCAACAGCACACTGACTGGTCCCTGGTGGAGATGCACTCCACATTCTTTTCAAGTTCTGATTCTCTCCCCAGAGTGAATTGGGCAGGAAGCTTGTGGTGTCTGGGGTTGTTCTAGCCCTGCAGTTGCTGTCAGAGCTGCAGCACAGAGGGCAGGGGGCTCAACATGTCCAACATGCACAGCCTTTTCACCCAAGCCCTCCATACCACCACTGCTTGTGCCAGAGCTGTGCTCCTGCAGTGCACCATGAGCAGTCCTGCTGAGAGAGAATTAATAGTGCATAATGAATGAAGCCCTTTGGGAGGAAGAATGAGGTCTGAAGCTATGGCTAGTGGGTTGATGAAGACATTGTGCTGTCTGTGCTACAGCTGGGACACTCACTGAGCTCTGCTGTGCTCTGCTCTGTCCAGGCTGGAAACCCCAACAAGGATGGGGTCCAAGGCAGCACACCCCAGCCCTTCCACAGGTGCTCTGAATCTCTGATTTTGCTGTGGCATAAGCTATTTGGGATGATAAAAGATTTCTGATCATTCACAGGCTAGTTATTAACTTACTGCAGCTGCCTTTATCTATTGATGTGAAATACTACCATGTAGTAAAGCTCCAAAGATTTATGTAAGCCAACAGGAAGATAACTTTTTACCATGTCCCTGTGGAAGCACTGCTGTTTTATTAAGTAAGTTGATTTGGAAGAAATCACCATTGAATTTAACTCTTGCAGCTGACCTAATTTTCTCTTGAAAGATTTAAACATTTCTGGGAGGCTTGTTGGTCTGTCAACTCAGCATCAAGAATTTATGCCTTTTTACTAGTATATGACTGTCATCCTTGACACACTGATCTAAAGTGAATTACAGCAGTGGAAACCATCATTTCAGAGTACTAGAAAAACTAGTGTAATTGTTTTACTTAAAGAATTATACTGAAAAGATTGCTCAATCTGTTTTTCTCTTCTCAGTTGGTTGCCTCCATCGTGTTTATCAGCTTTGGTGTTGTAGCAGCCTTCTGTTGTGCAATAGTTGATGGAGTGTTTGCAGCACGACACATAGTAAGTACAGCAATTTTGTCATGTTTCAATTTTGATTATTTATGTCATTTCTAGCAGGAAAGTATTTTCTTTTGGTTTATGTTTAGCAGTATATTAGGGGTTTTGATAGTTCTTGGTGGAGATTCCAAATAAAAAGGTGATGTAAAATGTCATGAAAGGCATGCTAAAAGGTGTATCTGCTTAGAAAAGGAAGACATTTCAACCACTACCAGCATTTATTTCCTATTGCACAAAGGCTTTGTGGGCACAGTAAGGATTTGGAATGCACACAGTGATGAGCACCATCACATGTTGGGATTTGAATATGGTAATTTATATGTTAGAAATGTGTTGTTTGCTATTCTATCTTTTGTGATAGAATACCTAAAAAATCAGTCTAAACCCTAGCTTTTAATTGAGCTTTGATTTCCAAAATCATCAGGAAATAAGTAGTCATATATGTTAACAGACATTAGAGGTCAGATGTAGTATGCTAAATAATACAGCATGATTGTATACGAGCCTCTCTGTGCTATGAAATACCATGAGCCTGCTCATCTTTCTGCTTATGTTCATTGAGGGGCAGCATAACTCCACTGGCATCAGGGAGACCCTATTGAATTTCTGTTAGCAAATACCTCAGAGTAATTAGGCTTTAGATCACCTGAAGCATAAAGTTATAAACTGATTTCTATTTTACTGTTACTGAGGAGGGCTTTAAACCAAATGTGGGTTTCAGAGCTTTATATACATTGCATAAGATAAAAGGCATCTATTGGTGTAAACAACTGAGGTATGCAATGTGAGCATGGATAAATGCTCTGAATTGTAGTCATGTTTTGTGGAATACAGACCCTACATGATGCCAAAGTGCCTGCTTTTTCTTGGATTTACCCTGTGGCTGGTCTGGATGACACCTGGTTTAACTGTCTCTGATTAGCATAGGCCCAGGGAGCTGTTCCATGGGAGCTGCTTAAAAGAGGAGGGGAGCAAATTCCTACTTGCATTCCCTGCTCCAGAACATTTCATGGTTGTGCCCTGGAAAACCACTGATGCTTATCAAAATTTTGGACCTGTCCTGGAGAGGCTGAGGCAACTGGGGTTGTTTAGTCTGGAGAAGCAGAGGTTATTTATCTGAAAGGAGGTTATAGTGAGGTGAAGGTCAGTCTCTTCTGCTATGTCCCACTTGGAAGTTTTAGAAGAATTGGCCTTGGGTTGTGCCAGGAAAAGTTCAAATTGGATACTGAGAGAGTAGTTAAGCATTGGAAAAAGTTGTCCAGGAAGATGGCAGAGTCGCCATTTCTGGAAGTGTTCAAGAGGCATCTGGATGTGTCACTTAAGAATATGGTGTAAAGGTAATTTAGGGTTGATGGTTGGACTGTATGATCCTGAAGGTCTCTTCCATTCTTGATGATTTTGTGATTCTGTAATTTCCCAGGAACCTGACTTATTTCTGTTCTGCTTTAATGTGATCATTAGGAAGTGTTCAGATGGCACTTGTACAGTCTTGCATGTTGTAACTGCAGTGCAGCTGCGCAGCCACAGCCCCCCACTGCTGAGGGTAGACACAGCTTCTCTGAGGCGAGGTACTGTGTCAGGGGACAGTGTGTGCTCAGTCTCAAGCACGGATGCAGATGTTGCTCCTCACACCTTTCTAGGTGTTTTCAGTAAGAGAGCACCAAGGCACAAAGTCATTGCACTCACCTAAGAAAAAAGCATCTTACAGTCTGGGGGGTGCAGTTCTGTATCTGGTTAAGTTGGTGACTGGATATGACTGCATCCCCTGTGCAGAGCTGGAGGCTGGAAGGGGCTGGTCATCCATTTCCAGGAGTGCTGGAGATGAACAACCCAGTAACATGATCCTCCTTCAGTCACATCATGGCTGGAAAGCATGGCTTCATGGAAATCCATGACCAGTTGTTTACATTCGGGCTTAGTTCTGTTTGTCACATCTGTATCTTGCTATCTCCTTCACCTATGACAGAGCAAAGAAATACTAAGTAGCACCATTTGTTGGAAAAATAATTTGCATCTCAGCATGATCACACTCGCTTCAACTCATTCTCCTCTGTCTAATAAGGAACTTGATAGGTGAAGTAAAAGTGTACATCACCAAGTTTCTCTAACACACCAGGGAAAGTCTGTAGGGATGACTTTCCTAAGTGTAAGTGTGCTCCCAATTTAATTTACAGTAATGCTGGGGCCTTATCAAAAGAACATGTGCCACACAGACTACAGCGTCAGTGCCACAGTGTTACATCCTCTTTGCATCACATCTCATTTCCTTCAGGAAGAACAGCAACACCACGTTCAGTCCACTCCCTACAGGCAGTTCCAGCCTTTTTCAGATCTGGCTTGTGCTGTTACCATTTTGTCCACTGCCTTTGGGGCATAACTGCTGAAGAGTTGGAGTAAACTGTCCTCCAGTCTGGGAAAGAAAAAATTCCTGCCATGTCAGAGTAGGTGCCTATGCTAAAGCCATCAACTTTTTGTGAGAAATGGTAGCTGAAGCCAAGCAGTCTTCAGACTGACTACAAATACAGCATCTTTCACACCAATTTGGAATAAGAAATGTGTCCCCCTTTTTGCTTTCTTTTTAGCTTCATTTGAGCTGGGAAGGATGTGAAGAGGACAAATCACATAATTACAGATTTTTCTTAGTATGTGCCTGCAGTGGAATGAAGACTATTGTTGCACATTTTCTCCTGCTTTTATAAAACTGTGAATAGAATAATAAAATAGTTTTCTCTGTTTTATTTCCTTTCCAAGAGGGCATGAAATTGACAAAAAATTATTCCAGGAAATGGATACATTTCAGAAAAGAGATGCTTACATTATTTAATACTTACTTTGCTTTATAGAAAGCTCTGGATCACACCATTTATAAAATTAAAAACACTGAAGAAAATGTAGCTTGATTTAAAATAGCAGTAGCTTATCTAAGAAATAATGCAGATATAATTCACCTTAAAAAGACAAAAACAGCCAAACCAGAATCAAGTAAAATAAATCAAAGATGAAATTAAAGTGCAGTGATGTTATTTCAGAAAAATATGGTGGTTAAAGGAATTTATGTTCATTTGTGTTTGCTTGAGACATTTTGTTATTTAGCAGATGAGAATAGTCCAGTTTTTCTGTTGGAGATCATTCAGCAACGTCCTCCCACCACACAGGGAGATGCCCTGTTCCACCACAGGTTCACATTCTCTGCAGTAGCTATGACCTCCTATTCATGACTTCAAGCTTTGACCATTGCCATATGATCTTTAGCTTTGCAGTTGTGCTCCATGAAGAACCTAAAATAACCAACAGCAAGAAGTCCAGGTGTGAAGTGAGGAAATTGCCTTTTCCAACTGAGTTTATTCTGTGATTCTGTGAAGGAAAAGCTGGGCGCCGTGGAAGGCACAGTTGCTTGTCCATTGTGACATCTAAAATGCACACCAAACCAAGCAGTGTTAAGTTGTTCCCCTCCTCTTCTGCAAAGCCACTTCTGTGTAACGTTGATTCAATTTTCAGCTGACCTAGTTTCTTCCTCTTGATAGTGATGGCTTAAGGAGTTAATTAAAATAGAATATATCATCGGGTGCTAAGCCCTGAAACGAACCTGAGACTGAATGTAGCTGAACTAGAGGATACTGAAACACTCCTAAATTCAGATCTTCACATATATGGTTTAAGTGCAGCTTGTGGACTGCTGAAGTATATCAGCTGGGTAATTACCTATTGATTTGGGAGTTTAGAAATTGAACTTGAAATATTTGCTTTCTCTTTATATATGTTACCTCAAAATACTATTTGATGAGACGGGCATTATGTAAACTCACTTTCTGTAAGGCACAGAGACAAGGCAATGGGAAAACGGAGTCTTTGATGTGGGGGATGCTCATGCAAATTGAGCTCTGGTTGGTAGAACTCCAAAGCTGCTGTATTAAGTAAAGTAAAGTTGGCAGCAAACAAATAGCTACATTATAAACACGTTCTAGGAGATGAAGATCTGCTGATTTCTGTGTTAAGAGCGGTTCCCTGGCAGAGACGCAGAGATTCCTGCCCAGCAGTGACCTGTGGGCTCCCAGCGGTGACCTGTGGGCTCCCAGCGGTGACCTGTGGGCTCCCAGCTGCTCCCCGAGGCCTGTGCAGGAGCCGGCAGCTGCATCCGGTGGTTGCGTGCACAGTGACCGGGGATGTCAATCCCCTTCCCATCTCTGGAACTTCTCATGCAGGTTACACACACCCGGGCTAGGACGGCAGCAGGGGTGACCAGAAGCTTTGCTGGCCACCCGCTACATTTTACTACAGGGTGGCTTCATTTGCCCATGGCATGTAACACAGGCCACTGTCTTGCACACTATAGGCCAGATCCTCTAAAAATCCATTTGAAAATGTTCTGAGCAAGCCTGTTGGCTTTCCCATTGAAGAAAAAAACAATTTGTTTCATTCCATGTCTAACACAACTCAAAGAATAATTTCTCACTGGAATTAAATTAGGTAGATTCTCTGGAGAACAACACTAAATGCATTTTGTGTTCTCCATGTTGCCACATGAGACAAAATTACACCTAATTCCTTTTAATTCCATTTCCACCCTGTATGACTCATTAATATAATAGCATGGCATAGCATGTACCATAAAAAGCATCAAAAGCAGCATGTCCAGCAGGTCGGGGGAGGTGATCTGCCCCTCTGCTCTGCTCGGGTGAGACCCCACCTGGAGTGCTGCATCCAGCTGTAGCGTCCTCATCAGCAGAGAAAGGACATGGATCCCTTGGAGCAAGTCCAGAGGAGGGCCACAAAGATGATCAGAGAGATGGAACACCATTCCTATGAAGACGGGCTGAGATAGCTGGGGTTTTTTAGCCTGGAGAGGAGAAGGCTCCTTGGAAACCAGACTGGGGCCATCCAGTACCTAAAGGGGCCTATAAGAAAGATAGGGACAAAATTTTTAGCAGGGCCTATTGTGATAGGACAAAGTTTTAAACTAAAAGAGGGTCGATTTAGGTTAGATATAAGGAAGAAGTTTTTTACAATGAGGTGGTAAAACACTGAAACAGATTGCACAGAGAGGTGGTAGGTGCCCCATCCCTGGAAACATTCAAGGTCAGGTTGGACAGGACTCTGAGCAGCCTGGTCTAGCTAAAGATGTTCATTGCTATTAGATGGGCTTTAAAGGTCTCTTCCAACCCTGTGATTCTCTGAAAAGCTTTGCAATTGTATTTTCTTTTTAGCAGAGTGAATACTAGACATTTTTAACTGAAAACTAGCACTAATTCAGTAGTGATTTTTATTTTGATGGTCCACCAAGGTAAAATTGTTTCATTGGTGAACTTCCTAAATACAGAGTGCTTAAGTTTGCAGCCAGTACGTTTTGTTGCCAATGGTCAACTATCCCACGGTATTAATTCTAGTATTAGACCTTGCATCTGACACTCAAGCACAGATTGCATTCCTAGAGTACCAGCCATTTACAGGGTGGGATTAATTATTTTTTATGAACTTAGTTCAGGGGTTGGAGCAAAGGAGGATTCTTGCTACCAGCTTAAGCCCATTTGCCAAGAGTTCTCTTTTGTGTTGCAAGACAACCCCATTCACACATCCAAATGCAGTTGACTATACTTTAAATCAAAGGGCAAATACTTTGAAAAAGAATTTTCCTGAAGGGCCTGAAGAGCTTGGAACCTGTTGTACTATCATTTTTGTTCCTGTTAAGCAGATATATTTTCCCTGTGAAGCACATTACAGCTTGGGAGTGCCCAGTCCTGTGAAAGGTAAATTAGTCAGAGGTACATCAGCCAAAAGCCTCACAACAGAAGTCAGAAGGACATCTAGTAGAAGAGAAGGTACTGACATTACAGAAGAGTTTCAGACCACCCCCACAAGCTATTTTGAAACCAGATCTGAGCTAGGCATATAATGTTAAGCTGTGTTGGTGTGAGCACAGTGGTGAGACTGTGTGGAGTTTGGTCTCTGGCTTTTATTTGGCGATATAGGAATAGCCTGTGGGACCACTGCTAGATTACTGATTCCAGGTCTAGTATTTCTTGGTGCTTTGCCAAAGACCTCATTGACTTGGAAAGAGTTTGGAGAAGAAAAATCTGAAATCTGAAGTGGTAGCTTTTAGAAAAAGTACTCAGAAGTTTGATTTCTTTATTTAACACAGAAAAGATTGACAGGTAAATTGATCATGGCCTTTCTAAGGTATCTGTGTAGTCAAAGGTTATCTGATAGCAGAGGGCTTTTAGTCTCTCACACAAAAACAAAAGAAATACAGTGAGTTGAAGTCAATGCTAAAGAGATTGAAACCATGGAGCAGATATGGTTTTGACAATAATGAATTATAGAAGCAGCATTGTCAAGGTTATGGATAATTCTCCATCGCTGAAACACCTAAATCTCAAGCTTCTTTTTGTTTAATCTTATGAAGCATATCCAGAGGTTATGAACATGAAGCATATGTCTTGGGATGAAATTATTTAAGCTGTTGTTCAGGACGTCATTCTAGAGAAGGATCTTCAAGGAAGGCTCCTTTGAACTATTTTTACAGTCAGGTAGAAACTCTATTACCTCTTCTAAAACCTGTATGTGTGGTGCCAGGACCTGTTCTCTGCTGGAAAATGTTTAGGATTTGATAGATTAAAAACACTTCAAAACCATTTATCAAGATTTCTGATCTAGGTTTGCTGGTCTTCAAATCAACAGAGAAAATGCAATCTTTAACATGAACATAACTTAAAAATTATCTCTACTAAAACCACTATTCCTCACATACTGGATAACATACAAGACAACCCAATGATGAATGCATTCACTACATTAATATATATATATAAGTACATATATATTGAATATATTGGATGTATCCAGGGATTTGTCAGCAAAACTGCCATCTTGCTAATGTTTTCTGGTCTAGAACACAGATGCAGGGTTTTTGTACCCACAAATCTGCAATCTGATATTCCTCTGTTTCCAGACAGGTAAGTATTATGCATACAGCCTGAATATATTGACATTACAGAGGAGCTGGTAGTATGCATTGGTTTGGTTGCTGGATATTTTGCAGTAAGAAAAAATAATGGCAACTTTTTTTTTTTGGAGAACCTCTTGTGATTCCCCCTCGAGTTTGCAGAACCTCTCACACTGACAGGGAAAAGCCCCCAGTTTATACAGTTTTGTTTGGTTTGTTTTTTTTTTTTTAATCCCTGAAATTCCCTTCAGGTTTAGCCAGATTGCAAATTCTTTAAAATCCCTTTTTTTCTTTCCTGCTGTGACTTGTTCTCCTGAGGGAAAAGGGCTCGTATTGTGCCAACCAAAAAGAATGTCTAAACCATTAGGCAGCACACACACTGTGTTTGGATACCAAAGAGGAATTGACTTGTTGATGAGAAGGGAAAAGAGAGGTTTGAGTTCCTTTCCCATCTGCCCCACTGTAGGATAATACAGGATAAATGCCTTCACTGCTGACAAAACCAAGGATTGGTCCAGAATTCCCTAGGCCCCTGACATAAACACTGGTCCATTGGCTTCCCTCTTTTGAGACATAACAGCCCAAACTGAGATCTCTCATTAATGTCATTGCTTTGGTTATTCAAACTGCAGCAAGGCAGCTTTGGGGGAAGAGTTCTGTGAAGATGCAGTAAGACCATCTTACTAGAAGGAAGGAAGACTACTCTTTTTTTTTAAATTGGGAGTTTGTACTGTGGGAAAGTGTTAAGGGAATGACCCATGCATTTGAATATTTGAAAGCTAATGGCTAAATGCCACTGCCATTTAATTGCACGATCCTGTTGCACAGAGACCACAATGTCAGTGTATAACTGGGCAGAATTTTTAGTGCATTGGGGTTGTAGCTAGTCAGGCATTTCCAATTACTTTGGCTCTGAAAATTAAATTATTTTCTTTTAGCTTTGTTTCTAGTGTACTTAGGTAGGCATGAATTCCAATGAGTATATTGTAAATCAGCTCCAGAAATAAGGAAATAGGATAGGGAAATTCTACACATTTTACTGATATTAATAATCATATTATTAATGCAAGAAATAATATGAGATGTGGGAAAGTGAGAAGGATTTGATCCAAATTTAAAATTACACTGATAATTTAGTTCCCAGACATTATAGTCTTCTGCATTTGTACACAGATATTGACTTCTGCATCTGTGTGGCTTCTATGCATCCAAAAATCAGGTGAGTGGCAGAGACAGCGGAACTTGTTCAGCAATGCAGAATAGCAGCTTGGGTCAGGGGAGATTTATTGTCTACTTCCATCTTTACTTCATTACTTTGCAAAGCATGGGCCATGATGGAATTTATGCAAAGTGCACAAAGCAAGTTAATTACACTTTAATCCCCAGAAAGGTGGGTGCCTGGGGCAAAGGGCTTGCAATCTGTTCTGAAAAGCATAATCTACCTCACTCTGATGTGCTGCCAGCAGAAGATAATTTCCTTTATTGTTTCCTATTCTCAGAAATGTTTCTAGACTAACAACAGATGCTTCTTTTCTATGAAAAAAATTGAAAGCTTCTACACAGACATATAGAGGGAGCGAAAATAACCACCTGCAGACTTCAGATTGCAGCAAAAATACTTCATAGTTTTTTCATCATTTCTCAAAGGAAAAACATTGTTTTCAGTTGCTCAGTGCAGCAACTAGTGGAGTTAAAAAAAAAAAAAAAAGTAAAGGCACTGTTTATTCACATGGATCTGTAGTCCTCAAATTTCTAGTAGAGTAAAAATTAAGGGTTTAATTAAGGGTGTTTCAGTATGCTGCAATGTGCCCTAGCAAAAGGTTTTATTTGCTCCATCTTTAAGAAGAAACCATGATTAATATGAATAATCTTATCACGGAGGAGGAATTTCTCTCTCTGTGGGTGGATGATTATTCAGTTGCATACAATGTCCATGTTCCCAGGTATTCAACGAAGTTTTGATTGATGATTATTTATGGCTCTATTAAGAGCTTATTAAAATGTGTTGCCTCACCACTGCTATATTATGGAACTTCACACTTGTAATGTATTTATTTAGTCTTTTATGATAAATTCCAAGAAGGTAACATAATTAAGATTTTTCTTGTATGGCTCAGTGCAGTTCTCTCCACATTCTCAGCCATCAGTATATCCAATGACTTCTTCACCTCTAGAGCACTGAGTGCCATGTATTTCAATATTTCTGATCTTGTGAAATGCATGTGAGCTTCAAAATGACAAGCCAGTGGAGATGGGGAAAAGCTAATGGTACCTGAGCAGTCCAGGCATTCATGAACCATCGCACTAATTGTTTAGACTATTTTACTTTTAAAACTTATGTCTTTTCATTCCTCTTGAAGTTTCTCTCATGGGCTTTTTCCTCTCTTACATTTTGGGTCCCAGTCCTGCAGTTCCTCCCATTTGGACGAGACCTGTCAGCCTGGCTGACATGTGGCAGTGGGGATCTCCCTGTTACAGGAATGATAGGGAGCTTTCATGGCAAATTGCTGGGCATAAGCACCTCCTTTCTGGCTGTTTTCTGCTCAATACCTAACATAAAAATGTCATGCATAAAGTTGTTATTACATAAATTAAATTATAATAGGGATATGTTGTGCCATGCCCTGAAAATTAAAACCAACACTGCAATGTTTATTAAGCCTCCAGCATTTTATTTGTAGATGCAGATATTCAATATATTTATATATTGCTCAATTAGGTGTATTTAGTGCAGCCTCTTTTCCTTCCCTTTGCTATAAAATAATTCCAAAAGAGCATTATAAATTAAACCCCTGTACATTTCAGTCAGCAGGATATTCAGTATTTCAGATGTTTAAAGGCTAATGTCTTTCAAAATAACACTTCTTGCAGTAGTATACTTAGAGATTTATATGAGATTAGTGCTGTTGGTTAAAGCATGGTGCTCATAATGCCAAGGTTGCAGGTTTGATCCCTGCGTGGGATCATTCCATTCACTTAAGAGTTGCACTTGATGATCCTTGTGGGTCCCTTCCAACTCAGAATATTCTGTGGTTCAGTGATTTCTCACATATTCTCATAGCATTAAGGCTATAGGAAGGAGATGGAGCGGTTTTTTATGTATTTGAGTCACATTACCAGAAACAGAATAAACAGTTCTTGCATTCTTGTAGAAACGTTAATTACTCACACAGCACAACATCATTACAATCAAGACAGAGCAATCAGTTCATATAACAAACCCTATAATCAAAGTAATGTAATCAATGTAAGTAATCAACTATAATAAGCAATTAAATACCTAACTGCATCAAGCAATAACTAAAATTATAGCTTTGAATAGTATCAGCTATTGCATCATTAGAAACTTGTGTAAAAGCCAGTGGTAAGTCTTAAGTTTTTAACCACACAACATAGCTATTGCAGATGTTATGGGAAGGTCTATAGCCTCATCCTGAGAGACACTGGCTAGCAAGACTTGACTGAAGAAAAGCAGACCTATTCCTGAGCCAGGCTTGGATTTGCTGTATTAAGGCAGGAGTAGGCTTCCTCGCTGGAGCCTTGGGTGGCCTTATCTCCAGAGCAGCCACAGCAGCAGCCCCCAAGCAGAGAGACACCATGTCACTCAGCAGCTCTGCACACACCTTTCCTTCCTGCCACCACCTAAGCCTGCTCAGCTAAAGGCACTGCAGCCACTGAACCTCCTTGGGAATGTGCAGGAGAGTCAGCTCCCATTTCTTTTGCCTCTTCCAGTGCACTCCATCCACTTGTGAAGGCTGATGGGCCTTTCCTCCCACCTTTGTGCCACAGAGAGTGCGGCCAAAAGTCATTGAGAGAAAATCACCTGTTTGAAGAGGTCTTAACCTCTCCTAGTAGATCTGTATCCATCTGAGATCAGATTTGGCAGTCTATATCAGGAAGTATTTTGTCTGTGCCCATTGTCCAACAATGGGGCAGCTCCAGCATCTGTAGGCTTTTCATTTGACTATAGCAGTACTACACGAGCACAAACCTCACCAAAATAGGGAAGAGTAAGACTAAGGCTACCACTGCAAAGTATTTACATAAAATAAAAATCACTGAGGAAATATAAAGTGAGACAGAACCATGTATGTGTGTTTTTCAGCCATGACAGTTTACAGGTATTCTGAATATTTACTGGTTTGAAAGACCTGAAATGAGTATGTGCTGCTACCAAATATTAAGAGAAGAGGATTCTGTAGAATCCTAGAAATTCTAAAAAGAACCCCTAGAAATGTGAAGTAAATCTGGTTTGTGAGAGTAAAATTTTAAGTCCCACCAGCTGCTTTTCCTATTTTCAGCACAGAAGTTGGGTTGTTTCAGCATAGCAGACAAAATAGACAGGGTCTCTAGACTGGAGTGCAGCATTTCTAGAAGAAGATTAGCTCTTAAATTCATGCAAGGCCGATGTAGAAGCACAAGAAAGGGTAAGTGCTGTCTGCAGCCTGTAGTGGAATTGCTCTCATGGCATGACCTCACCCAAAGAATGTAACCAGATACCAGGGCGGCTGCCTCTGAAGTGCTTAAACAGCACTGGAGATGTATTATTTGCAGCAGGGGATCACTAATGTGCTGTAGTTACAGTAGCAGTATGGCATGGACAGAAGCATGTCTCTGTCTCGCTCTGCATCGCTTTGAAGTGTTTGATCAACTGTACATTTGGGAGCCCTTGACTCCTTAGGCATGGGCAATATGTGTAGAAACTGAATTAACACACAGTAATTATGTCTACAGCTTAGGTAAAAAAAAACCACTTGAAAACCCAATTCTAGGGTTTAAAGTTTCTTAATATACTTTCCTAATTATTGGATAAATTTTGAAAAAAAATTGAAAACATTCTACTCCTGCCAGTCCGGTCCATTGCAGCCCTTGCCAGTAGCATGACCTTAGAGCTGGGCTGCTGCACTCATGCAGGACTGTGGGAGTCCAGAAATGGCTCAGTTTTTTTTTAGTATTCTCCCTTCCAAATCCCAGCCAGCATGCACTGTGCACACCCTGACAACCTAGGACTTCCTATGTCAATAGTCAACATGATGGTATCAAGAGAGCAAAACATCAGAAAAAGTGGGAAACAATCACTGGTATCACAGAGGAGGAAAACAGCTAAAATGAAGAAATGGAAAGGCCTGGAGACCCACTTGATGAAGTGAAACTGAACTGACACATCTGGATTCAAAAGCTGATTATGACCTTGGTGGCTATGTTAATAATTCCAGAAAAAAAACTGTCTCAGTGCATGGTCAAAAGGTGAAATAGGAAGGGATTATTGTAGAATGGTAGAATTATTTAGGTTGGAAAAGACCTTTAAGATGATCAAGTTCAATGTAAACTTAACACTGCCAAATCCAGTAGTACATTTAATTTTCTGACCATAACTGTACTTTCCCAGCTTCCTTAATTAAAAAAAAAAATGTTTGTTTGTTTTTGTTTTACAATTTCTGTCTTTCAATGATCTCTTTATGATGTCCATAACTTTATTTTCTAGCACCTGGATTTCCTTTCAGGGTCACAGTGATTTTTAAACCTGAGGTTTTATAGCAACCACAGCATTCCAGAGAGCTGCCAGCCAAATGCTTACAGCCAATTTATCATGTGGATTGAATTTCTTTGTGAATAAGAGAGGTGGAGATGCAATGGCAGCCTCTTTAGAATCCCTGGCACTGACTGAAAGAACACATCCTGGCAAAGGGTAGGAGCTGATGCCTGGCACTCCCATAAGAGCTGTCCCACATACTGAAGGGAGGGAAGAGAAGCCCACTGAGCCCCATGGTGGGGGTGGGTGGCCCAAGACACTGGCTTGTCCAAGGAGGCAACATTTCCTGTGGGAGCCCATGGTCTATCCTGCCCAGAGGCTCCTGGCACACAGTGAGCAGTGACCCCTTTCTTCCTCTCTGTCCAGCTGCTGTCTGAAATAGACAGGTTTGAAAATAATGGTATTAGTTACAGAAATACATTTTAATAAGGCATATGAGGAATAGTATGTTAACAACTATATGGAAACAAATAGTTTACCAAACAAACTGTATGTAACTATATGTATACAAATATTTTGTATCTCATGAATTATGAGTAAGGCATTCTGTTGGACTACCAGGGAGTTAAAGATTCTTTAAATACACAACAGAAGATACAGGTCTTTAGGAAACTAGCAGTTTTAAAATTGTTATTTTAATTAGTTGTTTTGTGCCATTTCATGTGGGTTCAGTACTTGGAAATATGGACTTGGAGATTTCAGGGGGTATTGTTTCTTCTTTTTGCATATAACAGTGAAATTATGGAAGAAAATTTGTTTTCTGAAACCCATTTCTGCTTCAGAAATTACAAACTGAAAACTGAATTGCAGGTTTATCTGCCAGAGAATAAAAGCCCAAAACACTTCAAAAAAACCCACCCTTATTTCTGGGTGTAGAGGGGTATGGTCCTCTGCTCCATGTGGGAGTCACAAGGCTGAGGAGCAAACTGAGCTATAAAATGTTTTGTTCTTCAAAGTTGACGCCCCCTCATTGCAGTGTTGATGATACTGGCCTTGGACTCAGAAGTTCCTAATATCAAACTGGCCAGAGCCAATATGGAAACTGTTCATAAATCTTTTTAAAATTTGCATATTTTATTTGTTTGTGATTGAAAGCAATTTTTGTATTAATCACTCCTGTGAATCCCTAGGTTTTTCTAGCAGTCTTCCTCAGGAGAAACCCTTCTCATTGGGAATGCTGTTGAAAAAGATGGAGAAGTAGCCCTTGGTCAGAGAGAGACAGGAATTGCAAAAAACCTGTAGCATTTCCTCTCATTGTTTGTACAGGGTAGGATCCAACCAACTTTAGCTTGGGCCCCCAGACAGTGATCCAGTCTGCCTGCTTTCCCAGTCTCCTAATAGGTTGGCCCCTTCTTTTAGGAGCTTCTTTATCTTTGGTCTGAAAGCTCAGGTTTATATGCTCCCATGTGCTATGTGCTGTCAGCCAGCGTGGGGCAGACACAGATACCTGTGCTCTATCTAGCCCTCCAGAGGAGCATAAAAGCTAATTACTAATAACTTCATATTTGTTATTGTTCATATTTGTATTTGTTCATATTTGCATGCCTATTTTGAGAGAGTGTGGTCTTGGAGGGAATGATAATCTCCAGAACACCCAGCTGTTGGCAACAAGGCTGAGCTGGCACTGAAGGGTGATGTTTCAGTTTGTTTTTAGGATTAAACTTGAAAAATCTTGGCAGCTATCCCTCTCCTATTCATTGCTAGCTTTGCTGTAGATGAAAACAACCGAAAACAGAAAATTAAAACTTGACGCTAATGAGACACTGAAAACATTATTCTGGTTTTGGACCCCTCAATTTTATCTATATTCATCTTTTACATGTGACCAGCATGGTTCCTTGCTCCCCAGGCCAACTGGCGTGGTGAAGCCCACGTCCTCACTCTCAAAGTCTCTTGGAATGTAAATGGCAATGTCCAAATTACTTACTGGGAATGGTTCTTGGCCCATACTAATTTACAAACCATGCCCAGAAAATATTTTGGAAGAGTGATAGTTTGCCCAGGCCAAAGCCATCACCAGCACAGTTCTAACAATTTAATGGGCTTGATGCTCGAGTTTCAGCCCTGGGAACATTCCCTGGCACTGATCAATCAACACCTCTCTTGAGCAGCTATGGAAGCTAAGACTAAATAAATACTGTAATTGGAAAAAAATAGCCCTCACTGAATAATTATTTCAATAAAATTATTAGCCATGTTTTGTAAAGTATGGCATACATTTCAGTCAATACAGTTTAAGCTATATCTCTGTTTTCTGAAAGTGAGCTTACACATAAGGGAGATGGAATTTCCCCTATGTTATCCAAAATATATCTGTTCTCCAAGGAAACAAAAACTGGCATAGAAAAAGCTTCTTTTCATACCTCAGCCTAGAGCCCTTCAACCTCCCCTCAGTCATTTTATCAAATCCACCAAAGATACTGTTAAAAGAATACTTTTCTTACAGAAAAAATGTACTGCAATGCTCCCACCATCAAACAGCATGTAAGGTTTCTATTGTATGCTCTTAAAATAAAGCAATCAGCCAAACCAAAACCCTCTATATTTGGACCAAATCTTCTCTTCCTTGTCCGTCTGTCACTCTCAGGTTTTTAATACACATACTAGAAAACTATTGAAACAAAAAATTCAAGATGAGGGAAAGCTACATTTAGCCTTGTAGGGTTCAAGGCTACGCAGTTCTGATTTGTCTGAAATTAAAGGGAGGTACTGGGTGTGCTGGGTTTTGGGGGGGGTTTTGACACATCTGAAAATTTTCTAAACTTAGCTTGATGGCATTCTGACTGCACCTGCTCAGTATACACAAACACGCTCAAAAGCAAGCTAAGAAATCATCTTTTCCAGTGCTCAGAAGGATTGAATAAAACCTGTCCATTTTTCTTTCACATCAATAAATAAACAAACTCAAGAATACAACTACATTTTTATAGAGAATTCTTCCTCTCTTTACCAGCCTACATATTTTGTCCTCTGTGTGTATCAGCAAAGCTTTAACCAACAGAACTTTCCCACCTGCCCATTTCCACTTAAAGGGACTTACTCAAAGAAGGAAAGAAAGGGAATGCATTATTTATTATATATTAATGTTACACATTAGTGGGAGGTATTGCATAGCTCTGTCTCAGTAAAATTCCTCTCAGTTGAGGAAGTTCTTGGTATCAAATGATACTAAATTAGTTAAAAAGAATATAGTTGCTATATACTTTAGAGTTACTCTTAATAGATGAAATGTATATATATACATTCACACACATATATAGTATTTACAAGTAGCTCTGTCTCAACCACTATTGCTATGAGCAGTAGAACCAAGAAGAATCAAGGACTGGTAGGTATATACTATATTCATACACAATCTGTTGTGAGCAATGTGAAGTATTTTAAGACCAGTCTGTCAGGAATACTTTTATAGCTTTAAAGTATGTCTCATTTGCCTTTGGTAATAGACACTCCTATAAAGTCCAGCGGGTGCTTATGTGGTGTGCCATACTGTTGGATAGCTTTTAAGCACTTTTTTATATCTGTGTGGTGCCTTATTCATATAAACACCTTAGTAGACAGACAGACCACAGCACCTCTGTGGCATGAAGATGGAAGCTTTTACCAATGCAACCTTTTGGCATCCCCAGTGTACCTTTACTTAAAAGCTGTGTGCTTTAGGTGTTAAATTCTGTAGGTGTGTGGACAAAGCCAATAATCTTTGTTATTTTTGTACACTTGATCATCACTCATTTATTTGATTGCACATAGGGATGCATTTAGAGAACAGACTGAATGCAGAAGACTGGCTGTACTAGTGCAGCAGGCTTGCTGTTCAAAATTAGGTGCATGAAAGAAGGTTTGCCATGATTGTGGATGCAAATGTAACAGCCTTTAAGAACATATAGAGGTGTCTGAGGGGAGTATCTTAGCATTCAGGGTCAGACTCAGCCTCATAGAGTGATGTGGTGGTGTCACTCATCAGCAGCCTGTAGTAAGATGTGAATGCCCCAAAGGTAAAGCCAGGGACCATCTGTCTCCAGGTGCTAAACTCATAACCTATGATACTTTGAGAGAACTTGTTATTCTGCTCATAGCCTGGCATAGACTCTGACCTTCACAGAATCAGAGTTGCTGAGACTGGGCAGAACCTCTGGCAATTTCTTATCCAACCACCTGTGCTTAGAGCAGTGTCAGCTAGCACAGGTGGCTCAGAACTGTGTCCAGTTTGAGTGTCCGGTTTGAGTATCTCCAAGGATGGAGACTCCACAACCACTCTGGGAAACCTGTTACAGTGTTTAATCACCCATAGAATAGAAAAGGTTACTTCTTATGTTTAAATGGAATTTCCCATATTTCAGTTTGTGCCCACTGCATCTTGTCCTTTTTCTGGACATTACTGAGAGAGATGTGGCTCCATCTTCTTCACTTCCCCATCAAGTATTGATCCATATTGATAAGGTACATGGGAACCTTCTCTTGTCTAGGCTGAACAGATTCTCTTGTGACAGATATTCCAGTCTGTTAATTCATAGACCATGTCTGTGTTCTCTATTATAGTGGGGAGCCCAGCACTTTACCCAGTATTCCAAATGGGTCTCACCAGTGTTAAGAAGAAGGACCACCTTCCTGGGCTTGCTGGTGGTGCTCTTTGTAATGCAGTCATGAATACTTCTGGCTTTTCTTGCCACAAGGACACATTGCTGGCTCATGTTTAACTTGCTACTCACCAGGACCCTCTGTAAAGCTGCTCTCCAGACAGTCAGGCCCCACTCTTTTCTGGTGCATGGAATTATTCCTTCCCGGGTGCAGGATTTGACATTTTCCTGTACTGAACTTGTTGAGGTTCCTGTGGGCCATTTCTCCAGCCCAGGTCTCTCTGAATAATGACACTGTCCTGTGGTGTTTCAGCCACTCATCCCAGTTTTGTATCATCTGCCAGCTAGCAGAAGCTGCACTCTACCCATCACCCAGTTCAGTATCTGAGATGCTACACAATATTGCCCTAGCACTGACCCCTGGGGTAGACAACTATTAAGTCACCTCCAGCTGGATTTCATGTCACTGTTCCCAGCACTACAACCTCAGCAGTTCTGCCAGCTTTCAGTCCACCTCACTCTCCAGTTATTTAGTCCTTATTTCATCAGCTTGTCTGTGAGAATGAGACTGCCAGAGGGATTAGTGAAGATAAAGATCCAGAAGCAGGTGAGCAAGAAGCTCCACTCATCCACAAGCCAGTCACATCCTTGTAGAAGGTCAACAGGTGGGTCAGACATGACTCTCCCTTTGTAAATCCATGCTGACTACTCCAAATCGCCTTCATGTCCTTGAGATGTTTGGATATTGTTTCCAAGATTATTTGCTCCATCCCTTCCCATCAGTGTGTAGTTCCCCTGATTGTCTTTCTTGTCATCCTTGAAGACAGGATGTATCTCCAGTCTGCTTAAATGTGCTCTGAACTGATCCCCCTTTAGCAAGGGTAATTCTTTCTTGTGCCAATTTTTCCCACTGGTCTCCACTGTAGACCAAGGCAAAGAAGGCACAGAATACTTTGATCTTTACCATGTCTTTGTACTATGTTGCCTGCCTTATTCAGTAATGTACACATATTTTCCCAATTTCTCCTTTGCTGCTAAAACACCCAATAGAAGCCCTTCTTCCTGCCCTTTGCAACCCTTACTAGACTGAATTCCAAGAGAGTTTTTCCTTTCCTAACCCCATCCATGCATACTCATATAATTTTTCTATTTTCCTCCCTGGTGATTTCCCCTTTATTGCGCTTCTCGTAGACTTCCTTTTCATGTCCAGGTTATATCTGGAACTCCTTATTTATCCACACAGGCCTCATGCTGCCTTTGCTTGATTTCCTGCTAGATGGGAGGAACTGTTTCTCAATTTGGAGGAGATGAACCTTGAATATTAACCCATTTTCCTGGGCCTCATTGCTTTACAGGACTGTATCCCATAGGATTCTTCCAAACACATCACTGAATAAGCCAAAGTCTCCTTTCTTCAAGTCCAGAGCTGGAATCCTGCTCCATCCTCTCCAGAT